>NW_009650169.1:1548571-1562911 GCF_000708025.1 Charadrius vociferus | reverse complement strand
AGAAAAGGGAGGCAAAAGAGCTGGGGAAAGTATCTCCCCCTGTTTCTCCCATAGATTGGGTGTGATTATGAATAACTTCTGAGAGATGGTAACCAAGGTATGGACAAGACAGCAATACTGCATAGACACCCCAACAAAGCCACTTCAATAGTGATGTTATCCTATCATAAGCTGATATTGCACATGACAGCAAAATTATAGCCCTGATCCCTCTCCCTGAGATAACAAACAGCATCACGGGGAGTACATAGGACACGTAAGAATTTGCAAAGCACAGCCACGCAAACAAACGAAGTAACACTGTAACCGGCAACTATCTAACCAATATGGGAAATGGATACAAGAAATTTGTTATTGCAACCCTTCAAGGCCCACGTTGGGCGCCAAAAAGGACTGTCGTGGTTTGGCCTCAGCCAGCAACAAAGAACCATGCAGCCGCTCGCACAACTCCCACAGTCGTGGAAAAAGAAATCGTCAGGGCAAAACTCGTGGGTTAAAATAATGCAATTTAACAGAACAGCAAAAGGAAAGGTGAAAATGCGATTACAGTACCACCGCGAAACGCACCGAGCGAAACGCACCGACCGACCCGCGCTGCGCAGCCCACCCCCAAGTGGCAACTGTTCTCCTCGGCCGGCCGCAGCTAGCTCCTCTTATAGCTCCGGCATGGGTCACGTGGTATGGAATACCTGCCCCCTGCCGGCTCCTGGGGAAATTAACCCCATCCCTGCCGGAACCAGGACAACATGTTATATTGCTGCGTCCAACTCTACACATCTGTCATCTTGTATGGAGACCTGGTCCCGATCTGACAACTGAGAGAATGCCACATAGTTCTTCCCCTAAAAGACTATTATGATAGATGGATCTCCTAGTTTTGAAAAAAAAAGCAAACAAAAAACTTAATAGACCTTTTAGAGGAATAGTTCATAGCTTTAGAGGACAAATATAACAGTAACTTGAGTGTGACATATATATGATATGAAATAAGGTGTGGAATGTCCTGGTTTGAGCGACACAGGACTAATTTGTATTCTAATATTTGGGAAAACTGCACTTTTAGAAGACTCCAGTGTCTGAATTTGCAAAAATATTTACTTTACAGCCAGCCATGGCGTGTGGGTCTCAAGGTCTCAGTGTTTTTGAGCTTGCCAGGTGATGAGAAGGATGCAAGGATGAGAAGGAGCAAGACCCAGGCACTTGGCCCAAGCTGGCCAACAGGATTATTTCATACCATCAACGTCACATTCACTATAAATTAGAAAGTTTGCTGCGAAGTTCGCTCTCTCCCTTGATGACTGCCATCCTCAGAACTTCATGCCCTGGTGCTGGACTCCTGAGGCCTTCCACTCCACCTGAAGCTGTAGCGCTCGCAGTGTCCGACATTTGCTGTCCACTGCTGGGAGTGCACAGATTCCTACGGATGGAATTGGCTGAGTATAATCTTTGCATATTCTGTATTGGTGTTGGGATCAATATCGGTTCTTTAATGCTGTTAATTATCTCAGATGTTAATTATCTAATCTTATTCTATTAAATCTGTTTATACTTCAGCTCCCGGGTTTCCTTGCTTTTCCCTGATTCCCCTTCCCGGGTGGGGAGGGGTCATTGGGTGATAGAATGATTGTCTAAACGACAACAAATTGTTATGGGTCTCTCAAACCATAACACCTCCTTACGGGCCTTGAAGGTCCCAGGCACCCAAACAACCGGGTTGTGATCACCCCGTCACAGAGCAGGGTAGCGCAGCAGCACACAGAGCACCCTCTAGAAAATCAAGCAGCACTTTTCCCCTCTTCTCCTCCATGTATGGCCTAGTTGATGGAGGAAATGACAAATGGTACCATCCCCTCTTGCAGGGAAGAGGTTTTCTGTGGCGATTGAAAGGCACAAACTCCGATATGCAGGATCAAAATCAGCTTTGTTAAGCAAGCGTGCTCTTTATATACTTTCTACCAAGGGCAGTAATTTTCTACTTTACTTGTTTACACCATCGCGTACTCTAAAGGATCACGTTCCCACCGAGAAGGGAATCTCTCTTCCCTGTGAGGAACACATCCTTATCTAGGGAGTAGCTTCACACAACTTCATCGTCTGCCAAGAGTGCTGCAGCTGCTTATTCCTCCCTATTAGTTCTACCACGTTTAACCCTTCTTTTGCCTCAGTCCCCACAGTTTTCTACCTTGGTACCATACATAAAATTGTACAGGAATGGTGTGAACCTCAGAGTCGCCTGGATCTTCCACCTGCCCTAAAGACCACAAACTAACAGCACTTCATTAACAACACTTTAATAATGGGAAGTACCCACCAGATGGCATGAGGAATGCACTCATTTTCCTGCTCTCTCCAACCCACAAACTCTTTAATCCCCCCACCGGCAGCCCATGGTGGTTCTCACAGTGACACGAGAAAAGGGCACTCTGAGTTCCCAGAGAGGCAGTGGAGTCTCCTTCACTGGACACATTCAAAACGCACCTGGATGTGATCCTGTGCAACCTGCACTAGGTGAACCTGCTTCAGGAGGGCAGCTGGACTAGATATCTCCAGAGACCCCGTCCAACCCCGTCTGCGATTCTGCGAAACACCCTTCCAAATGGGGAGTCCCTTTATCTATCACTGAGTTCCAGGCACCCAAGCAACCAGGTTGTGATGACCTGGTCAAAGAGAATTAAGAGGTGGACAAACAGGAGGAGGAGAAAAGAAAGGAAGACAAACAGGATGAACTGGCAGAGGGCAGGAGCAGGAAGGGGATGAAGAAGATGAGGAACACAGCAAGAGAATGAGCACAAGGAGGAAGAAGAGAGAGAAAAGGAGGAAGAGGAAGAACATGAGGAAGAGAAAGAAGAGGTGGAGGAGGAACACAAGGAATAGGAACACAGGACTAGGTGCAGGAGGAAAAGTAGGAAGAGAAGAAGGGTTAGCAGGAGGAGGAATAGAAGACAGAGGAGCAAGATACAGAACAGGAGGAGGACAAACATGAAAAAGAGGAAGAAGAGTGGGATGAGGAGAAGGAGGTAGAAGGGCAGGAGGAGGAGAAGGAGGAAGGAAAAGAGGAGGAGAATGAAGAGGAATGGGAATATGAGGAGGACGAAGATGAAAAGAAGGAAGAGGAGCATGTCGTAAAAGATGAAGAGGAACAGAACAAAGAGGAGGCAGTGGAGGAGGCTCGGGAGAAAGAGGAATAGAAGGAGGAGGAGAACCAAGAAGAGGATGAGCAAGAGGACGTACAGGAGAATAAGGATGACTAACAGGAGGAGGAGGATGAAATTGTGGAGGAGGAGTGAGAGGAAGGGGAAAGAAAAGGCGGGGGCTAACGCTGACTACAGCAATGACAAACAGGAGGACAGACAGAAGGAGGAGAAGGAGAAGGGTAAAAGGACCGCAACAAAGAGGAGTAGGAGCAGAATGTGGAGGAAGATGATCAGGAGGAGGAAGAGGGGGAGCAGAGGAAGAGGTATTGCAAGGTAAATGTTCCAAGGCACACATACAGCAATCTACAATGAGAAATTACAAATAAACGTAGCTAGTTAAAAGTCCCCATGGTCACATTTTTTCCTTTTTCCCTTCCAGGTAATGCTGGTCAAGCCCCAAGCACCTGCAGCCATTCACTGTACACAGCTCCGCTGATGCCGGCTATCTGATACACTTTGAATAAAGTAACACCTGTGCCCCCCCAGCCTTTCCCTCGCTGGTGTCACTCTTTTTCTTCCCTGTCCCTCTCTTCTTCTGCCTATTCTGGTATCCTGCTCCTTGCCCCTGCTCTGGTTTCCAGCCCCTCTCTTTCTCTGGCATTCTACCTGTCCCTTTTTTGCTCTTGCTCTCCCTCTGTCCTGCTCCCTGCTCCTCTTTTTCTCTTCCTCTGTCTCTGTCCTGAAGCACATCGCGGTTTTCTCTTTCTCTGCCTCTTGTCCCGCTCTGCATCCCTCTGTTGTTAACAATCTCTCTGCTCTCTTCCCTCTCCTGCTTTTTTTCTCTCTGCCTGTATGTCTCACTCCCCATGCCCGTCCTCCTTTTGCTCCCTCTCCTTCCTCATCATCATAGAATCATAGAGCAGTTTAGGTTGGAAGGAACTTTAAAGATTGTCTAGTTCCAACCCCTGTGCCCTGGGCAGGGACACCTCCCGCTAGACCAGGTTGCTCCAAGCCCCATCAAGCCTGGCCTTGAACACCTCCAGGATGGAGCTTCCACAGCTTCTCTGGGCAACCTCTTCCAGTGCCTTACGACGCCCAAGAGTGACAAATTTCTTCCTAATATCTAATCTAAGTCAACCTTCTTACACTTTGAAGACATTACCCCTTGCCCTATCACTACACGCCCTTGTAAAACGTCCCTCCCCAGCTTTCCCGTGGGGGCCCTTTAGGTACTGGGAGTCTGCTCTAAGGTCTCCCCGGAGCCTTCTCTTCTCCTGGCTGAACAACTCCAACTCTCTCAGCCTGTCCTCATAGGAGAGGTACTCCGGCCCTCTGATCACCTTTGGGACTTCCTCTGGACCTACTCCAACAGGTCCATGTCTTCCCTATGTTGAGGGCTCCAGAGCTGGACGCAGTACTAATGCAGTGGGAGAATTCAAGGGAGTAGTTTCAGCAGACTCTGGGGAAAATGTATTTCCATACAGAAGATGTATGTAGATTGCAACTTCACTCCAGTTAATCAGTCCTTCTCTCCATCTTTAGGAAAGCACACACAACAGTATTGTACTGAGAAACAGCTGTATTTCAAACAGAAGCCTAAACAGAAATGACGAAAAGTAAGGGGGCAGAAAATAGGAGGGAAAGGGTAACGTCACTGCTGGAGTGCTACATTTACATTACAGTGGTATCCTAAAACCCAAGAGCTTGGCAAAACTGAAGATTGAGCCAGGAAGGATCCCAGCTGTGCTTGATAGCACTAAAACAATGGGCATTTCTGCAGCCTCTAAGGACAGAGACCAACTAGGGATCCTTGCAGTTACTGACATAGTAATACTAAACCAAATACAAATACAAGTAATACTAAAATAAATACATAGTAACACTAAACAAAATACACTCAAACAAATAGAAATACAGAGTAATCCTAAACAAAAAAGCATCTGCTTGCCTAAAAATCCATCTGAATTAGGTTCTAAGTGCTTCTTCGTTGTTTCTTGAAGGGAGAGTCTGTTCTAACATCTTCTGCTGTAACTGGCTCTCTTGGCTTTCTCGCACCTTCTAAAAGCTCAGCTCTGGGAAATCCTTCCATCTCATCCCCTCTTCTTCTCTTCCGCTGTTTGTTCTCTATATTTCCTGGTCTAGATGTGGAGTAGATATATGGACTGGAACTATAGGGAGACTTGGACCTTTAAAAAAACACAACACAAAAGCAAGAAATGAAAGTATTTATTTTTTCCTCCCAACTTTGGTTTGGTTTGGGTTTTGTTCTTCTCCCTATGCTTATGTGCAAACTTCTTTCAGCTGCTGACAGCACTACTGCAAATTGAAGAACTTGATGGCCTGTTCTCTGCTTCCAAGAGAGAACAGCTGCTGCTTTGTTAGTGTAAAAGCATATGGGAAGGGGAAGTCTGTTTCCACTCACTCCTAGCCCACGAGGTACCATAGCTATTGGTTGATTTCAGGTGGTGTGCACTGGCCTCTACTGGTATGGGAACGCGCACGTTTCACCACTGGGCAACTACGTGCGGTGCAAACCATTTTTGTTGCAGTAAGATGCAAAAAGAGAAGTCTTAATGTCTACAGGGCACTATCAAACATCAAGAAAACACGATTCAGCCTGAAGGCAGTAAAGCTCAATTTTAAGATGCCAGCTTAGTGTATTGAACTTTACTACTTATTTGGCAATTTGTACAGGATGAGAAACAGTTGTACTGCCATCCTACGTGCAACTCTTCTAGACAGCTGTCCTAGCAAACTTTAGCACACAACACATACGACACAGACAATACAATGCGCACTCCATTATAATGCAGACAATACCGTACAGAATCCATTACAGCACGAAGAATGCAGTACAGAATACAATACCTACAATACCTACAATACCATAACCCAGTGAACGGCTCCTCTGGGCCGGCACCAGGAGGGGCTCCCAGAAGAGCTGGGCCGCGTGAGGAAGGACTCGACATAGGAAGGACATTCCAGTCAAACAATACAAAATAAAATACCATACCTACCATACTGACAAACCATACCGTAGAGATAACAGCCACACAATATGGCCAGACAATACATAGAATACAATCCACAATACAATAAAATACAAATGCATTACAATAAACAAGTACATTAAAATACAGAGATATATTACAATACAAAATGCCAGACATACAATAAATGCCATACCATACCATACGTACAATAGAAAAAATACAATACACAAAAGGAAATGGGGAACGCACCACAGACACTATACAATACAATATGGAATACATTTACACAGTAAAGAAACAACGATACACAAACTACAATGCAAAAGACTATACAAAACACACAATCCGATACATACTATATGCTACCTACACTACCTTAAATACAATACGATACATTCCATACAATACAGTACTTACAATATGGTAAATACCATACCATACTACACATACAATACGATACAAAACATAACACAGCATACAAAAAACCTACCCTGTAATACAAAACACACTACAGTACCATACAACGCAGACAACGCAACAAATACAATGGAATTCAACACATATAATACAGTACAGTACAACACCTACAACACAATGCAAAACACAATACATAAAATACAGACCAAAATACAATGCAAAATACAATACAGTACGTACCATACAGCACATACAGCACATACAGTGCGGAGAAGACAATACATACAATACCAGACCAGCCAATACCTACAATAACATGCCCTATATGAAATACGATAAAAACCTGCAAGACAAGCAATGACCTACAGACCTTGCAAGTAATCAAATAAATGCCAAAGCAACATAATTTACAGACAATAATACACATTGAATAAATGCAATATATAAAATAAGATACACCACCATAAGGAGGATACAAAGGATACAAAACTAGAAACAAGATCAAATACATACAAGGCAAGACATACCTTACGACACCATGTAATACATAAAACACAAGAGAAAATACAACACAACGCCCATTACAACACAAGACTTACCAAACCATATATACCGACATGATGGGCTCCTCCAGCACGGCGTAGGCAAGGGCTCCACCGGGGCGGTGCAGGGAATGGCCCCACACAGAATCAGCCGGCACACTGAAGGGCTCCAGAGTGGTGTCATGAGGGGCTCCTTCGGCACAGTGCCGTGAATGGCTCCTCCAGTGTGGCATGATGAGAGCCTCCTTCAGGGCAACACGCTGAAGGGCTCCTCCGGGCTGTCGCGGTGAAGGGCTCCAAGAAGAGCTGGGTGATGCAACGAAGGCCTCCTCCGGGCTGGAACAATGAAGGGCTCCAAGAAGAGCTGGGCAGCGTGACGAAGAACTCCTCTGAGGCAACGCAATGAAGGCCTCCTGTGCGGCGGCACTGTGAAGGACTCCTCCAGGGTGGCACTATGAAGGACTCCAAGATGAGCCAGGGCCATGCGATGATGGATTCCCCCAAGGTGACGTTATTTGAGAGGCTTTCAGGGTGGTGCAATAAAGGACTCTGCCGGGACGGTGCGGTCAAGGCTTCCTCTGGAGCGCCACACTGAAGGGCTCCTCCAGGATGCTCCGGTGAACAGCTCCTCCTGGGTGGCACTTCAAAAGGCTCTGAGAAGAGCCTGGCAATATGATGAAGGGCTCTCCAGCGCTGGAGTGATGAAGGACTCCTCCGGGACGGCACAGCAAATGGCTCCTCTGGGCCGTTGTGGTGAAGAGCTACTCCACGGGGGCATGGTGAAGGGCTCAGTTCAGGGGACACAATGAAGGGCTCCAAGATGAGCCAGCTGAGCTCCAAAGAGAGCTGGCTGGAGCGAGGAAGGGATACTCTGGTGTGACATAGTGAAGGACTCCTCCGAGGTGGAACAACGGTGGTCTCCTCTGGCGTGGTACAACCATGGACTCCTCCAACGCAACAAACACCTCCCATGGGGCAGTAACGCGACGGGCTCCTCCACTGCAGTCACAGGCGCTTTCAAGGCGGCAAGGTGAAGGGCTCCTAGAGGCGGTGCAATGGTGGGCTCCTGGGGGGCACCGTGGTGAAGGACTCCTGTGGGAGGCAGCGGTGACAGGCTCCTCTGGCATGGCAAGACAGAAGGGCTCTTCTGGGACAGCCTGGTAAAGGGCCCCTCCAGGGAGGCCCCGTGAGGGGCCTCCGGATATCAAGCACATACCAAACAATAGAAGACCACTCCTGCCCTACTCACAAACTACACCATACCTACAAACCGTACCACAGAAACCATGCCAGAGATACACGGCGTACAACACAAGCCATTCCAGACATGCAAGACCTACTGTACAGGACATACCATACGATCACATCAAACCATACAATACAAAACACAGTACAAAATGGAATACAATACAAAATACCATAGGATACATACTGCAGAATACAAAGCAACATAAAAGACATTATAATACAGAACATCCACTACATTAAAGCAATATAACACATACCAGAGATATGATACACCACCATAAATACAGTACACATGAGACAAAATGATACAGTAGATATAACACATACAAGACATACCTTACCACACAATACAATACACAAAGCACAAGAGAAAATACAACACAATACTCAATATAATACAATACTTACCAAACCATACATAACACCATGACGGGTTCCTCCAGCGCCGCACAGTGAAGGGCTCCTCCGAGGGGGGCACAATGAGAGGCTCCAAGAGCTTGGCCACATGATGAAGGACGTACCAGTCAAACAATACAAAATGAAATACCATACGTATCATGCTTACAAACCACACCATAGAGATAATAGCCATAGAATATAGCCATAGCCAAACAATACATAAAATATGATTCAAGCTACCATAAAATAAATACATTACAATAAATAGATTAAACTACAAAAAATATATGACAATACAAAATGCCAGGCATACAATAAATGCCATACCATACCATACATACAATAGAAAAAATACAATACACAAAAAGAAACGGATAACATAGCACAGATACAATACAATACAAAATTGAATACATGCGAAGTAAAAAACCTATGCAATAGAAATTACAATACAAAATACAAAAGGCTATATAAAATGCACAATCCAATACATACTCTACCTTCAATACAATATGACAAATTCCATACCACACAATACATTCAATATGGTAAATACCATACTATACATACGATACAAAAATGTAATACTTGATACAAAAAAACTATTGTATAATACAAAACACACTACAGTATAATACAACACAGACAGCGCAACAAATACAATGGAATTCAATACATACCACATACCATGCCCAGACACAAGGTGGCTCCCAAAACATTACCCTCAGCCCCTTCAAATGATCACCTGGAGAGTTCCCATTTCACCTGGGAGCTTCTCTGCTCCTCTGGTCACTCTCCCCTCGCCCTCGCTGCTCACCTGCTACCAAGGAGATACACAGGCAGCACAATGTCCACATCTGCATCAAGGCTGAAGACTCAGATGAGCTCCCCAGACTGAAGTGAGAAGACATTCAGACAGCAGAGACTCTCCACATGGCCAGAAGAGTTTGGATTACATCCCGTTTTGCGTGAGTAGGTTGAAGAGAACTTGACAGTATGTATTTACTGCGTACGCTTGGAAAAGTTTTGCTGAGGGTTTTTATACCTGTGAATGGGGTATTAACATGAGAATATGTATTTTACACCTCGCTTAGCTGAAGCTTTTTTCATTTTTTTAACATTATATATAGGTAGTACATATTCTACATACAGAACATGGCCTGCATTACCCAAGCAAGGCGATTTTGGTCTGGATACACATAAGATTTATAGATATAAACAGATTTATACACATAGAATCTACACACAAAACAGGCAGCAAGTATATACAGAATAGATATGGACTGACATACAGATACATGTAAATATATGGGGTTTTGAGAATCTATATATACACACAGTCCCTGACACAGTCTACACAGTCACTATGTCTCCAGGAAGAGAAGCCTCAGCTCATCCCACCTCACTGAGGTTTTTTTCCTCTCTGTATTCAGAAGATACATTATCTATGCCTAAAAAAGTATAGACACAGGAAGCACAACCATGGTTTTCCATCTGGACATGCACTCTACATAGAACACACATATAAAGCAGACATACAATGTGTAAACTGCATACATACTACATAAAACAGATAGACAGGTGAGGCAAAGCTATGCTTTTCTGCCTCTATGTTAAATACATACTATCTCTACATGGACCATATAGATTTTCAAGGTGAAGGGAGGAAGGGCATTTCTTTCTGCATGTGGAACGTATGCTGTCTTTACTTGGAACACATGCACATGAATATACACACTTTATATGCAGACACAAAGAGAGAGAGAGGCAAGGCATTGTTTTTCTGTCTGTACAGATCATATGTACTGTCTGCATATAGACTATAGTCGTCCTGTATGTAGAGCAGATGCAAACAGAGGAGGCAGGTCGTCTCTCCTTACAGAAGATAGCCTCTTTCTATAGAAAACAGAGATCCATACAGCATTGCTTTTCTGTCTGTACACAAGAGTGATCCAATCTACAAAATACAGACAGGGCTGGAAATAGGATTTTGGTTACCTCTATAGAATACATTCTGTGCGTAGTACATACACAGATAGGAGAGGAAGGCTTTTCAGTCTATAAAGAATACAGCCTATCCATATACGGAATATACAGAGGCAAGGTGCTGAGAGGCTTTTCTGTCTGCATAGAGAATATACAGGCTAAATATACAAGGACACAGGAAAGCCATGCCTCACCTACCTCTACATTTACTATCTACCAGTTCTGTACCCACGACATGCCAACAAGGGGAGGCTTTTCTGTCACAATACAGACTCCATACTGTCTTCCTCAAGACTACACATGGACAGAGAAAGCCAGACTTGGTTTTTCAGTACGTAGCATGTAACAGGATATACTCTACCTATAGAAAAGAGACAGTGAGGCTTCTCTCTCTGGATATAGACTATATTCCATCTGTAGAGAGACTGTATGCAGGCAAAACACGTATTTTCTGTCTAGTCATAGACCAAACACAACCAAGACACAGCCTTTTGGTCTGCTTATACAGTGTATACTGGCTGTACGGAGAATACAAAATAACAGAACGGTGAGGTGGGACAAGACCTTTCTGTCACCATACACACTACAAAATGGCTGTACGGAGAATAAATGGGGAGAGCACTGCACACCACTTTCCTGTCAGGACACAGAATGCATTCTGGTTAGAGAGCGGAGACAAGCCAGTCAAGGCAAGGCTTTTCCACCTACCCGCATAAGAAATCTGAGGAGGCTGGGGGGTGTGGGGGGGATCTCACTGCATATCAGGCACCTTCTGCCTGTAGAAGCACACAAACAGCGGAGGTGAGGCTCTTCTCCCTGCAGAGCAAAGCCTTGGTGCACACAGGTACTACAGGGCTTGTGGGAAAATAACAGAAGATTGGAGAGGAAGACTGTAAACACACTCAAGTGACTCGCACCTGGGGTGCTCGACAACACATATATCACACTAATTGTTGTTCAGCCTTGTGTGCTCACAAGTAGAACATCCGCACTTAGATAATGTAAACCTAGGATGGACTCAGGGACACCTTATCTAGCATACATGAGGTCACTGCCTCGTTGGTGAAGAAGATCAAAGCACAGTGGAAAACTAGGCCTGCTTGAACCCTTGAAAAGCAGGTGAGAACAGCAAGTCAGAGCTCACGTGCTACTGCCAACGAGGACCTTCTCCTACTCTGTGGTGCCTGCATGCCCTGCTCACATCCCTCTGCCCCAGGGTGTTGCTTCAGAGATTCCTCGATTTGTGAGGTATTGAGATTAAATGTGTTCTTTGTCTTTCATCCGTGGATTTGTGGTTGCTCCTGCATCCTGCCCGAGTTGGCTCACACAGGGCTCTTCTGCCTTTACATGGAACCTAGGCTGTCTATAGACCAGAGAGATGTCTCTGTACTTAGAACAACCACTGCTCCTCAGTACAACAGACCCAGAGAGGCAGGGGGGGGGGGGGGGTTCCTGCCTGTACACAGGCAACGCACTCTCTGTAGAGCACAGGCAGAAGGGTGAGGCGAGGCAAGACTTCTCTCTTGTTATGTAGAATACATCCTGGTGCGCTGGGGGAAGCAGGGAAGGCCTTCTCCATTGCTTGTACACGCATTCAGGGAGCTTCTACCCCAGCTAGCTCCTGCCTTCCTTTCCTCCCATCCCCTGCCTATCTCCTAGGCACCCCCATGGACACCGATGACATGGAGCACCGTCCGGGGGGAAGAGCCTGGGGCCCGGGCAATGTTCCCCTCAGGAATGCGCAAACAGGAGCAAACACAGCCAGCTGCTTAACACCATCGAGCTGGGGGCATAGCCAGGGCTTCGGCTCCGCCAGCCACAGGACCCCTCCTTGAGGAACAAGGACTGCTGGTCCAGGGACAGGGCTCTTTTGACTGAGCAGGCAAGAGAGTCTCTGCCAGAGCTGCGGATAGGACTGCGCTTCAAGCAGAAAGAGCCACATACAGAAAGGTAAAGCACCTTTCCCTAGGACAGCTCTTTCGGGACGACTCAGGTTTGATATTGCTCTGCGAGGGTCCACAACCACTGCAGACCTTGCTACTGGCCTCCCCACTGGGAACAAATGCTCCTAACTTGCTTTTCCTGAATGCAGGATGCTACCACAGGCACAATATATGACACTGCACTTACCAAGCAGAAAGGGGAATGCCTCCACCCTACCAAGTGAATTCACCTTGGGAAGGCAGAGAGGAAGGAACCCAGGAGATTGCCCTTTAGGAATGCAATAAACTTCGGAGACAAGAGGCTGACCTAAGAATTTTTATGAAATGTGTCAAGTGGAAGTTATTTTTGTCTTGGTCGTCTCCCACTTTTGAGCAAAAAGTAATGTTTTTCAAAGCAAAGGGTATTCTACAATAATCTGAGGGGCTGTTGCTGAATTTCTCCATTTTGTGTGGCTGGCTGCAAGCAGGCCTGTCAGACCGACAGGTGGGAGGTCTCAGGTACCACTCCTTGAAGGGTACACATATAGAAAAAGCTAGAAGGGAGAACAGGCTACATTGGCTTTCAGTCAGGTAAAGGAATCAAACACCTGGCTTTGAAGGGCAAGGCAGCAGCAGCGGGGGCGGAGTGTGAACACAAGCTACTGCTACACTACCTAGTGAGATCTGGACTAGGTGTCAGCTAAGCGAGGCGTTTGTTTCTACCAACTTTTGCTTCTGTTCAACTTTTGACCTTCAGAATACTCTTTCTTTGCAACTCGAGGTTTTTACCTGAAGCTGCAAAGTCACCTAAGAACGGTTCCCAGTTGTACATAGCAACCTCTCAACTGACTTGGTGGCCAGACTGTTCTGGTCTCCTCATCTTAGTTTCAAGCTTGGCAGAAGATGCTGCAAGAGACAAGCCGCATCACTACACTGTGTTGCAGAAAAAAAATAAACCAGAGAGATTCATTTCTGGGCTGCCATACATCAGAATGCAGCAAGTTCTGCAAATGGGTACTTGGCAAGGAAAGCAACGTGCAAGCCAGCGTATGAGACCCTATAAGACTTTCACACTTATGAGGGCAGGGAGGCCTCTCTGAAAGCAAGTCCTCTCATCCTCCCGTGAGCAGCAGGGATGGAAGAGCAACAAAGGCACATTGTCACATGGCTCTGACAAGGTGACTCCACACCATCTTTTTAGTCAAGCACCACAGGGCTGGGCAGCACCATAATTAAGGCTGCTCAGGCAGCTCCTGCTTGCCTCTGGGGTGATGGATGTGGCCATGGGTATTTCCCAAGCCAGGCCCCTTCTCCTCACGTCCACCACAGGAACCCTGGAGCTCCCTGAGAGCAAAGCCCTTGGGCTTCTGCCCCCTCTTCCCCCCCCCGGCCTCAGGTATAGCAGTGCTTTGCCCAGGCTTCATTTATTCCACACCAATAATTCTGTCTGACAGACAGGTTTTGAATGCGCTTGCATTTGTGAACCTTCTTACCTGCCCCTAGCTTCAACACTAAAACAACTTGGCTGGTTTCCCAATGCCAAGGGACCGGGAGTGGGGGGAAGGTGTGTAATGACCACTTTTGAGGCGGAAACAGGGAGCACCCTCCGCCTCTGACCTGCTGGGGCCTCAGGCTTCAAACACCCACTGTGACACCCGTTGCCCCCCCGCCTGGGCCCGCCCTCAGGACCGGCCCGGGC
>NW_009650169.1:1528862-1548424 GCF_000708025.1 Charadrius vociferus | reverse complement strand
CGCCGGCCCTTACCGCCCGAAGTTTCCCGAAACCACGCGTGCACCCGCCGCAAGGGGTGGAGGAGGAGGGGCGTAGAGGAGGGATCCCCGGGCGGAAAGAGGGCGCTGACAGCCCCGGGCGGAGGAGGGAGGGGCCCGGCAGAGATGCCCACCCTGAGGGGGCTCCCCCACAGCAGCAGGCTGGGGGAGCTGACAGGCCCAGCTGCCCCCAGGGAGGCCCCGGCACCCCCTCACCCCCCTCAGCAGGTCAGGACCCTCGGGCAGAGTCCACCTCATGTCCCTCGCCCATCCAGTAATGGCCAGTGCTGCGGTGCCCGTTGCCAGGCGTTGCCCTCAGGAGAAGCTGTTGCCATTGGCAACCCCCCAGAGGGCTGAGGCCACGCACAGCTCAGCTCTGGAGTGGCCCAGTTGACGGTGGGTTTGGTTCGCCCTCAGCTTTCCCGCCTCCCAGAGGAGCTCTTCCCCGTCAGTGTCAACCGATGTTGACTTGCTGCAGCCAAACCATCAAGGAATAAAACTGGGGAACAATCTGGGTCAAATGGCGTCATGGAGCATGCGGAAATCTCCGCTTCCCTCAGTGTCCACACACAGCTTTGGTTCGGCACAGGCCAAGTCCACGTTGTGGGATCCGCAGAGACAGTGTCTCATGGACACCTTATTTAAAAGACATATCAACAACCAGTTACAGCCTTAGGGGACAAAAATACCTATCCAGAAGCCTTCTATTAACCTCTAAAACACTCCACGTACATAAATGATGGTATTTGCCAACCACTTTGAGGTATGCCCATTACAAGTGCAACACAGAAAGTTCAGCATTTCACTGTTTCAGCAGCAAATCCGGGTCCTCAAAACTCCCACTGACGTGCAGGGTTGGCTTAAGGTCCTTGCAGAACTGGGTCTTCAGTTCTTCCAGAAACAGCTGCACAAAACTCCTGCATTCTGGTGTTTCCCTGTTTTCCATCTTTCGCCCCACTGACGTGCGCTGAGTGTAGAACAGCCCTGAGGAAAACCCAGGAGAAAAGCCCGGCGATGCGAGGGGCTGCCCAAAGAGCATGGTCTTTTCTCAGGGCTGGGTTGAACAGGGTGGCTTTATGGCTGTTTGGCCGGTGGTTATGACAGGCACAGGGAAGCATGGCCAGAAGGGCTTCTGCCAAACGGGGAAAGGAGGGACACCAAAGGGGTAATCATGGGTGTTTTCTTCTTTTGAGGGAGCAACCATCACTTCCATTGAATCTCGCTAAAATCACGGATGTTGTACCAGGTCTTCTTGCAGTCCTTTACTGCGCCGCCCCGGAGGAGCCCTTCCCCACACCGCGCTGGAGGAGCCCATCATGGTGGCATGTATGGTTTGGTAAGTCTTGTGTTGTAATGGGTGTTGTGTTGTATGTGGTGAACAGCTCTTTAGGCTGCTCTCAGGAGCCTTTACTTTGTAAGAAGAAAGAGCTTTTTATCACCGGGGGCTCCCAGTTAGATACGTAATCACAAAAGCAAACTTAGAAATAAATCTTGGTTTTGCACGATAGATGAGGTGTTCTTACTGATACACCAGGGCTGAAAAAGTGAAGTGTGACCAAAGCAGTGTACTGGAAAAGTCAAAGCCATATTCAAGCTGCTCTATACTGGTAGATGAAACTTGTCTTTGTTTAGGCATATTTTCCGGTGCTTGTATTTTTTCCTTAACAGCAGGATATATTGTTATTCATCTGGAGGGACGAACTTGTAACTCAGGATATTTGACTATTGATTGAAACTAACTACTCTGTTTGGGGTACAGATAAGACCACTTGGATGCTCCCCAGACTCTCCAGTGTTTTTCCAGCGAGTCGGGAACGTAGCACAACTCAGCAGGCTGAGTCAAGGGTAGTCCTATGGTTGGGCTCACTCTGGCTAGAGTTTATTCCATAAATCCATTAGTACTGCTTTGGGAGGAATCTCAGTGTGATCTGAATCTAAAAACCAACATCACGCCAAGGTATGTCATCAAATGTTTTAACCCCAAGTTTGTTTTAACAAACAATGTTTTAACAAACAACCAAGTTCATATGAAATGTGACAAATTAAAACCGTAGCTTAACACTGTAAGGGTTGTTCTGAAACCTCAGAAGTTAACCGGAAGTTTGGCTTGCCAGTCTGAGATGTAAGACAGTAACTCGTAAGAAATGCAATAGAAGCCTACATCAATTTAATGAAATCGTTCCTGTTTTAGAAAGAACCCTTGAAGTTGAGTAACAAAGAATGTGAAACACAACCCATGCGTTGACTTCATGTCTTTTCTCCTGCCTGTACTGCTGCCTCAGCATTCAAATTTAAAATAAATAATTTGCTCTCTCCAGACATAATGTGGCAAAACCTAAAGCGCAGTACAGAAAGGCTTTGACTGAACATTGGGAAATAATTGGAACTATGCCAGTAAAAGCTGCTCCATCTGTGGAGCCAGCAGACTTGTCTGCAGCATTTATAAATCCTTCCTGGACAGGAGCTGTCATATTCCAAGGTGTCATTGTGTTACTTGTCAGCTGGAGGAAGCTGCTTAGTGATAAAAGAAAAATGGGGCGGGTGGGTGGAGAAGTAACAGGGACAATGGATGTAGACAGTGTTTCTTCCTCCCCACCAAGTCATCCGAAGCGAAACCAAAGCCCCCTGCAGTTGGTTATAAGAAAGAAAAGGTAAAATGGTTGTAATGAAGCCCAGAAGAGAGAACCAGGGAAAATGAGACACAGCCAAACCTTAACAAGAAATTGGTTGGCAGTGTTGTCATGAATGTGGCAATTTAAATGGTACGTACGGGCTGTTACTTTAGACAGAGACTAATAAATGTACCTCCCTTCATAACATTCCTGTGCAGAACCCCATCTTCTTCCCTAAAAGATTTCATGAAACTCATCTGAAAAATACTGGGGCACATCCCCCCCCCCCTTTTTTTTTTTTTGCTTTTAATAGTCCATTAAAGCGAGACAATTTAAGTGGATGATTCTGTGGGTTTTGTTTCTCATGACCTTTTCTCACTTAAATGCGGAGTCCATGCTGGCCACCTCCTGCCACATGTACCACACAGGGGACTCATGACTTCTTTCTATAAAGGTTGGAGAGTGTTGTTGCTTTATCTACCTAATTTCCTGCTTCTTTAATGAGATTACATGTGCTGTGAGTATATGTATATGTATTACATTGGTATACATATGTATAAGAATTTACCTAAGTGGCAGACGTATAGACCAGCTCGCAAACAGGGAGATCAGAAAGCGGTGGGAGTGTAGGCACAGAGCTGCACAGACAGCTCCAGACCAGTGGTGGGCACGAGGAACAAGCAATGGGGTTCTGAGGCACCAGTGCTCTCTGCAGTTCATCAGGGCTGAGTAAGCTTTGAAGAACTGTTTTTTTCCTTGTTATTAGAATAGAATTTCTTGAAGGTATGGCTTCTCCTATGTTGTTTCATGTCCTCCGCTGTCAATTGGGAAGCAGGATGTTACTAAAATCAACTATCAAAACTGTTGGGAGTTGCCACGCTATTGCAAACGTGTGACTTGGTTTAGCTGGTGGCTCTCAATACAAGAGGCATTTTCTTAGAATTAGTCCGTAGTAATTGACTTCCTCCTTATAGACTAGCTTCTTAACAAAAACCAGTCAAAAATCAGTCATAACAGAAAAAAACTCTATTTGAATTCTGCTCCCAACATAAGAAGGACATGGACCTGTTGGAGCACATCCAGAGGAGGGCCATGAAGATGATCCGAGGGCCGGAGCCTATTTCTGAGGACGGGCTGAGAGAGTTGGGGTGGTTTATCCTGGAGAAGAGAAGGCTCGGGGGAGACCTTAGAGCCCCGTCCAGTCCTTAAAGGGGCTACAGGAAAGCTGGGGAGGGACTCTTGGTCAGGGAGGGGAGCGATGGGGCAAGGGGGAACAGTTTTAAACTGGAAGAGAGGAGATTTAGACTAGATATAAGGAAGAAATTTTTTACAATGAGGGTGGTGAGCCCCTGGCCTAGGTTGCCGAGAGAAGCTGTGGCTGCCCCATCCCTGGAGGTGTTCAAGGCCAGGTTGGACGGGGCTTGGAGCAACCTGGTCCAGTGGGAGGGGTCCCTGCCCATGGCAGGGAGGTTGGAACTAGATGGTCTTTAAGGTACCTTCCAACCCAAACCATTCCATGATCCTATGAGCAAGGCAGTCCTACCTTCTGCTCCAGACCTGCACCAAGCCTTGTGCATGGGAGCAGCTGCGGAAGGGCAAGCAGCGTATATAGGGTCTGGCTGAAATGGGCACATCTTCCATGGGTCACTCACAGCAACATGCATTGCCACATTGCTCCTTTTATTTTCCTGATGTTTCATGTCTTTGGCCTTAGCTCCCAGAGTTGTGTGGTTTTACTGGTTATCCAAGTAAGCACATTAAAAAGAAGTAAACACACCATATTAAGGAGAGGGAAATGACTAACTCCCATGGCCTCCAGACTAAAGAAAAAAAAATCAAAACAAAAAAAAAAAAAAGAGAAGCCAAATGCCTTGGGAAATCTCATTATTTTGGGTCATTTTTGTTACCTTGGCATATCCAATCTGCTTCTGAGGTGATGGAAGTGGTTTGCCCTGCAGTTCGACTGCCCTTGTCTTGGGCTGAATCTCCACCTGTGAGACATCCCCCAGCCCCGCGGTTTGCCAATAGCCAGCACGTCCTGGCTTGCCCTGGCCTCCTGCTGCCCTAGTGAGGGTTGCTGTGGCCAGCTCATGTGGGCGGGGGACAAGGTGACTTACTGTGCAAATAAAGGGGATGAGAGGCTGCCCCACTGGGTGAGTACAGGTCTTCCCTATTGTCCTCAGATGTAAGCCAGTGCCACCCACCACCGCCCAGGGACTTGCCCTGCGTGCTCAGCTTGTGTAGAGACACAAATGCCTCAGGGACTGCTCACATCTCCCGAAAACCTCCCCGACAGCCACCAAGGCACCCCTGGTCACAGGGTTTGGCCACACCTGTGCCATTCACAGCTGTCTTCACCTGCCAGCAGGAAGGAGGGAGGGAAGAAGGAAGAGCAGGAAGAAGGCGAGGGAAGGAGGAAGAGAGAGAGGGAGGGAAGGATCCTGCATTTGGCAGCTTCCTCCAGCAGCTAGAGCCACAGCACCTGACAAGTCACCGTGGCAGAGGCTCACGATGTCCTCAGCAGCTTCCACCTCCTCTTTGCCCAGCGGCCTGGCCGTTCTGACGACTTTCCCAGATGTGCTCTTCATCCCTGAACTCGTGAGTGCCACCTTTTCTTTGGGGAGGGCAGACGGTGTGTGTGGAGTGTCCAGCCGACTTCATGCTGCAGGTGCTGGAGGGATGAGACCTGACACAAAGCATGTGTCTCAGGAGCCACGCCAGGTCTCTGAGCCACTGAGGGGGGGCTGGGGGCAGCCCCTGATGCCTGGCTCACCCGCACAGAAAACCCATCCGGAGCTGGGGGCTCCGAAGCTCTCCTTTTGTCTGCAGGGGATTTCTGTGGTGTCTCTGAAAACCTTTCATAATTTTCTGCCTAACAATGACAAAATGGTTGCTGGTGGGTTTAAACTATGTTGACAAATTGAGCCGGTTAATTAATTGGAAGATGATTTTAGCAGCTGATACAGGCAGAGGATAAACTGCTTGCTTAAAGCGGGGGGTAAAGGCTGGCTGAGGTAGTTGTTTGTGGCAGCAAAGAGCTCCAGATGCCAAAGCTGGGCTGCTCAGCTGCGAGGGTCCTGAGCTGGAGGAGCAGGGTGCTGGACCTGGGTGTGTGGGCAAGAGTGGGTGAGCCAAGGATGAACAAGTACCTTGTAACTTCTTCCCATATTGTAATTTCATTGAGCAGGAGAAAATTGTAATCTTAATGTATTTGGCACACAGCAAAGCAGGTGCTGTGAGCGCTGACTAAAAATGGAAAGTTTCAATTAGAACCTTTTTCCTGTGTCTTCTGCCCCTGCCCACGAAATCTGCTTTTCTCACAACAGTTTGAGATGCTTTCTCCAAAGCCTGAGTACTTTTTTCCAGCACAGAAGGGTTTGGCTGAGTGTTGGAGGGTGGCACTCAGATTATTTCATGCTAAAAGGTTCAACTTTGCCATCTGGGACTAAATCCTTCCCTGTCACACAACTCAAGCCATGCTCTTGGGATTTCCAGCATTTACTTAATTCTCCTTGTGACAGCAGGTGTTGCCGATGTGTAGTAGGGAAAGGCTTTGCTTCAACTCCTCCAAATATGCTCTGGGGACTTGGTCTCTGTGCCCAGGCCCTGAAAGCAAGACCCAGGTTTCCTACAGTTGCACGAAGGAGGGTGCAAAGTCCCCTGTGGAGGTTCTGGGTGGGTGACACTTGCCAGCCACCCCTGCCACTGGATTGCGTTAGTCCTGGTGCCAAGCTTGCTGTTGGCTTTGCCATCCTTACAGGTACCGACTGTGGCTTGAACTGTTGGTTTGTAATTCCTGTCTCCAGGGGATTTATCAAGGCAGCTTGCTTAATGAGACAAAAATAAGCACCCTATCCTTTGGTTTGGGTAAGATCTGGAAATGTGCATCCTAAAGGCTCAGGAACCACCAGGGGAAAGAGGAATGCAGCATAACCGGATTTCTCCATCTCCGGAGAAGGTGTGTGACTCTAGGTTGTGCAGCTGCATTATCTGTGTACAAAGGAGGCGGCTGCCTTGAATCACAGCATTCAGAAGGATAAAGAGTTTCTCAATCCTTAGTGGAATCTGCGGTTGCCTGCGATGGGTTAATATGGTAACTACAAAAAAAAACGGCATTTCAAATGCCAGAAAGTCCTGCCTGCAGCTCAGGTGATTGCCACATCTGGATGTGCTGATTAAGAACTACCATTTCTATTCTGTAAGGCTGCGTTTAATTCTTGTAACCTATTTTATTTGAAGAGCTTTAAGCATAAATGGGTATCCAGGTCTATGTGGAAAAGCTGAAACAAGCTGAAAACAGATATGTTTGCTTTATAAAAGGCTATTTAAAACATATTTTTTTTCTTAGACTGCTGTTCCCAACCTGCTGTGGGTTGTTATTGAGAACCTTTTGAAACTTTCCTCATTTTTATGGGTCTGCTGAACAGCAGCACCATAAAACCAGCCAGTAATCTAACTACGTCAAACATAACTTGCCTGAGTGAGAAATCACATCCTGCAGGAAGGAGAGGTGGGGAGTGGTAAGAAATGAGAAGTGATACTGCTCCCTCCAACCTCATATCTCACCCCGGTTGTGCTGGATTTTAATGGAACAACTGCAAGGTGTTCTCCAGGATCTTTAGCTGCAACGCACTCATGGTGTCACCACATGAGATATTACAGGGTCTGGATTAGTGTTCAAGCATCTGTCTTTGGTTGTTACAAGAGGCACCAAAAGAGCAGCACTTTGGAAGACCTATTTTCACTCAGATATTTGCAAGGTGTCAACCACATCATTAATTTAATGCATTGATTCGTGCAGTGGAACCAGTGAACTTTCTTACAACTGTGGGGTGACACAAATGATGTGACATTTTCTGAGTACCGTAAATAAGAAAACTTTTTCTCCACTTGCAAAATGCCTCCAAGGAAATGGAAGTGCCCTGATTCGTATGAATTGGCACTTGGATGCTGGCAAAGGCTGGCCTGGCATACACTGGCAACCAGAATGCTCTTAGAGTCATTGAGTATCTCTTACCTCTGGAGATTTGCCTGCAAAATCAAGACCAACCAGTGATGAGGGACAGGTCCCCGCAGCAGCAGTGGTCTCCACACAGTGTGGGTTCAGCTGACGAGCTCTGCATCATAGGATGCTGCATAAGCTAAACTTTTCTCAGGTTCAAGAAACAAGTAGACTGATTTGTAGCAGAAAAAAGTTCCTGAGTGCATTTTAGTGCAAAGACACCACTTGCTGCTTGGACACTCCACAGCACTGGACATCACGCTCTCATCCTCTTGTGGAGGAATCTGCTGGGGGAGAAAGGATGGAGTCTAGATATAGCTGTCTTTGTGGTCCCCATCCCACCAGAAAACCCATAGCAAACTCCCAAGGCTGGCTGAGAAGGATGGGGTCCCACCTGCTACCTGACCAGCAGCTGGGACCTTGCATTGCGCTGGTGTAAGCCAACAAAGGATGACCCGAACAGCTGGAGCAGCAATACAAGTCCCCCTTCCCAGGAGGAGCTGGAAGCCTCAACCTTATTTCCCCTCCCTCAGAGAGTAAAACTGGCTGTATTACCTCTCTTCAACCTGTTCTCTCGTCTTTCAGGGAGACATTTGCACGTGGCCTTCATTAGGGCCATGTCTGTGGCCTTCAGGAGGCCGCATGTTTGTACAGATGAGCTGTGTTTGACACTGCTCCTTTCAGGGATTTGCCACACTAGGTGTGACGCAAACATGCCCTTCGGGAATAAGTTAATCGAAACCAGCCTTCAAAAGTGTCTGACCCAGCCTCCCGAGCCCACTGATGTGGGGAGGGTGTGAATGGCAGTGACACCAGGAGGCTTTTTTTGGGTGAAGGTCAGAGGCAGACGCTCCCAGCTAAATGCCCAGTTTCAAGTAGAGGCTGGGAAGAACTCCAAGGCATCCCTGGGCTGTTGCCATGCGCAGTGCTAGTGCCAGAGGCATGCATGGCTTTTGGCTCTGCTCTGCCTAAGCCAATTTATCCCACGCTCACCTTTCCTCTCACTTTCACTTGCAGATCTTTGGAGGCCTTGTCTGGATCCTGGTGGCATCCTCGAAGGTCCCGTCACCCATGCTGCAAGGCTGGGTGATGTTTGTCTCTGTGTTCTGCTTCGTCATGACCACCGCCCTCCTGTGCCTCTACATCTGCGGAGCGCACGGGGGCAGCAGCTCCTGGATCACCTTAGTAAGTGGAAGTGATAAACCTCAGGGCTTCTTCCCTCCCTGGTGTCATTGGTAGACAACAGTCTCCTCCGCTGCTCCTGCCCTCCAAATTGCAGGCTGGGGTTTGCTTGGGTGGGTTCCTTCCCCCTCCCCACCCCTCACAATGTGCTGCCTCCTTGGAAATGACCGTGTGAGCCTTCTTTCTTAGGATGTCATCTGCCAGGAGACGGCGGCTCTCTTCTACCTCAGTGCTGCTGTGTTGGAAGCCTACTTCACCTATAGCATTGGCTTGTTTTCTACCAGCCCTCTGATAATGACCATCTACCAGGAGAACATTGCTGCTGTGGTGAGTGCCTGGCAAGCAGGGGGAAGGAAGGGGAGGAGGTGACTGTGGAGTGGCCTCAAGGGCAAATCTTTACTTGGGGAGGGGGAGAGAAACTAGTCCCAGTCCTACTACGCATGAATGTCTCCAAACATGCAAGAGTCAATAGGCATCTAATGCATCGCGAGGTGTTTGCTCAGTGCAGGAACTCATACCATATAATAAAAAGTTAACTGGCTGATGTGTTTTTCCATCGTAGGTATTTGCATTCTTAGCTACCCTGATGTACGTGATCCATAAGGTGTACTCGCTCCTGCGATGGAAATCATCCTAAGAGCCTCCCCTCACAAGCGTGTCTTGTGGTCACCCCACGAACGCAAAAGTTGTTTGACGACTGCAGTTTCCAGGCTGGGTTTGGGTTTTGTTTTTTAAATGTATATACTATAAACAAGCAGCTTTTTATGTGGGACCATGGCAATGAAGACAAAGAGCCTGCTAGAGGAAAGTTCTATCCTGGCACCATCTGTTTCCCTTCAGTCTCTTCTGGGCTGGGTACAGTTTGATGCCGGCAATTGGGGTGCAAATAGAAAAAAACATCTAGCTTTAAAAAGAATAATATAGTTGGGTTCAGAGTGCTAAAATCTCCCCGAACCACACCTTTATGCCTCCAGGGTTGGTATTGCTATTAGGGGAAGCCTGGACAACCAGCATGAAGGAGCAAGAGTATGAAAGCGGGTCATTTTAATTGCCGCCAGTCCATGTAAGCCTGTTTCTCTCCCTAAACCTGCTATGCCAAAAGAACATTTTTTATGCCGTTTCTGGAAATGCCATCTCTGACTCGTGATGAGAAACAGGGATGATATTTAACTTGCCTCAGGGGCAATGTTAGTTATTGCAGTCCCTGCAGGGTATTGCTGAATTATGAGGCACGACCATAATGCCAGGAAATACCACTGTCTTTAATCCCCCTGCGAAATACCACTTAGAAGGTGCATGGTAGACTGAAGGAGAAAATTGCATGGGTGATTAGAATAAGCAGAGGCATCCAACTCTTCTCTTTGGCTCACGGCTGCTCTCGCATACACCACTATGGCACTAATAAAGATGGGTTTACTGTCATTTTTGCAACTAGACAGAGTCATTTTTGCTGTTTGCCCTTTGCTGTACGCAGCCCTGTACAGCCTCGGGAGCACTGCACTGGGACAGGGCAATGCCTAAGGAGGAGGCACAGGCTTGGGCATGAATTTGGAGGGCTTTGCTGGCAAGGGGAGCCTGTGGCCAGGGCCAGAAGCTAACCTCACTCAAGGTTAATCTCCATGATGATGTTTATGTAGATGCTTCAATTACTCCAGAGTGTTAACTTGAATGAGTGTGCTGGTTTTGGCTGGGATAGAGTTCATTGTCTTCATGGTACGGGGCTCTGCTTTGGATTTGTGCTGAAAACAGCATTGATAATGTAGGAGTGTTTTCGGTATTGCTGAGCAGCGCTTGCACAGAGCTTTCTGCTCCTCACCCCACCCCACCAGCGAGTGGACTGGGGGGGGCACAAGGAGCTGGGAGGGGATGCAGCCAGGACAGCTGACCCCAACTGACCCAAGGGATATTTCATGCCATACGGCATCATGGTCAGCAATAAAAGCTGGGGGAAGAAGGAGGAAAGAGGGACATTTGGAGTTGTGGCATTTGTCTTCCAAAGTAGTCATTACACATGATGGAGACCTGCGTTCCTGCAGATGGCTGAACACCTGCCTGTCCATGGGAAGCAGTGAATGAATTCCTTGTTTTGCTTTGCTTGCGTGTGTGGCTTTTGCTTTACCTATTAAACTGTCTTTATCAACCCACGAGTTTTTCTCACTTTTACCCTTCCAATTCTCTCTCCCCCATCCCACCAGGGACAGTGAGTGAGCGGCTGCGTGGTACTTAATGGCCAGCTGGGGTTAAACCATGACAGTGAATTAATTTAAATGGGGTTTAGACCCAACAAATGGCGTTTTCAGATGTTAGAGTTGCCTCATAAACAGAGGTACCAAATTAGGCCTTCCAGCTTGTGGGTCAAAAAACGCTTCCATTTTGAGTCTAAAGTTCCTGGGCTGCAGGAACGGAAGGGAAATAAAAGTTGACTTGGAGGCATCTCTCTTGCTTCAGATCCAGGGGGTGACTTTTAAGCTGTGACCGTGAATTTGGGTTGAAGTTTTTTAATTGCAACACGAGGAAAACATATTTTTTTTTTTTTTCTCATTTATTCCTTGCTGAAAAACCAGCCTGACCTGTTTTGCTTGTGTTAGTGGGAGAAAAAGCAAGCTGATTGCAACAGAGGTGGAAAAAGAAACCCCTTTTCAGAACAAGGAGGGAACTCACAGCCACTTTGGACAATGGCACTTAGTTCTGAAGGTTTAACGTGCGCCGGCTGAAACTGGTTTCAGCATCACGTCATCATGGGGTGTGTGTGGAGGGAGGGCTGGTGCCCAGATTTGCCCTGCTTCTCTTAATGGCCCTGAATTTTGCAATAAAACACAGACACCTTTCTGTTTGGGTCTATTTACACAGGTGGACATATGCCATCGTACCCTGGACCCTGGGATGGCATATATCTTGTGAACCTCCTGCCCCCATGTGTGGCCAGCACCTCTGCCCAGCAGCACTGCCTGTCCCCTCACATCCATGTCCCTGCACCTTGTGCCCATCACATTTACAGCCTATGTCTTGGCAGGGCTCCCATGTCTCCTCCCCTCCTTTCTGCCTTGTTTTGCCCTTTTCTTCTCCCTTCCCTGCCACACACCAGTTTACACCAGTCCGCACTAGTTCACCTGCTCATCCCTTTCCTTCTGGCCCCACCTGGTTTGCTGAGATTCCTCCTCCCCTCCCCAGCATTAGTGTAACCTTGTTGTAAACCGGCACTAGAAAAAAAAACCAACCGGGTGCTGCTGGCATGGGAGTGCTCATCGGCCCCGCTGCAGCTGGGGCGCGGGCTGAGACAAGGTTGCGGTATTGGGAGGGATGCCCCATGGCCCCAGCATAACCCGAGCCAAGCCTAGGGAGAGCTAGGCAGAGAGAAGGGCCACCACAAGGTCAAGAGCATCCAAATGAACAGATAGAAAGGCAGCATTGAAACCCTCCCAGTGTGGCCCCTGGCTTCAATCCCATGCAGCTGAAGAGCTTGCAGTGAGTGAGTCTCCCTTGTTCGGCACAGGGCTGCTGCACCCAGCATGGGACAATGACACACTGAGGTGTGGCTTTGTTCCACCAGGCATGGCACCTGCCAGGTGCCAGGTGACCTGCAGCGATATGCATGTTCCCTGCATGGTGGAAAGTAGACCAAAAAAAAAAAAAAAAGAGAGAAAAAGAAAATTAAAAAAGCACCCTGAGGTCTCCATTGCCCATCATGCCCAGAGCTCCGATCGCCTCCATACAGCCATGGAGACCCACAAGCTGGGCAGCCCAAGGTTGCTGCCTGGAAAACAGCACACCTCCATGCTGCTGAAAGGGAAAGATGCTGCCCAGAGCTCAGAGAATCTCCCAGGACCTACAAAACATCTACCATTCGTGCACCAGGTCCTGTCCCCACAGGCAGCCCTGAGGATTTGCTGTCATCCCACTGGAAACGTTGGGCATGATGAACACTGCAGGCTTCATCCTTCTCCCATGGAAATACTTGTCTGGGGTTAATTGTATATTAGCATGGCTCCCCAGAATGTGAGACAGCTCGCTCTGCCGAGTGCTGCTTGTAGAGGGTTAGCCCTTGCAGTTCGTTGACCATGAGGCACAGGCAGTCCTCGCTGGCAGAGCTGTATGGAACTGCTCCATCCCAGGCTCTGCATGTGCTCAGACATCTCCAGATCCCCCCAGACTGGCACCTCATCTCCAACAGCATTCTCCTCATGCCATTTCAGTCATCCTCCCCATCCTTGGGATTCCCTTGCAGATCATAGAATCATTTAGGTTGGAAGGGACCTTTAAGATCATCAAGTCCAACTGTTAACCCAGCACTGCCAAGTCCACCACTACAGCATGTCCCTCAGCACCACATCTACATGACTTTTAAATACCTCCAGGGATGGCGACTCCACCACTTCCCCAGGCAGCCCGTTCCAATGTTTGATTAACACTTTCGGTGAAGAACTTTTTCCTAATATCCATCCTAAACCTCCCCTGGCACAACTTGAGGCCGTTTCCTCTTGTCCTATCTCTTCTTACTTGGGAGAAGAGCCCGACACTGCCCCTCACTACACATTCTTTTCAGGTAGTTGTAGAGAACCATAAGGTCTCCCCTCAGCCTCCTTTTCTCCAGGCTGAACAACCCCAGTTCCCTCAGCCGCTCCTCATCAGACTTGTGCTCCAGACCCCTCACCAGCTCCGTTGCACTTCTCTGGACACGCTGGATGTAGCAGCCCATTTAAAAAGCCACAAATCAGTCCTTTTTTCCAAGCACTTACACGTCCTGTCACGCTGTTAAAAACCACAGCCACCACCAGATTTCAACTGGCATGGTAACCGGAGTTTCCATCTCTGTTCTTCTCCAGCTTCCCCAGCAAAACAAGGAGGTCTGCAGGCATCTACTCTATAGAGAGCAGGCAATTAGACTTCAGTTAAAACTATCTACCTGAAGGCAGGTAAAACCTCAGGTCCTGTGATAAAAACATGATTACAGACACATCACACATTAACTATGCCCAGATTGTTATCTTGGTTGCTCTTGCTCATTAAATAGCTTCTTAACAGCAATGTTAGCTGTTCCCCAAATATTTGTATATTGGATACCTTGCCTCCAGTGATGCAATGAGGTAGAAGCACTTCCACCTTCTGAATTGCAGAAGAATTTGCTTTGTCTGAACAAAAAGAAACTTAAAGAAAAGTTTGGCCAGCTCCATGGAAAACACAGAAGTTTCTGATGTTTCTCATTTTACAGTCAGCTTTATCTGTGAGTGGTGAGCAAACTGTGTGCTGGGTAAAACATTTACAAAAGCATCTATACATATATGAACCTCATCCAGCTGTGGTCCATTCCCCACCTCTGATCTTCACACCAAGACCATGGCCTCTCTCCTGCTCCTTGGTCTCCCTTATGCTCACAGATTCAAGTACTGAAACTCCATTTGCTTTGAAGACAGGGATGGAAGTGCCTTATTCCTGATTCATGGAAGCGCTCCAACGTAAGTTGTCCTGTGGGTCTGAGAAAAGCCCTAAGCCTCCTCACGAGAGCAGAGCAAGGCAGAGCCATCCTGGAGACCCTCATGGGAGCAGATGCAAGTGTAGCTAGGGCGCAGACCTTGGTGAAAGAGGGAGGTTGGTGATTACTACCTTACTTTCTTTAAGTTCTGAAAAGGCAAATGACATTTCACCCTACCACTTCCTTACCTTGCAGCTCCTCATTTCTACTAGCATACAAGGTGGACGTGCAAGGTCCCTACAGGTTGTCTTTCTTCAGCCCTTCCCAAGACCACACAAGGACCTGCCCAATTCTGCCATCCCATCTCACTACACAGATGGGGCATTGCTGGAGACCTTGACATCATCCACATCCCCAATTTTTGTTCGGCAGTGGCCTTGTATGATCTCCTGTGGCACCATCACCATTCCTAGGCCAGAATTGGGTCAGTGGCAGAGCCAACTCACTTCAGCTCACCGTTCCTGCAAGGACCGAGGCAAATTGAAGTCGTCAAAATGCAGCAGGATTTGATTCCTTTAGGCTAGATTTATTCATTCTTGATTTTGCTCAACATTCTTAATTTTTCTCAGGAAGATGCAAGCTAAATGCGAGTGCACATTCTCCAACGGTCATTTGATACGCTGCTTAGAAGGAAGTTTGCAAATGGAACACTTTGCATCCTATGGAAGGTGGATTTAGATTGAGCTGGCAAATAGGAATAAAGTCTTCAGCTAACAGCTCCGTGGGCCTGGCCTAGGAATTAGAATTTTCGTTACCAGAGTGAGATAAAACTGAATTAAATTTGCCATGCCTGTTTGTACATATGCAACCGCTGTCTTTGGAAACCTGCACTGAAATCAATGCAAAATATTGCTTCTACATGTCTACATGTCATCAGAACTTCAAATGTAAATTCCCAGGCTGGTCTTGAAGTAAAACAGGTGGTACAAGCATCTTTTGGCATAGAAACATGGAATTCTCTAGGTTGAAAAAGACCTTTAAGATCACCAAGTCCAACCATCAACCCAGCATTGCCAAAACCACCACTAAACACTGTCCCTCAGCACCACTCCTACACGGCTTTTAAATACCTCCAGGGATGGTGACTCCACCACTTCCCCAGGCAGCCTGTTCCAGTGCTGGATAATACTTCAGTGAAGAACTTCTTCACACTATCCATCCTAAACATCCCCTGGCGCAACTTGAGGCCATTTGCTCTTGTCCTATCGCCTGTTCCTTGAGAGAAGAGACCGACTCCCCTCGCTACAACCTCCTTTCAGGGAGTTGTAGAGTGATAAGGTCACCCTCAGCCTCCTTTTCTCCAGGCTGAACAACCCAGTTCCCTCAGCTGCTCCTCACTGACTGGGAGGCACAGAAGTTAACTCCTCAATTGTTTTACAGCCTAGAGTGATAAAACATTGTTTGGGTTTGGTTCCACTGTCTCTTTTGCCATGCCCAAGACAAAAGGACGGAGTTGACAGGTACAGCACTATGTCCTAGCATGTGGATGCAGAGTCTTCTGGTGGGATGTGGGTGATTGATCCTCCAACCAGAGAGCTAATCTAGCATCTGGCATGCACCTATGTGTGCTTCAGCTGGAGATCTGCTACGCGAAGGGTTTCACTCCACCTCCGGTCAGAGGCCAGTGTGTATTGTGGACCTGCTCCTTCTCCTTTAACCCTCTGACAGCTGTAGCACTTCCTGAGCTCTGGGTAGGGTCCAAGACTCTACTGTGCTCAGTAGCAAACTGGCATAAAATGAAGTTAGGTGTTATCCCAGCACATGAGGAGAGCACCGTAAGAAAGGCTGGATTGCAGGTTTCAGACTGGACTTCCAACGCCAGTCAACACACTGCAGTATCCCACAGGAGACTGTGGGGTGGCTGTCCTCGGATATTTGGGCTCTGCCTCATTTGGGGAACTCTGCCACTTGCACGAATAGTGTGTGAACAACTCCAGCTGTTGCCCACCATCACGTTGCCCTCCTTCCCCCCCCCAAGAAGGCACACAACTACTACTTTCACAGCTCAAATGAGTGAGCCTAGTGAGTGAGATGGAGAGCGCACACATTAACTCTCACTACTGCTGCCTGCTTCAAGATCTCCCAGACATCATCATTTTGCAAAAAAGACCCCAACAAACCTGCACTGAACTCATTCCGAGGATTCTTTATTGCTTTCACAACCTTATCTTTTCAGTAGTTTCCCAAGAGCTTGTGAAAGAAACATGGAGTCTGTTGATTAAACATCATATTCAGGAATCGAGTAAATGCATACTTGAAGACAAAGTCTGCTTCACCAGCTGCTTCCATCTGAACGTCCCCAGTCAAACAGTGGTCAGAATAATTTTGGGAAAGCAAACAGTGTTACTAAACAGCGATATGAACAGCACGAGAGAGGTACTGGTGCCCTCCTCTGAAATATAAGCCTAGACAACCCATCCATTTGGGTTGGGCTTTCCCAGTTGCATCTCTGAGCAGAAGAGACAGAGGGACCAAAGCTTTTACCATGCTGTTCGTCTGACATTCGCCCAGGGAGATTTCTTCATTCCCTGAGCTTCTTTCACATCACTCCACTCCAGCTTTGTGTCTGGAACCTCATCTTCAGGCTCGGGATCCTCGCGGACAGTCCCCTCAGGCAGTGCCACGACAATGGGCAGAGGGCCCTGCTCCTCACGGAACTCAACTACACAGAGACTCTTCTGGTTCGCTAACTGTTGGTGGGTCTCCTGGAGTGGGAAAGAGAAAAGACAATCAAAGTAACGATGTACAATGTTGATTTACTTCAGGTCAAACTCTACATAGTATACAGGGTAGGCAAAAAAAAAAAAAAAGTAATTTACTAATAAACAGTCTAAACTGCATAAAATAAATGACTCGTCAGGCTCATCCTCATGGGTTTCAAATGAGCTAATTACATGAGTAGCAGGAATTCAGTTAACTAGACCGCAAATATATTAGCATTACAATGTCATCCTAGAGGAACTTGCTTCTGGAAAGTATCTGGCCAGAAAAGGCACATCCCGCTAACAAGGATGCATGTTGGCATGTCAGTAACGTGCCAGTTTTATGTCTTTATCTAAACAGAAATTTTGCTTTGACAACAGTAAAGTGCTTATTACTGCCCTGACAGGTAATATTAGCTAATATAATCACATGAATTTAACATTATTTTCAACTCTACCTCTTCCTTGCATACAAGTTGTTTTGTTAACACTCAGAATTTACAGAATAAATAATAATAAATAATATTACTGGGAACAGGAAATTTTTCCCATTCAGGGCGGTCAGTAAATACATCAAGTGCACATCTGTCAAAGCAACAATCTATTACAGCACGCTTTTTTTCTGTTCGTCTGTTCATTCTGTGGAAAACTCAAGAGACAATGCATCGAAAATATATGACAGATTCCTCAAGTCTGATTAACCTCAGATACTGATAAGCACCTGTAACTATCTCATTGGGCAAAGAGGATCATAACCCTCTCCCAAAGCTAAACTGAGAAAGTTGGCCAGGACGGGGCGACAGATTTGACAACTATAGCTTTGCAGAGCTATTTTGGGAATGTAAGCAGCTAAATCCCAGCAGCTACCAAGACTCCACCAAGACTCTACGACCGAATGAGATAACTAGAAATATCCAAAGGCTGACTCATCCTAAACCTGGCATTCAAAGGAAGTCAGATGAAATGCTCATGTTGGATCTTTCCATCAACTACAGAAGCTGGTTCAGAGACATCTCCACTGTGAGCACTTTGAGTTAGATGAAACGACACCACCTCCCTGATTTATTTTGGAGATCTTAATTATACTAGTGATAGAAGCAGCTGTGACGTTGAGTCCTTAGGCAATGAAACTCCAAAGGCAGATAACCAAGCAGCAGCAACCGAAGCTGGGCCACAACTTCCTCTGCCCGTGATATTTCAAATGTCACCAAAACCACTATGACTGAAAGCCCGGAAATTCAGATGTGCCCTGGAAGCACTTGGGTGTGGAACAGGCAGAGTTACACGCAGCTCCTTCCGACTGGACAACTTCATACAGCTGCTGAGGAATTATTCACATGCTGATTTTGTTTGCTCTTTGGAAAATTACTTCATTTTAAGCCTTGCATATAAACTGTTTGACCACAAACTATTAAAATATCAATCCCGTTCTGTCCCCTGACCTAACATATAGTATCCCTACCAGTGCAACCCACCTGTTGTGTTAAGCCTTTAAAGAGAGCTCTGGTAATGTTAATCAAGTTTTTGGATCCAGAAACCTTGGCGTACATGTCTTCAATGCCAATTAGTTTGCAGATGGTGATGATAGCTCGGTGGCAATGAAGACCATATCCTGCAGAAAAAAAAAAAATATAAATTAGCATTATGTGATTATTTGTAAGAATACAACTTAGCTAAGGAAGAAGAGAGAACTAAGAACTCTTCTTAGTTATTTTTGTTACCTAGTGTGTTAGAACACATTGTATCTTAAAAATGGCAAAACCATTCTGTGAAGACCATTCTTCCCAATCTTTGCAGCCATGCTAACATAAAGATCATGGAGTTTTTTTATACTAAATATAGCTCACTCAACATACTGCAAAACCAAATGAAAATGTCACCACTTATAACTGAAAACATAAAACCATTAAAAAATACAACCTGAAGGACTGTTTAATACCACAGGTTTGGGTAGAATTCCTTAGAAGTACCATTGGCAGCTTTAGAAGAACCTTCCACAAACATATCACACCATGCTGGGGACATTCACCAAACAAAAGGAAATTTCTTTCTCCCACTTGGCAGAAAAATAACACCCTGGGTACTTCCCAAAACTAAAAAAACATAAAATACTAATAATTAAAATAAATTAGCAGAGAAGCAAGGCAACAAGTTTACTTAAAGAGTATTAAAATAAGCCATTACAAGGGGAAAGGTTCTAAAGGTAACTGGATCTTGACCAAGTGTGTCTTTACTAAAAAGCAATAGCTTCAAAAACACTTCCTTTGGAATTTCAGGTGACCAACGGCTGAATGTTAGCCTCAGTAATTCCTAATGATGGTAAATCTGACTTTAAAGTCTTGGTTCACATACATGATGGAAGGATTTAAACTGCACTCCTATGGTGAAGTTACTGCTCAAAACAACTGGTACGCTCAAGTGCTGCTGTCTTTTGGGCTTCCTTAGAATCATTCCTTAGAATGGTTTGGATTGGAAGGAATCTTAAAGATCATCTAGTCCCAACCTCCATGCCCTGGGCAGGGACACCTCCCACCAGCCCAGGTTGCTCCAAGCCCCATCCAACCTGGCCTTGAACA
>NW_009650169.1:1506055-1528794 GCF_000708025.1 Charadrius vociferus | reverse complement strand
TACATGCGCTTGTAAAAAGTCCCTCTCTCCAGCTTTCTTGTGGGTCCTACCAGAAGGACCCTGCACTAGAGGCAACGTCAGCACCTCTCATTGCCCGGGAGACTGCTGCTGGATGAGAGGCGCACAGTGCCTTCCTAAAGCCTGAGATAGTGCTCTAGACCTCTATCAGACACAGAGCAGGCAGAGAAATTGGGGAGGGAAAGAAAAGGCAAATCCAAGTAAGTCTGAGGGCAACAATGCTCCAACAGAACAGTCTGGTCTAAACACAGAGCTGCTGGGAAAGCGTGATTGCCCACTGGCACTGGTGTCTCTTGCCTTTGGGTACCCAAATAAAAGCTACCACATTTTTATTTTATTCAGCTCTTGGTAGGCAAAGTTTTCAGCAGTGCAAGTGGGACTGAAGCTGCTGCAAATTGAGGAAGGCGTCACTGCACCCACTCATGCCAAATTCACACTTTGCGGTTGATCTCCAAAATGTGAACCTGTTCCTCGTTCTCCTGACTCAGCACCAGCAATTCACCAGCTCCACAGTCTACACAAAGTAGAACAGCCACCAGCCAGGAGTTACGCTTTTCCCCTTCAGGTCACCAAAGCTAGCATACTGCTGTGTACTGTCATGAGAGTGAGAGGGCACAGATTATCAAGGTATTATGCAGAGACATCACTTCTGTTCTCCTGGCCCAGCAACCGGCATGAATTACACTTCGTTATTACCTTGGTGGAACAACATGAAGGACAGGGAATGGAAATAAAGCAGGTGGCAGACTCCTCGGACGAAAACTACCTTGGAAAGACAGCAAAATACTCTCTCTATTTCTCGAAAAAGCAACTATTTTAAATCAAGCATAAAGAACAAATAAGTGTTGCGACACTCGTTTGCTTTCAACTTACTGTTCAAAGCAGTAAGATCATCGAGAAAAATTTGTGTGCATCTGTGGAAGCCACAGGCCAAATTACAAGAGCGTGTAACATAACAACTTGTAATTTGTAGGTGAGTGGTGAGGAGAGACAAACATATTTCAAAACTCACAAACAGAACAGAGGTTTGCATGTCATCCGCACCCATCTGCATCATGGAGTGTTATACGAGCTCCAATGCCTAATTATAGCACATTAGCTTTAATTGCAAATGGTTTCTTAGACTTGCCAGATTTTAATGAAAGAGTTATTTTTTTGAGGAGTCCAATTTTGCTCTCTCATTCCCAAGAGAGATTTGTTTCACATTGCCTAGCTATTAATCTGTAAAAATTGGTTTGTTATAGTTCTAACCTATCTTCCTTAAAAGCTAAAAAGCCAGGTTATTGATTAGTCCATTCTGTGGGATGGTCTTGCTGCTGAGTAAACGAGGAAAAAAAAAAAATCTACTCCAGTGCTGCATGTTTTATTGTGCCAATATGTCCCTTTTTTGTTTAACCTATAATTGGAAAAGAAACTATAACCATCTGAAGCCATTTGTTCTGCCATTTGAGAAAATACTGTTTTCTATGCTAGAAGACAAAGTCAAATTTTAGGCACAACTACAAGTGAACGACCTCTGGCTGTTTGTCAAAGTTTCCTATTCAGTGACTTAAAGCATTTGATTTCTGGCAGTTTTATGGATGCTTTTGTCCCGTCTCATCTCAACCGGGTTTCTGCAGATTTGTTAACACGCAAAACTCAGAAGCCAGCAACCCAGCCAATCAGTCACTGAACAAAATTTATTCCAAACACAAAAGCAAAGGATTCCGACCACAAACTCCAGCTGTGGAGAAAAAGTTGTGCTCGTGCATTTTTAACTGGTGTGTGGCAGTCACCCTGCCTTCCCGCGGTTCAATTCAAGGAGGCCAGTCTAAGAGAACAGGGTCATTTAAATGTAACAAATTTTCTCACACTGAAAAAGGACAGAAAGGCAACCAAAAGAAGGATGTCAAACGCATCCTTCCTATAAACTACCACAATCTGTTCCAGGCAATCTACATTAGATTTGCTGGGTAGCCACTAATAAGAATTTGGAAACAGAACATCCACTTTACCTCCACGCTAAGGGAGGGAAGTTCGCATTCAGATCTTCACATGACATTGCTTTTTCAACTTGGATTTTCACTTGCCTAATATGTAATCCTGACTATATGATGGGGGTTTTCTCCACTTTGCAGGGATTAGGAGTACATTCAAGACAGGAACATTTAAATGTAACAGTGACTTTACCTTTTCTACTAAAACGTTAGGCTTTGTTGCCATGATTTGTTGAGATAGCTCCTGAGTCCTGTGTGCAGGAACTGGAAATAAACTGCCAGCTGTAATTATGCAAAGTGAGAGGCTTCAGCATACAGAACTATGCTGCTGTAATGCCATCAGCAAACAGATTTTATCCTTTATTTTTATACTTTTAAGTGACGACAGTCCACATATGCCATGGTCTAATGTGAAAGCTATGAATAACTGTAATTTCTTATACCTATTAATTACAGCTGTAGGGCATCAGTGCTGGGCTTCACAGCCACACAAGTGTACTTGACAAACTGTTTTGCATTTCTCCTTCACATCAGGAACTAATTTACAGTACCAGCAGATGCCTCAATGTGGCTAGCAGCGCAGTCTCATGACTATTTTAGTGGTAAAATCAAGTCAGAGATGAAGAGCTGCCCACGCTCCAAAAGGTAGCGTGTTCTGCAGCACAGACCAGCTATACCCCCGGTAGTTTCCATCCATCTGACACGTGCTAGAAACAGGAACAATCTGGAAGGGTGGCAGACACAAAATCCAGAGCCTGCCTCACATTAAATCATCAAAACAGGGCTTGAGTGGGGTCACCTCCAGCATTTGCTTGTAAGGAAGGAAGAGTCTGCAAGGCTGGACCTTGTACTCACAAACAAGGAAGGGCTTGTTTGGGATGTGAAGGTTCTTCCACTTCCTGTGAGAAATATTTTGTACAACAGCTAACAGTACAACCACAAGGAATGAGAACTGTTTTGTGCAACAATCCCAAAGAGTGATGGCTTGAACGCAGTCCCACCCACTCACTTTGTACAACAGAGGTATAAATATTATTCTGCTTCGTACCTAAATAAGCGACGAGAATTCGACACCAGATCATAGGGACGGATTGACGGCTTCGTCCTCCTCGCCTCCGCCCCCACGAAGGGACACTTTTTGGTAAGATTTGCGACCTCAGCCATGTCAAGCGCTTACCTGGGATATCAAGCTTGTGATTGTAATTCTATCTTTAAAACTATAAAGCTACACTGCAGTTTAGTGTTTTTCTCACCGGCAATCTTAAAGAATCTGTTTATGTTGCATAAAAAAATAAACCAGGCTATGTGTGCACCTGACTGCTTCTCTTGAACGCAGCCTGACCTACAGCAGACAAGCTGTTTGTGCATCTGGTGCCAAGCCTACAGTCATGGCAATAACTGGTCTCACTACATGCAACAACAGGACACGAAAAAGGGTGAGGTACTGGAGGACTAGGGAACTACAGGCTCGTCAGCCTCATCTAGATTCTTGGGAACCTGACGCAACAACTAATCCTAGAAAGCATTTCCAGGCACATAACGTACAAGTAGTCAGCATGGATGCACCAGGGGAAAGTCACCTTTAACCAATCTTATAACCTCCTATGATGAAATGGAGAGCTGTGGATATTATCAGCCTTGACTTCAGTAAGGCTTTCGACACTATCTCCCATAAGATCCTCACAGAGAAGCCGATGAAGTATGGGCTGGATGAGCAGACAGTGAGGTGGATAGAAAACTGGCCGAACAACCAGGCCCAGAAGGTGGTCATCAGTGGCATGAACTCTAAGCAGTGTACCCCAGGGGACAATACTGGGCCAAATCGAGTTCACCATCTTCATTAATGATCTGGATGGTGGGGCACAGTGTACCCTCAGCAAGTTTGCTGATGACACAAAACTGGGAGGAGTGGCTGACACACCAGAGGGTCATGCTGCCATCCAGAGGAACCTTGACAGGCTGGAAAAATGGGCTGACAGGAACATCATGAAGTTCACCAAGGGCAAGTGCAAAGTCCTGCACCTGGGGAGGAACCGCAGGCACCGATACATCCTGGGGGCTGAACGGCTGGAAAGCACCTTGTCAGAAAAGAGCCTGGGGGATCCCAGTGGCCACTGAGTTGACCATGAGCCAGCAATGTGCCCTTGCAGCAAAAAGGACCAACAGCACCGTGGGCTGTTAGGACTGTTGCCAGTGGGTTGAGGGAGGTGATCCTTCCCCTCTACTAAGCACAAGTGAGACACACCTGATCAATGTGTCCGGTTCTGGGCTCCCTAGTACAAGAGAGATGTGGCCATACTGTCCAGCAAAGGGTCATGAATATGTTTAAGGGACTTGATAATTTCTTGTACCAGGAAAGGCTGGGAGAGCTGGCACTGTTCAGCCTGGAGAAGAGAAGGCTTGGGGGTATCTTATCAATATATATGAATACCTGAAGGGAGGGTCCAAAGAGGATGGAACCAGGCTCTTTTTAGGGGTGCCCAGTGACAGGACAAGAGGCGACGAGCACAAACTGAAACACAGGAGGTACCACCTGAACATCAGGAAACACTTTTTCACAGTGAGGGTGACTGAGCGCTGGAGCAGGTTGCCCTTAGAGGCTGTGCAGTCTCTGTTTCTGGAGATATTCAAAAGCTGCCTGGACGCGGTCCTGGGCAGCTTGCTCTGTGTGACCCCTGTTTGGTTGGACAACCCCAGAGGTCCCTTCCAACCTCAACCATTCTGTGATATGCAATTTTTACTGTGTTAAGTTGAATGGAAAAGCCTCAGTGGGCAGGGCACCAGTAGTACATCAGCTATGAAAGGATCCCTCCTGGGAAAGAGAGAAGGGAGCGAAGAGACAGTTTTTTTCTTGAACCTAATAAAAAAAATGGAAATAAATTAGGAAAACAGTCTGGTGAGGTAATATTAATCAAAAGGTGAGCCTGATTGTTCTTGCTTCTGAGGTTCATGAATTAACGTGTCAGCTGAGGTGGGATGGTATGTCTTATTCTATGTTCCGCTACAAGAAAATAACAACATTTAATGCAAAGCTTCCTTTGCCATTTAACAGTAATAGCATTATTTATTTGTACATACAGGGTCAAATGTGTAGCTCAATTCTGCAGCTGCTGCTCCATGCATGTTTTTGCTTCATTATATCGAGGGCCAAATCGAAGTTTCTTTAAAATGGCTATCTTGAAAATTATAGCCTAAATTACCTAATTTACCACCTTGGAGGCCCTTAAATGCAGAAAAACTGCAGAAATACACGTGATAGGACCGTCTGACTCCATACCTGTGAACTTGTCAAGATTCTTCTAAGCCCACGCTACCACTTCACTGTCACGCTAAGCAAAAAAACCTCTCATCCCAGAATCAAAATGTCATCTAATAAAAATTGTGTTGAAGGTCCATAGCAATCTTAGATGTTTTCAAAATACATTAGTAACTCTGAACATGAACAATTATATTCTCATTTTACTAATGTGACAGTACAGAACAAGAATACCAGATATATAAAATCAAATAGTATGTCCAGAGTGTCAATGGTTCAGCTTACTCAAAGGTTGCAGAAATTGATGAATTAAGTAGTTGAACCTGACAGTGTTCTGACCAGAAAATTATCCCAAGTTTCTGACTTATAATAAGTTCATCATTAAATGCTCTTGCATTTTAGATCTTATCATAATGAAACTGAAGTGATTTACAATGAATTAGCCATTTAAATGAATTAGTTTCCTATTTGTGTATTAAAATTAGAGGACCAATTAAGGGTGCACAGCAGCAAACAAAGTCTGTTTTCTACAGAACAGCAGCTACCTTTATCTGTCCTGAAAGCAAAGTTAGGCTAAACAAGTCAAATCAAACCTTAGTACATAAAGGTCAAATTCAAAAGATTCACGCAAAGAGATGACCTCATGTCATCACTGCAGGTCTGCAATACGGAAAGACCCTAGAAGGTAAAATGAATCATGCTGAGAACTGTGATGCATTAGAAATAAGCTAACCATTAGCTCACCAAACTACCTCATGTGTTAAACTTTTTTTTTATGTTGCAATCCTGAAGAACACGACAGCAGTTTATAAGGTTGTTCTGGATGTTTCCCTGTCATTGCTAATGCCTGGGAAAGCGCATACTGCAACAGCTCCGCAGGTAAGGAAAGGGACAGCAGAAAGTCAGCAACGTGTCTTCAGAAGGTCAGTGTTCGTGTGGAAGCTGTTAGAGACAGCACACACAACTGAGGGACAATACGAGGTGGGCTGTGGATCTCTTTGGCTAAAACTGAGGAGAACAGAGTCATGGCCCTCCGTCTGCTTCCAGTCCGATTACAAAATCTGTGCTGTGTCTTGCTGTTGACACTAGATGTGCTGAACCACCATACTTCACAACTATTGACTGTGATTTAATACCACCGTGGACTGAAAGTATTTTTAATTGCAAATACTTCCAATGGACTGGTAGCTGTAAGGGTTATGTCGAAGGAGAGTGACAAGAATATACAGGGATGCAAACATGACTGACAAATGGTAAGGGAGGCGGTGATGAGAAGCAAACCTGGTCAGCCTCACTAATTGATGAGAGCATGTGAGAATGTTTATTCTAGTGAGGTTATCTGATTGGGGACCTTGTCAATTGGGAAACAGAGGGAAAAGGGGGGAAACCAGAAACAAAGTATCTGACAGAGACAATGACAAGAAACAAACACTGCCACTAATTGATGGGCTATCAAGAAACTACAGGTGCCACTTCCAGGAATATCAAGCTGGACTTTGCAACCATTAAGACTATAAAGCAGTGGAGACCCGGACTGGGAAGGGTGTGGGAATCGATAGTGCTATACAAATTGACCGGTGGCTGAAGCAGGACCACGAGTCACAGCCTGTCTGCCTGGTGGGGGGTGCTGGGCATCTGTATCTTCCCCAGTACTTGTGTGTGTGAGGTGTGCATGTGTTTTCACTAACAAAATTTAAGCTGGACTGGCCAGTGAGAAGGGGGGACTCAGGTCTGGGCCAGTGTTTCAGGTGGGTGAGAGGTTTGTGCTCTCAGGGGTACTTGTGAATGCGGAAAGCAAGAGGGACAAGTGTGTGATCGCATGTGTGCTGGCTAGTAAGCATCAAGCTGGACCAGCTGGTGAGCAGAGGACCTGTAAGAGGACCCAGAATCTGGGCAGGGGTGCTGGGCAGACAGAGGGGCCGTGCTGGTACTCCAGGGATCTGTTCATGTGTGTGTGCTTGTGAACCTGGAGAGTGCCATGTGTGCCTGCACCAGTGATCTTCTACCTCTGCCAGCCGAAGAGGAGAAGGGGAGCTGGGGGGCTGTGTTTATGCGAGCCCTGTACATAGGTGCTGTTGAGGGCAGCACCTTGTCTGTGGCCATCCACGGCAGTGTCCTGTGTGTCTGTGTGTAGACGTGTGTCTCTGGGATACATAATCAGCTTCACTACTGGTTGAACCTGCGAACAGGAAAGTGACAGCCGCATCCTTTGGCCTGGGCAGAGGCCTTGGGGTCCTGGGCACCAGGCTGGGCTCCAGCGGCTGGGCAGGAGAGTCCTGAGCTGAAGCGGCTGGAGGAGGTGACCACACATTGAACATCACTTAACACTAGCGTTGTGGAAGAACAGACCTGTGAGCTGAGAGTTACCAGGCACAGGCTCACTACTACTCACATCTAACCTACAGGAGTCTAAAGAAGCATTTGCCTGTGCTACAACTGGGAACAAAGTGAAGAACAGCTTGCAAAGATGGAGAAATGAAAACACTGCTACTGCGTAACTGGTCTTTGTGCTGGTATGGTGCACAACAAGAAGCCAGGGCGGATAATCCCTCTAGTTTCCACACTGGGAGCTCTTGATTTTAGGGAAAATAAAGCAGTAATGCTCTCACGGAAGCACTAGGCTGGATGCTGTCCAGGCTCCAGCTCATGAGGCAGTTGTCTGAGGCAGTGGAGGCTGTCTGCCCGTGCCATCCCAGTGTGGGCTTAGGAGGGACAGGCACACAGATGCACTCCATGAAGTACTCCCACTACTGCATACTAAACCAGTCTTTGAAAACAGCGATTAAAAAAAAAAAAATCACTGAAAAATGATGGAACGAGCCTATCAGTTCTCCAAAGCATGCGTGGGGCATATGGTGGGAAGAAAAATCTGCAGGGCTCTTCTAAAGGCCTTTGCCTCCAACATCTATGCTATTAGATTAGACTTTTCCACATGAGGGTAATTTAGAGCAGAAGGAACTACACTTAGGAAACATGAAAGAAAACCAGGAAGAGACCTCCAACCAGCATAAGGGGGTTGGCTGGGGGTTGGTCAACCCCCAATTTACGATAACAAACCCATGCCATCAACGGTAGGTATCTCTACTGAAAAATAACTTATCTTCAACATTTAAACATGGTAGACCAGCACCAAATGATCCATCTCTGAAGTAACAGACATTGCACAAGTATAACATCAAATCAATAGCAGCCAGTAATTAGTAAAATTTCAAAACTTCCAGGCAGCTTTAATTACCTTTGTTTTGCTTCTTCATGTGGATGGTTGTGCTTTTAAATTTCACTGTAATGTCATGGTAAACTGGAGTTGAAAAAAAAAAAAAAAAAAAGAAAGAAAGAAGGCATTAGAGCTGAATTCTTCCTTCTAGAAAAGCTTTAGCTCGGCACATTTAAGGACTACCTTTCTTTTTCAGAACTGTTAACGGGCAGTTGGCTTTACTCTCCTCTGAGTTCTTTAAAGAGAAGGGTTAATTTAGGGAAATTTCTGGACTAGATTAGAACTGTTCACACCTCTGTGAATACTATGTTACTACTGTATACAAAACCAAGCTTCACTTGAAAAATATGAAGCATGCCTCTAATGGTCCTCACTTAGCTTTGAAGTGAGCTCACGTGATACAATTTAACCTTCTTCCTCATACTCAGGTTTTTCTAATAATTCAGCTTTTAACCTAAGATTTCCCCGCAGGCTTCAGCATTCTTCCAATTTTCCATACAGAATATTTACCGTTCCAGTCTTCCTGCTTCTCTCTGCTTCAAAAAGAACCCCAAACTCTCATCCTCTGGCGGGTGGTTGTTATATACATCTGATTCAGTGGCTCAGTCTCTGCACAGTGGATTCTAGCACTGCGGTCACCATGGCTCAGAGAGGACCTCTACGTTAAGTAAAATGCAAAGCACGGGGGAAACACCACCAGTTTTTAATCAAATCCCCAATCTGTTAGTGTGAAATAATAATGCTCAAGGAATAGACTCATGAGGATAACTGCAGTTTTGTATCTGTGAGCTGAAGTTTTAGTATACTGAATATTCATCTACACAATGCCTTGGTTGAATATTCATAGACTCTGTAAGGTACTATCTTTGAAAATTTTTTCTGAAAGATAACTGAATATTTGCTACGGTGGTACCATGTCTGACATCAGAGAGGACTTGTATGGTATTAAACTGAATTAACAGAAAGCTACCATGAAACATCAGGCTGACTGCTCCAGCCCACGTTCTCCCCAGCTGCTGGGTTCTCTCAGCATACATGGATTGAGTCAACTGGGAATCATCTCTTGACATACAAAGGGGAAAAGCACAGAGGAGTTCACTGTAGAGAAGAGATGCCCAGCCAGTATCTGACTTCCTTAACTCACATTGTGCCAGCAGAGATCTAATCTTGCTACTACCTCTGCCCCCATTTTTAAAGAGACTGAAATACTACACATTAAGTATCCAAATTTTAGACATGGCAAAGGCAGGAGACTAGAAGGGAGATAAATCTTGTATTACGTAATTTTAACTTTTCTTTGTGGAGCTTCCTACAACTGTTGACACAAACCTGCGCCAAAGTAAAGAGTAAACCACATATTCATTCCAGGTAATAGTGATTTGTTATACACAAGGACTAACAGACTATGTACTCTGACATTACCACCATCTCACTAAAACAGTCTGGGGCTAAGATTTCATACAGTACAATGAAGAAACAAAATAACGCACGAAGAAGAATAATATAATGCGTCAGATCAGGAAGGTTTTAGTTAACATCTTTTAATGGTTTGTAACTAGTTGCAAACAGTTCTTGTTAGTATACTCAGTACTACTTACTGAAAGTTAAAGGAGTGTAAAAAAATCACAATACTTACTTGTGTGGTTCTGATATGTCTCTACGAAATGTAAGCAGCGTATTGCTTTATTCTTTGCCTAAGGAATAAAAGCAGAAAACATTTTTTCTTCAATTTTTCTGCAAAGTATTTGAAATTTTCCATTGTTCAGTTAACTAGCTGGAAAAAAGCAAGAAAGAAAACTTCGGAAAACAGGTTTGCCACATCGAAACTATTTACTATATGGAAATGAAAATGTTCTCTCTAAAGAACTGCTTTCTCCTAATAGATTTAATATTTAAAAAGATTTCTCAATATAGTAACAACTTTATCAAACTCCGTGTATTTTAGCATTGCTGCTGTGATAGCTTAGTGGAGCATTACAAGGCAAACTAGATTAACATAGACAGAGAAGTAACATTTTGAAGTCTAAAGAAGCCTTAATAAGGCCGTTATGCATGTGTAAGAGAAAAATTCCCACACGCTAACTGTATAAGTGGACTGTATGCTATATAGATATTGGAAACAAGTGAGCAAGTGGGGAGAGGTATAGGAAAATGGAGCAGAAAGAAAATAAAGAGTGCATTAACAGGATCTCATTGCAGGGCAACCTCATTATGCACGTCTAAAGAAGACCAATGAGGCCGGTGAGGGGTCTGGAGCACAAACCATATGAGGAGCGGCTGAGGGACTGGGGGTGTTCAGCCTGGAGAAAAGGAGGCTGAGGGGAGACCTTATCACTCTCTACAGCTCCCTGAAATGAGGGTGTAGCGAGGGGGGGGTTGGGCTCTTCTCCCAAGGAACAGGCAATAGGACAAGAGCAAACGGCCTCAAGTTGCGCCAGGGGAGGTTTAGGATGGATATGAGGAAAAAGTTCTTCACTGAAAGAGTATCCAGCACTGGAACAGGCTGCCTGGGGAAGTGGTGGAGTCACCATCCCTGGAGGTATTTAAAAGCTGTGTAGACGTGGTGCTGAGGGACATGGTTTAGCAGTGGACTTGACAGTGCTGGGTTAATGGTTGGACTTGATGATCTTAAAGGTCTTTTCCAACCTAAATGATTCTATGATTGTATATATCAAGATGGACAAATCATATACATGGTCTTTGCACAGACTACAAAAGATACCGATTATTAAAAAAATACAAATTATTTGTGCTTATCATCAAGCAACAAGTAATTCAATCAACATACTTTCCGTAAAGCATTCATCCTGTCACCTGCTTTCCCCATTGCAAAACCTGCAAGACAGAAAAGAGCCATTTTATTACTGATAAATACAGTAGGATGTTCAGAAAGCAAAGGGGAAAAACCAGACAACTTCACAACCACATTAGTCCCTGTTATTTCCACTCCATTGTGCAAATCATACTCAGAAAACGGTTCAGAGAAAGCCACAGAAACCATAGAAAGTAACAATTTAGGTGTTATCAACACTGAAACAATTGGGTGCCAATTGCTTTTTGTGAAATGAAAACAAACAAGGTTTAAGTTATTTCTTTTGTGTGTTTGTCCAAACTTGTTTCAAACAATTGAATAACGGTGACAGCTTCAGCCAAAAAAAGCCCAGTCATCTTCTTAAAAAGAAAGAAGGGAAGGAAGGAAGGAAGGAAGAAAAAAATAAAAAGGAAGCTGATGCACATATACCAACTACGTCTGTACAAGAGTAGCTCCAAGACTCTAGAAACAAAGAAGGAGACTGGATTTCTATTAGTGAAACAGAGAATATGAAACCCAGGTTCAACAGAATAGTGCATTTGCAAAAAATGCATGCCTGTAGAACAGCGAAAAAACAGACTTTACAAACCGCTACCTAACTCTCTCTGAACCCTCAGACCTACTCCTGTTTACCAGGTGAACTGTGGTCGTGATGAAGAGATTTCACAGCAGTCTGGGAGTAGCTGCAGTCAGCTCAGAGCAGGGCACCAACTGACTGTACAGAATGAATAAGAGGATGTGACAATCGTTTTTACAAACTTTGTAGTCCAACGACGTCAAGGTAGATTGAATTAAAATCAATTAATTTCAAATCAGCAGTTCCAGCTTTTTTGGTCCTTTAATGTTTCTGTTGGGTCAGCTGATGCTGCGGGTTACCTGCATCCAAAAGCCTAATCCAAAAAATCAGTGGGATTGGACCCATTAGCCAGCAATGACTTCACTAATTTCATGCAGACACTACAGGAGAAATGGGCTGAAAGAGATCTAGGAAAAAAGACAGTCAAGGGTAGTGTCTGCTATCAGCTCTTGAGATAGCTTTCCCTGTCCCTGCACGCACCATGCACTCAGATATCTCCATCACCTTCTAACTCCTGCACAAGAAAATGCAAGGAAACCGTGCTATTCTTTCAAACCCACAGAGAGAGCACAATAGTAGCGTATTAACGCTGTGAAGTCACACAATAGATTAGAAAATGCCAAAAATGAGGTCCCTGGGCAACCTCAATTCAATCATTCAGCAGACGTGGATTAAATGATAACATGTTTCATGAAAGAGCTTTTCAAAGAAGAGGTAGAAAGAATTTTTCTTTGTAGATATTGTTATATTTACATATAAATTTTCCTTCCCTCCAAACCGCAATTAAAATTCAGCTTGAGGAACACATCTGGACTTGAGTCTTTCACATAAATGAAGGTCTGCAAAACTGTAGTTGACTGGAAATACAGTTGTCTTACTGAAACTCCTACATACATGCCATCATCAGAGGTACCTATTCAGCTCATAATAAATGAAGCCTATTTACATCCAAAAGGGGGATGCTCTGCATATATATTGAAAGCAAGATTTTCTTTACTAGGGTCATATAGCAATGCAAATGCAATTTCCTGTACTCTGTCACCGATACAATACATGCCATGGTCCTACATCCTGATAGAGGTAGGGATCCTCTATTATTTTGATTATATTGTTTAGATTATTTACTTCACAGCTATTAATTTTCTGGGTTTTTTTAGCTGATTCTTCTTTTCATTCTGCACAGCTGACTTATCTCTAAGACCATCTGAGGTCTAATGGGAATTTTAATGTACATCAGTTTGTATCCACAAGAAGAATGCATGGAAACTCTCTCCTTATGGAGAAAAACTTAGCACGTTCAAGGGTGCTTCTTAAATAAAACTTATCCTGCAACAAAAAAACCCTCTATAACTCCTGGTATTTGAAAACTGAGTGAATGATAAACACTATTTCCTCAATAACAGAACTGGAAACCTGCAAGAAACTTGTTGCTGTACAGGGTGCCTACATGGCTCCTTTATGGATGCCTTTTGGGGTTTGATTTTCTTTTTTAAAAAGACAGTGACAACCACATCGTGGAATGTCTCCTTTTGCTCTACCAATATGTAATAGTGTTAAGTATTATATATCCAGTAATATCCAATATATAAAGACTTGGCTATACCATTAGCACTGAAGGACTAACATGTGCTTGACAGCCTTGTCTGGCCTCGACTGTTTTCTTTTGGTTGTTTGTTTGTTGTTTTTTTTCTTAAATGGGACCTGCTCAGTTAGAAAATTTGCAACTGTAACACAGAAACTACTTCAGCCTTCTCTACGTTGGGTTGCCCATCAACAGCAATAACTGATTGAACCATGAATTTTTCTTGCACCTTTTTATTTTGCGCACAGACTATGTACTCTGACAACCCTGTAAAAAGCTGCAGTAGAGCAAATTCTTTTCTCCTCATTTTAAAAAGACCTACTCTGACTAACTCAAAGGCTCTTCTGGCCAAGACTGCTAAACGCTTCACTTGAAGAAAGAATTGCCTTTACTTATTGCAGCATTTTCCAAACTTCTGAGGAGAGGAATGCGGTGTAACGTGCCAGGTATCAGTCATCAACGTCTTTGCTGTGAGTGATCCTACCAACATAAGTCGTAGTATCACGACATCAGCTGGGATCCAGGGCTAGTTAATCCAAGTTAGATGCTACACTAAGATGGTTTTGTTGCTTCTAGAGATAGCTTGGTCATCGCTACCGTGCATGAATAACTGCACTTAGAGTTCCATTACAAGGAAATCACAACTGAACTGAATGCCTCTGACCAGTATTCTTTCTCCAGTGTCCTGGTTTGAAGTCTTTGCCAAGACAGAAAAGGAAAAAGGTTTTTTTTCACAGCTCATATTAGAAGATCCTTCATAATGTTATGATTCTTTTAATTTGTCCTATTTACTTCATGCTGCAGACAGTATTTCTATGGTTAAACTTCAAACTGCTTGCTGAAGACACCGTTATAAAGTGTCCTAATGGAGAAAGCCTACAAATAGGTCAAGCGACAGATCACTGAAGTTACCATGAGACCGGACTCAAAGGCCTCGAGTATTCTATTTTTCCTTAAAAATGTAAATACAGTATTTGCAGGAAGCCCAAAAAAGTGGATTTTTTTTTCTATTTATTATTATCTTCAATAAAATAAGAAAGCTTCCTAAAGAGAAGGAAATTTAGGGTCTTCTGATTTGACAGATTCATTACAAATTTCTGAATCAAGATGCTAGCTGAGACTACCAGTAAACAAGCCCATTTTAACTAAAAGCAGTAATACTTCCAAAGGACTCTCCTGAGACTTACAAAGAAGAAAAAAAAAAATAAATCGGCCAGATTTACACTAATTCTACCTAGAAATACTAGCACTAGCTGGAAAATAACCCAGGAAAATGTACAACCAGTCATGCTGCCCTTTGCTGCAAAGTGGTCACCCCTGTTAGAGCAAATAATAAATAAATAAATTATATTTATATATATAGTGTGTGTGTATATACATATATATATAAATAAATAAAACCGCAAGAACCCCAACATGAAAGTGATTTTCAAAACCAGATATGCCCAGCTGAATACCTTCAGGTTTTGATTTTTTTTTTTAAACATAAAGTCCCTTTAAAGTCCCATGCTTCCCACAGTCCTATTACAAAAAATGATTAATTTGGCATCTTTTACATACAGTGAACGCACATACCTGCAGCCCCTTTACCATTTCCAATAGCCACCAAGGCACGTATTGATTTTTTTCTGCCTTCCTTTGCCTTCATACAAAACACATTTTTCACCTGAAGAAAAAAAAAAAACCAAAACCACAAAGCATCTCGTCACGGTACAGTTCAACTGTATTTTTTTTTTAAAGAGAGTCAGTTTACCAAAAAGGAATTAGAAGTCTGTGATGAAACCTTTCAATATATACTGTCTTTTGTCAATGGGTATCATCTGCAGCGGGACACTAGCTTCAAGTCATTAAATATGTAAAGGCTGTAACAACCAATATTCAGACACAGAAGAAGTTATCTCAGCACAGTTTCATTAAACCATCCCCTCTGTTGTGTTTAGCTGCACAACAGATAATGCTCTAATGCCGCCAGCTTCACGTGTGATTTCAATCATGATGAAAAAAACATGGGGAAAAAAATGGAAAGTGACATTATCTCACTGCCCCCCTGACATTTTTAACGTATTTTAGAAGCACTCTCAGGAACTCCTCAAGGCACATTGCTGCTTTACATGGGTTAAAATTTAGGACTGAAATCTACTTGCAGACTGCAGAAGGCAGTCTCGTTACTGAGAAGACAGCTGCTAAAAGGAAGACTTCATTTAAGAGAGGGGAAGAAAATGGTATTTCATTCCTGGAACTTAGAAACGTTTACAGAAACTGCAAGAAATTCAGGCAGAGCTGCAAGAAAGCTATTTTGTTTGGAGTGGGGGGACACAAGAACAATTGGGGAGACAGGTGGCATTATGGTTAGCACTCTGGAAATCTAAATTTGCTTCTGCCTCTGCTACAGACTCCCCTGTGCGACTATAGGCAAGTCACTGCTTTATAGTCTCCCACCTTAAATGGTCTGATGTCTCATCTGAGATCCTTTGTCCATCTAGCTCCTATTCTAGTTTCCTTGGCTTTCTTTATATAGTAAAATATATTTAAATATAGACATATATTTTAATATAGTTTATATAGTGTATATAATATACAAACAATATTTAAATAGAAAAACAAAATACACTATAAATATAAATACGAATATATATATATACCCATATAAAATAACACACTGGATATTGCTTGATTGCGTTAATATCTGCGTCTCAGAATTACCAGTCAAAAGATACAATTTACTTCATGGTTCATTTCTCCCCTTCCTCTCAAATGCATCAGGGTCTACTTTCTTGAAGCCGCAATATGATTCCCATAAATTATAATAACCATTAAGTTAAACATGCATTGTTAATACATGAGTTCAGCAGCACTGCCCCCTTTTCGCTATATGTAATTCTTCAGTAAGCTAGTCTGGTTGCAGCATTATACATCTGAAAGTAGATTATTTTAAAATACTTGGTCATGGCTTAAACATTCTTAGGGAAATTCACAAAAAAAACCCCACCAACCAACCCCCCAAAATTCCACCGACATCACTAGGAACGATGAAACTTCTGAAAAATTCCACTTTGCTTTCATTAAAATAAAGATGCTGCTAAATTAATATTCTAGAGAGCACTTTGAAGAAATATCAGCTTTGCTAAACGCTTATTCCAAGCTATTTTTCTTTCTGCAATCTTATTGCTTACACGAACAAGCTAAAAAACCAAGCCCCTGGAGATAAAAGTGCCTGTGGAAACAGGCTATTTGCAGAAAATGCAAAATAATGATGAAAGAAAGAAAAGAGAATTAAAGTAGAGCGATCTTTCCAGGAGCATCAAGAGCGTACTATTTTTGCTTTGTCCTCCATTGCCAATCTAAATAAGTATTTGAATAAAAAAAAGAAGTTGGCATGCAAATAAAGGACGTGATGCTTGTGGAATCTACTCAAAAATTATTCTTCTCCCTTTCCACAAGGTGGCAATAAAGACTGATGCGAGAAGCTTCCCCAGAAGCCTTCCTAAAAATCACACCCGTCAGCTGGTTCCGAGCAGCTGCGAAGGAAAATGTGTTCAGTCACCGATCGCAACCAGCATCTCTCCCAAAATGCCGCGAAAGCCCTTCAAGCTCGATAACGTGCAGAGGCAGCCATGACTGCTGGAACAACGGTGTCCTCAGGTTCTCCCTGCCGCAGCTCTGTGCCTCCTTACGTCAAAGCGAGCGGTACTCTTCTGGAGTGCCCTCAGCAATGCCGCCCTTCCCTCTGGGAAATTAAGCGTGCAGCCAAAAGCCTAGCATTAAACCGCACTGCAATTAATTAATATGCAATGAACAACGTGCCACTTTCGCAACACCATGACCTCTAAAAAGTGATCGAAACTAAGGCACAATTACCTCTTATGCACTAGATTGCCACTCGAGCCCGATTTAAAGCTGATTTTTAAAATTTCAAAGCTCAATCACAGTGTACCTCAAATTGTCTTGTCTCCCTGTATCCATTACCCAGTGGTGACAATGCAAATACAGCTTGCTTTTGAGAGCTGTGGGAAGAGCATCTCTCAAATACACATTGAAACCACCTCAAACATTTATTAAGGGGAGAAATGGCAAGCTCCGGTTTGAAAGGCGGAGTTGGGAGTGCAGGAACAGGCTGCAGCGGGAGACAGGCTGCAAAAGGTTATGGTGGTTTCAAGCACTTATCAGCTGTTGCACTCTTGTTAGAAAAAGGTAAAAAACCCAACACTTCTCCAGAGGTTTTATTCCTGTAAAAGCAGAATGAACGACAGGCCAAGCTGATCGCCTCCTTTCTAAAACTCATATTCAAGTCATGATTTTTAGGAACCTGCCACCTCCAGGCCACGCTCTCGCCACTGCAAACCTCTTGCTGCTTTATGCAGAGGAGAGTATCTGCACAGGCTGGTCCCCTTGTGGCATAAGGTCCTGTGGTCCCCAGACTTCTCCACGGTACAAGACAAGCCGAGATAAAAATGAGAGCAGGGAGCAGCACTGGAGGAAAAGCACTGCCAGGCAAGTGAGGCTAGAGAGGCTCAGGGACATGGCGAAAAGGCTTGGGAAGCCAGTTAGCCAAAAGAATTAAGCAGTAAACTTGTAGACAAAAATCAAGCTTGTGTTAGCTAGATCATGCCCCCATCAGCCTTCTCTTCTCTGTGAAAAGCTCCAAGGCCAGAGCGGACCCTTGTGCCCCGGTGACAGAACATCTCCCCGTTGCAACTTAAACCTGCTGTACCTAAAAACCAGAAACTGCACGAGCCAGCCAGAGGGCAGACCTCGTATTGCTGACAAGTGACAAGGGTGCCGTATGATCTCCCTAAAAGTATACAAACGGCAGGCAGTGGCAAGGGCAGTGCTTCAAGAGAAGGCAAATTAGTCTGTCTTCTGCTATGATTACTAAGATGTGATCTTCTCAAGAACAGCTAGCTAGTGATTTTATCAGTCCATACTGAAGTCCATACTTCCATATGAAGAAGATCAGAGGGCTGGAGCACCTCTGTTATGAAGAAAGACTTAGAGTTGGGGTTGTTCAGCCTAGAGAAGAGAAGGCTCCGGGGAGGCTTTATAGCCCCTTCCAGTACTTGAAGGGCGCCTGGACCCTCAGGTTTGCATCCTTACGAGCTCCGAAATCCCGGTTTCCCTGCAGCTTTTTGGTAGCCCACCGATGACTGTGACCGACAAGGTTTGTTTCTTTTCTTTACCCTTAGCAACTCATGCGGCTGACCAGGTTCGGTGCTCATTACCGCCTGCCTTATAGCTTGTTGGTCAGGTTTGTGTCTCTCTGTGTTCTTTGTTATGGCTTCTCCCTTATTATCCCATTTTTACATTGAAAAGGTCCTTAACCATGCACCCTTAAAGGAGGAGATGCTCTCTCCATCCACGTAGCTGGGATGTGCAATCCCAGTGGACAGACATAAATACAACTATACAACACCTTATATGCATATACATATAGCAAGCCCTGCAGATCAACACAAACAGAAATGAAACACACACACACACACACACACACACAGCACCTCTAGCCCCACCCTGCTCCTCTCTCCGGCTGATCAGGATGAAGGTCCACTAGTGGGGAATAGATATACTGCAGTTGCTAGCACTTAAACACCCGCTCTGGGCCGCCGTACACACACTAAACACGAGTCCCTAGCCCAAGAAAATGGGTAGAAATTGAATTGAATAAGAAGTTAGGGCACACACAGGTCATGGTGAGATGAGTATACTGACCAGCCCTGCTTACACATGAGCCACCCTTTCTGTCTCCTTATCCCTCTATTTTCCCACACTTGCTCCTCCCCAAATCACTGAGCTCCCTCCGCTGGTCTGCCTTTGGTTCCTGACCTAGACACCCTGTAAGTCTTGTTCAATACTGAAATGCTCTTCCCCTGCATTCCATGATGCGTCCCCTACCCTTTAGCAGCAACCCCCCCTCAGACTGTGCGGTGTCCTGGAGAACCTCATCTTGATAGACGTCACCCTGGACCGTGGGGCTGAGGCTATCCCAGTTCAGCCCCAGGAGGAGCCAAACAGGGCGTCTATTTCTCCGAGCCTGTAATTTGGGATCCCCTGCCTGCTTTGGTGCTCCTCTGGTCTGTGCAGATGAGTCACCAATGTGGTTATGGCTCTCCTGTGATGGTCCTGGGAGGAGTCCTGGCACAGTGTTACTGCTGTTCCTCTACCTGCTATTGCCTCTGCCCTCCTGTCCTGGTTTGAGTGACACAGGACTAATTTATCTTCTAATGCTTGGGAAAACTGCATTTTTAGAAGACTCTAGTGTCTGAATTTGTGAAAATGTTTACTTTATAGCCCGCTATGGGATGCAGGTTTCAAAGTCTCAGTGTTTGCGAGCTCTCCAGGTGCAGGGATGAGGAGGACAGAGACCCCGGCACTTGACCCAAGCTGGCCAACAGGGTTATTTCATATCATGAAAGGCATGTTTAATCTAAATGAGAAAGTTTGCTGAGGAGTTCTCTCTCTTTTATGATGGTGGCGATCCTGAGAACTTCCTGCTCTGGTGCTGGAGCCCTGAGCCCTTCCCTTCCTCCTGAAGCCACAGCACTTGCAGTGTCCCACATTTGCTGTCCCCTGCTGGGAGTGCACAGCTTCTACGGATAGAATTGGCTGAGTATAACCCTTCTGTATTTTATATCGGTATCAATACTGGTTCTTTAGTATAATTAATGTTAATTATTTAGTCTTACCCTATTAAATCTATTGGTATTTCAACCCTCAGGTTTTCTTGTTTTTCCTTGATTCTCCTTCCCGGGTAGGGAGGGGTCATCGGGTGATAGAATAATTGTCTAAATGACAATAAACTGTTGTGGGTTTCTCAAACCATAACAGCTCTTTTGTGTGTGGACAGACAGGCCTTTTATCACAGACCCTAACAGTCAGTACTCTCTCCATCTTGGCCATCAGTAAAGTAAATAAAGTACCTCTCTTTCGAAGAATTTGATTCAGTAGCTATAACCTTTGAGAAGCAGGAAGATTAGCCATCCTGTTCCAAATGTATCCAGCCCCCAAGGACACAGTAAGTGGAGAAACTACAATACAGAAAATAATCCGGACTTCTCTACCCCTCACTCAACAAAGCAGATGAAAGTTTTTTGACCAGATACTTGAAGTGCTTTTCATATAGGCTGACTCATCACAGTTCTGGAATAAACCCCAAGGGCAGTTCTCATCCAAATTAGCAATGAGCCCAATCTGCAGAGAAACTATTGACTAAACCATGTTTAGTGCTGAGAGTTTTCCCCATCATGTGTGAAACTCCCTTTTATAACTCAGTATGCGGCTTCATACTACGCTCCCATCTGAGTGCAGATCCTTTGGATTACCCCCACAATAATGCATGCTCGCTGCATCTGAAATGGCTTTGTTTCCTTTTCAAAGGATGATGCATAATCATGCAGAATTATAATCCACCTAAAAGCTTCTGAATGTTCCAAATGCCAATTATTTCATCCATACAGGCTGACAGGTAAAAGAAGAAAAAAAAAAGATTTGATTATTTAATCAAAAGAACATGTTGAAAGCAGCATCCCTAAACTCTTCTCTAAAGGCAGGCCAAAACTCTTGAGAACTCCACGAATATCAGAAATAAATTCTAATGCACAGCTCTGACCTCTCATTCTTTTGCTTCCGGTGCTATCTTAAAAAATGTCTGAGATTTTCATTGTCAGTCTAAAGACACTGTCAGTACCAGCCAGGGAACAGAAGACTTCCCTGTAGTTCTAAAAGCAAAATCTAGAGCTCAAATACCCCCAAAGTACTTTTGAGCCAACATCTCATTTGAAGTAAATTATTACTCAGAGAGTATCTCGTATACCATATAATTTTTCAGTCAAGGATGTCAAACAATGGATCTCAGACACTGTAATTTCATGCAGCATTTCCTTTTCATAAGCCTTTTCATTGTACCCTTTGCAAAAACAATAGCTAGAAAACAATTTCCAATGACTTATAAGGAGAAACAGAGGGTTTAGAGTGTGTATGAAGGACTATTCTTTCTGCCCCAAGTAGCAAGTCCACCAAGATTAATTCTGTGGTCTTAAAACAAACATGTACTCGTGGGGTTTTTTTGCTACTTCGTGGAAAGTTGAAACTAAGGCCTTATATTCTATTAATAACCCCCTGCTGCACCTAGACAATTTATTTTCATTTAGTGGATGCAGAACAAATGACTACAGAGCGATGCAGTTATTACTCTCTTCTGCGTTCATATTCCCTACAGATAACTCTCTATAGTTGCATGTACTTTTGTGACAACACATTTAGAAATACTTAAGATGAGGTCCTTCGTATCATTTTGATCCAACAAACCTTTGTTTTTCTGACTTTCCCACTGTTCTTCACTTACCAACATAAAGCTGCTGTTCCTAAGGCAAGTCAATTCCCTGTGGATTGGTAAAGAAAGCCTAGCGGTCCCTAGCGTCACCATCCCTGAACAGTCCCAGAACGGAAAGAACATCCCCACACAACCAACCTTCTCTACTGTCCCACTGATATTTGCCAAGGGCTGAATTCAGATGATTAAATAAGTACAAGTGACATTCAACTGCAAGAACATAAACCTTGAGACTCCTGCTAATCTTTTCCAGCTAAGAATAGTGACTGTTCACTTTTGCTCCTGCTCAGATTTTGGCTAAGACACAGCTCATGCTAAGACCTGATGTACGCTAGGAGCAGCACCATTAGGTTGAAGTGAGGGCAACATGTAGGCAAACATGATGGCCAAGAAGTGCTAAAGGTCATTACGCAGTTTGCTGTCCCCTGGAGCCATCATCCTTGCATGCTTGTTGTCTGGCAGTTTCTTCAGAATCCCTTGACTCATGGCAATGGTACAGACCAAACTTACAAGCTGGATGGTACAAATATGTCAGCTTACCCCAAAAGCCTTTGAAGTGGATCCAACAGCAGCTGGACTGCTGAGGCTTTCGTGCTTCCCAGTGTGATACAGGGGATGCTCGCCCCGTGATGGAGGAGGAAGGATGAGCATTCCTACTGCTGGTTTGGCAACTATTTTGCTTGCAGATGCTCAAGTTGTGAGCGACAAATTAGAGAACTTTTGAGTTAGAAACCTCATGAGTTAAGTGATGAACTAGTGAATTCACGTGTTCTACTAGTTAGCACAAAGGGGACTGAGCTTGTTTGATGTGTGTGTTTGTTTTCCTTCCTAGTAAGCTCATAAAGCAAATTTTAATTTACAGAGTATGTTGCCTCGTGAATTTGAGCAATCCAATCGGCCTGCGACAAGCACACCTAACGCTAATTTGCTCATGGGCAGCACAACCCACATCAGGTGCAAGGTATGCAGCCCCAATCA
>NW_009650169.1:1490713-1506031 GCF_000708025.1 Charadrius vociferus | reverse complement strand
CCCGCTTGCTCTCTTCAGCCTTGCTTCTCTTAAGTGCCATACAACAGTTGAGGTAAATGCTGCATCCCAGAAGGTCTCAGACAATCAAAACAAGCATGCTTGAATCCAGCTGCACGGCTGAAGAACACAATGAAACAACAAGCAAATGACGAAACTCACTTGACAGAAACTAGCTTTAAGAAATTACAGGTTTTGCATGAAGTCTTGGCACATCAGGACTCGGACATGACCTACCAATACTATGATACAGCTCTGTGAAGCATACCCAATCTCAAGCCAATTCAACTAAGAATAAAGTCTGTAAAGAATACTACTGCAGCAGTGACATGCAAAAAAAGAGAGAAGATTTAGGTGAGAGCCTAGAATATGGCTTCATTTACTGCACATTGTCTTGATTATAAGACAAAAGTATTTTCTTCTCTTTCTGTAGAGTTCATCGCTAACTCAATTCCTGGAAAAATATAATCTGCATGCTTTTCAGGATATCCACTCAATGCAATTTACTTTGATTCCAAGGAAGAACCAGTTACTTATTTTTACTATGCAAGTGTTAAAAAAGTTCTCTTTTGTCCTGTCTTCTTCCCTCCCTTCCCATAGTCTCAGAAAGTAAAAGCAAACAAACCAAACCCCACACAAACACCCAAAAGAAAAAGGTCCATGTACAGTTTTACCTACAACATAAGAAAGAATACGAGATAACCCTGAACTAATAGAGCGACACAAAATTATATATTTTATATTTCAAGGACCCAAAAAAGATAAAACCAACACCCAGCTCATGCCATATGAAGGTCTGTATATAAACTAAAGCACCAATATGCTTCAATCTGCAGAGAGCACCTTTTGCTTTAAGGATAGTTCAGTGTCTTTATGGGGCTGCCTTTTGCACCATTCCTCTGTACAAATTGAGTGTGTTGCCTCACCTGAACTTCTTTAGCAAGTCCATACCTTTCTGTAATTTAACACTCAAACACAAAACAACATTGTTTTTTTTTGTTTAAAAACAACACTACCATATCCTAACCATCTGGCTGAAAAAGGGATCTGTTCTGGCACTGGAAAGGTTGCACTCACCCAGTTACAACGGGGCCACGCTTGGCAAAAATTCTTCGAGTAAAGTTATCTTTATTAGAAACAGATAATGAAAACAAAAAAGTATGAATGTAGTAGTAAGTGATCAAAAGGCAGAATTTTCACAACTGGCAGGGGGCAACTTGAATGTTGGAGGAAAAAAACCTACAATTTGGCTTTTGCAAAGGGCATTATTTGTAACTTTTATCTTCTCCCTCAGAAAGCTCCCCTTCATGAAAGATTCAAAGGGCCACTAACCTCACGTTATGTGCTTTCAGACCTTACTGATTCCTACGTCTCACTTTTGAATTTTGACTGCACTACAAGGCAAATACTATCATAAAATAAGATACCACGTAAGCTACTTGTTTTACTATGTTACCATGTTGATTTTGGAGAAGAATAGAAGAAAACTTCATCTGAGGACGGATGATACACGAAATGAAGCCTTCTAGTTAAAATAAGACTGGCATGTCAACTACAGCTGTAAATTTTAATTTTAATGTTTTAATTTTAATTTACCACTATTATTACATTACGTCGAACAACAGTAAATACTACCACCAGTTTCATTCACAGAAATAATTCTTACACGCAACATACAAGCAAAACAGGAAATGTGCCTTCACGATGGCAGAAGAAGGAGGAACCAGGTAGCCCAAGTCACCTACTCTAAGTAACGCAATAGTATATACAAAAGCTAGAAACAAAACCAATGTGCAGTCCCTGCTGCCATCCCTTAACACTCACTCAAGCTAACCTTTTCTCTATGAACACTTTAGCTCTAGTTAACATGACACTCTGACCTTGTCCATGCTCTATTCTACAAGCAGGGAAAAATCAAGTTAGCTTTTCTGCTTCTGCATTATATGAAGACACTTTAATAAGCAATTTTTATATTTTTTTTTTTTAGTAAGGGAGCACAGCCTTTTTAGTAGCATAATCACAACAGGAAGGGGCTTTTGTACCTTTGTTCATAAGGCAGCCCTTTAAAAATGGCTTTTGGTTTCCCACTGCAAAGTGTAGTTTCCCAGCAAACATTACTTTAATCTCCTGTACTGTTGTGAAGATAAAGATAATGGAAAAGACATACAGAAATAGCATCATGTATGCCATCTACTTGAAATAAGAATGTGAAAAAAGATCTGTTTATTTCAAAACTTCTACTTGTTATCAGAAAATTATAGGACTCAATTATCTTGGGCTCACCACTGGCTTTGAATGTAGAGGTTTTTGCTCCTGCTGCTATTTTTCTGCAAAAAACATTCCTCTTTCTCAGTTCACATCTGTGTCAATCTCATATAACAGTAGAACCCCAGCCTGCTTCTAGCAGCTTTTTTTATTGTTTAGATTAGATATTAGGAAGAAATTCTTTACCATAAGAGTGGTGAGCCCCCAGCCCATGTTGCCCCGAGAAGCTGTGGCTGCCCCATCCCTGGAGGTGTTCAAGGCCAGGTTGGACGGGGCTTGGAGCAACCTGGGCTGGTGGGAGGTGTCCCTGCCCAGGGCAGGGGGGTTGGACTAGATGATCTTTAAAATTCCTTCCAACCCAAACCATTCTATGATTATTCAGATAGAACAAAGCAATGAAATGTATTCCTATAGCACATGGAACCATTGCATAGGAACTTATTTTGTTGTTTAATCTAATGAATTTGACTGTAAATAATCGCATCAGCACAGAATGGCAAACTTGACTACATACCTACTGCAGTATCCAAACTGACAGTCAGTTGCGACCTGTCACACCAACAACACAACAGCCACTTTTCAGCAATGTGCCCTTTCAATTAACTGAAAGCACTGCCAGCTGCAGGGCTCATTAAGAAAAATCACTTCTTTTATAAGTGGTGCCCATGCAATGCAACTATTACAAGTTGCCTTCCAACACAGGCGCAGCTAAGTGGTCCAAATGGTCTTCGCTACATCAGAGTCAAAGCCTAGAGAGCCCAGTCCACTCCAAAACCTCAGTTACTTAAAGGAGCTTTAACAAATGGTGTGGATTTTCCAAAACCCACCACAACAACCTACTGTGTGTACAGCTATGCCTGATCTACAAGGACCTGGAGGGAAAAAAAAAGGGGGGGGGGGGGGGCAGAAAAAGAGAAGGTTTTTCTGATTCAAATGAGTGTGTGTGGTTTTAAAACAGAGAATAATAGATTAATTTTGCATGTTAAAATAAGAATGCATAGGAAGTGTATGGTGCAATTCAGGACATCTTATCCTGTCTCAAAAAGGGAGATGTTTGACAATGTTCCGAGAAAAATACAATCAGACATAAGGTCTGGCAAGAAAATCAATGTTTGGCAATTATGGCTTGCTTAGAGATATGCAGTACACAAAAAAGTTGCAGTCTCAAAGAGGTTAAAATCTGAATATGAGATTTTACTATGACCACAACGCAAAACATCCTGAGACAGAATAACTGTTTTCAAGTGCATCCTGCTAATCAAGAACATGTTATTCCTTGCCAGTTTTGTCAGTCAAAGGATTTAAAGATTTGCATGAAGGAACACCAGCTATTCCAACAGCATACAACAATGCACGGTAGTGGGGGGAGAGAGAGAGTGCGATCCCTTCCAAAAAGGGCATCACTAATGAACTTTGGTAGTGGAACACAAGATGGTATGCTGTGAGTGAAACTAAATAGAAACTCAAACACAGGTATTTTGGAACAAACACGTTGTCTGGACACAGGTTCAATATACTATTGGCTAAAAATACAGGCAGTGTGTCATGGACCTGTTTGGTAAGTGAAGCTGTAGTAACAAAAGTAAAAGTAAAGTGATGTCGCCTCTACCCGTTTAAAATTGCGTAACAACTCAACGGACACTTTATTTTAGCGATAAAAGGGGGTCAACATTCATATTAAGCAAAGAGTCCTGATGTGCATCTATCACGGTATCACAACCCATCACAGAATGTGTATTGATCCAGGTTAATACCTTGGCTCTCAGATCGTGGTTCGAAATGAGAGAAGTCTCTTTTTCAAAGCAGCAGCTAGACTGATATATTTCTTCAATAATAAGGTAGTTAAATATTAATTACAAATGAAGGTTCTGATGATAATCCTGAAAGGAATATTAATCTAATAAGTAATTTCATCTGTAGGTAAGTAAACACCATGAGAATGTTCTAAAGTGACAAGTTTACGCAATTGGTCATAGCCAACATGGGTTCACAAGGGGAAAGTCCTGTTTCATTAACTTAATTTCCTTTTATGACAAGGTCACCCATTCAGTTGATGAATGGAAGCCAGCAGAAGTGGGGTTTTTAGGATTTTAACAAAGCTTTTAATATTGTCCCTCACAGCATCCTATCACAGCTTAACATGTCCATACTACGATGGGTGAGCAACTGGCTGACAGGTTGGGCTCAAAGGGTTACAGTACATGGGGTGACATTGGGTTGGCAGCCAGTCACCAGTGGGGTTCCCCAGGGCTCAATTTTAGGGCCAGTGCTCTTTAACGTTTTTATAAGTGACCCGGATGCAGGAGTGGAATGTACATTAAGTAAGTTTGCTGATGATACTACATTAGGAGGAGCTGTGGACTCCCTCGAGGGCAGAGGCCTTACAGAGAGATTTGGATAGACTAGAGCTGGGCAATCACCAGTCATATAAATTTAACAACAGCAAGTGCTGGATTCTGCACCTGAGACAGGGTAATCCTGGCTATACATATAAACTGGGGAATGAGAGGGTGGAGAGCAGCCCTGTGGAAAGAGATCTGAGGGTTTGGGTTAATGGCAAGCTGAGTACGAGTCAACAGTGTGCCCTGGCAGCCAAAAGGGCCAACGGTGCCCTGGGGTGCATCAGGCACAGCATTGCGAGCTGGTCGAAGGAGGCGACTGTCCCACTCGACACCACAATGGTGCGGCCCCACCTCCAGTACTGCATGCAGTTTGGGTGCCTCAACAGAAGAAGGACATCAAACTATTAGAGCGTGTCCAGCGGAGGGTGACCAAGATGGTGAAAGCTCTCAAGGGCAAGACTTACGAGGAGCAGCTGAGTTCACTTGGCTTGTTCAGTCTGGAGAAGAGAAGGCTGAGGGGTGTCCTCATCACAGCCTACACCTTCCTCAAGGGGGGCAGCAGAGGGGGAGGTGATGACCTCCTTTCTCTGGTAACCAGTGATAGGACATGAGGAAATGGTATGAATCCGCGTCAGGGGAAGTTCAGATTAGATATTAGGAAAAGGTTCTTCACTCAGAGGGTGCTCAGTCACTGGAACAGGCTCCCCACAGAGGCAGTCACGGCACCAAGCCTGTTAGAGTTCAAGGAGCATCTGGATGATGCTCTAAGTCATATGGTTCAGTTTTAGGTAGTCCCAACAGGGAGTTGGACATGATGATCCTTATGGGTCCCTTCCAACTGAAGATATTCTGTGATTCTCATTACTTTACACACAAAGCTACCGGGTTGTTTTATGCACCACAGTATTTGTATAACAAGGTTTTGTCAAAATTTCGATTGTGCTTTGATTAAAAGTCCTTAGGAATTCATTTGGTCTGTGAGAGTTCAGTTCCAGTTACTGGAGGCTCAGGTTCTTCCACACTGGGTGCCCAATTATACAAAGGATGTCACCTTACAGCAGCTGTTTCCAGATCAGCAGTGCTCTCTCACAACCACCTCTGCAGAACGCTCCCCAAGGATGCCCTCCGACTTGCAGCTGACCTGAAGAGTCGCAGGCACAGTCTCCTGCTTTGTGGGGCTCCACAGACCGGCAAAGTGGCCTTTAGGGCACAACAAGCCAAACAAGGCTCTAAGGTCTCACCCCACCATAAAGTGCTGCAAGTAACACTGAATTTCTCCCAGACCCTTCTTCATCACCAGTAAGATAACACTCATGAACAAGACAGACTTGGCCAAATGGTATCTTACCTGGGGGCTTTGTGATGGCCCCAGGTGGAAGTGGTCTATTTGCCTCACAGTAGAGGGTTTTACTTTCTAACGGATCAATCATTTTAGCAAATATCATGTCCTTTTAACAAATTAGGCCTTTAAATAAATAAACAAACAAATTTGAGATTTCAGTTGTCTAAAAAACAAACTTCTGGACCCAAATAGAGTTGGAAATGACTCAGCCACTGTTACCACAAGTCTCAGTAAAATTACAACGCAAGCAGAAGAGAAAGGAACATGCAAGGATAGAGAGCAAATAATTGTTCTCAGTTCCAGAGCTTCTCCCTTTCTGGATGCTGTAATTCATCTGATCCCGGACTGGAAGCAAATGAGTCACCAGAAATCAATTTATTTCTGAAGTCATGATCCCCCCCAACAATGCTTATACTAGTCTTATCATTTCCATAGCAACTAATGTAATTTGAAATGAAAGAAAAAACAATAAGATAAATGGGAAGCATAAAATATCTTGCAATAGCGTGGCTGTGCGTAGCACTAATTGTTGATGGTCTGCTTTGGAATGAGTTGCAAGTTGCCTTCTTCAGTAATAGCTTTTCCATTGAGAAGTAACATGGGTTCATGTATCTGCATTACTAACACTTTATATGTCATCAGTAAAAAATTATTACTGATGGATTACCTTGTTTATAAAGCAAAATCCACCTTTATCATATCTGAAATAAGTATCTTCTCTGACCCCATTCTGAGTGGCGTTTCTGTTGAAATCATTAGGAATTTGGGTCACTAAAGAACTTTTTTTGGTGGCATTAAGGATGTTACCCTTTAGCTTGAAGTTTTGCTTAAGTCAGCAAAGACCTTGAGTGACACGGATTTAGTAGTCAGCTAATATCACTTCACACCAACCAAGGGACTGCATACAACCAGTTACACACTGGAAAGTTGCTGTATGTTTGAAAAAGGTGACAGTGTCATGAAATGTAAGAGATCAAATATTTTTAAATCACTGTAGCTACTTAACTTACCACAACAAAATTATTCTAAGGTGACTCACTGATTTCATAGAATCATCTAATTATTTAGGTTGGAAAAGACCTTTAAGATCATCAAGTCCAACCATTAACCCAGCACTGTCAAGTCCACTGCTAAACCATGTCCCTCAGCACCACGTCTACACAGCTTTTAAATCCCTCCAGGGATGGCGACTCCACCACTTCCCTGGGCAGCCTGTTCCAATGCTTGATAACCCTTTCCATGAAGAAATTTTTCCTAATATCCATCCTAAACTTCCCCTGGCACAACTGGAGGTTGTTTCCTCTTGTCCTATCGCTTCTTACTTGGGAGAAGAGCCCAACCGCCCCTTTGCTACACCCTCCTTTCAGAGAGCTGTAGAGCGCAATACAGTCTCCCCTCAGCCTCCTTTTCTCCAGGCTAAACAACCCCAGTTCTCTCAGCCACTCCTCATCAGACTTGTGCTCCACACCCCTCACCAGCTCCGTTGCCCTTCTCTGGACACGCTCCAACACCTCAATGTCTTTCTTGTCACGAGGGGCCCAAAACTGAACACAGTACTCGAGGTAGGGCCTCACCAGTACAGGGGGACCACCACTGACCGAGTCCTGCTGGCCACACTGTTCCTGACGCAGGCCAGGATGCTGTTGGCCTTCTTGGCCACCTGGGCACACTGCTGGCTCATATTCAGCCGGCCGTTGACCAACACCCCCAGGTCCTTTTCCACTGGGCAGCTTTCCACCCACTCTGCCCCAAGCCTGTAGCGCTGCGTAGGGTTGGTGTGATGCAAGCGCAGGACCCAGCACTTGGCCTAGTTGTTATATTTCATTAAATACCTAGGACATGCGGAATGCATTTCAGCACACATGCTGTTCTTTAAAATATTCCAGACTTGCATTAAGAAGCCGTAGTCAGGCAGTCACAGAGTTCAAGAGTACAGAGAATAATTCTGTGAAGTCCAACCAGGAGTATATTCACAAGATATGCACGTGGGAGTCCACCTTATTACTTGCAAATAAAGACAGCAGGACTTACAGCATATATTAGATCTTATTTACTAAAAATCAGAGACAAGGAAAATATTGGAACACAGACACCTTTTGTCAGTTACTACTTTCGACTGATAGACATTTTTAAAGTGAGATGATGCAACATAATCTGTTTTGAAGTGAGGGTAGAAGCAAGATTTGCATTAGTCCAGTCATAACCATCATCCTTACTCTGTCACTAAGCACGATAACAAAGTGGATATAAAACTACAAATGGGAAATTTTGTCAGAATATTTTCCCCCAGAATATACAAATATCATAGGTTTAAGACATCTAGGACAAGTGAGTATTTTATTACTTGAGAGGCACACAAAATGGGATCTTCATCCCACTCACTCTCTGGCCAGTGCTGCCGCTCCCCCCTTCAACTAATTACTTATTTTACAAGCAGAATTATACAACTTCCTACTTGTAGTTTTGTCTGAGAAATAACCCTATTGCTTTACTACGTTCCTTATTATGGATGTATGTTAACTCTTAAAGCTTTATCTGCAGGAATTTGCCATTTAAGAGTTACTCAAAACCACCTTTAAATTAGATATTATTCGCTCAGCAGAGAAGCTAATCTGGCATTCTTTTCATAAGGGCCTTATGTCATGCAGTCGAAACAGAATACCAGACTAATTCCTATTGCTATAAGACCGACTTAGCAAAGACTGGTTAAATAACTGCAAGCTCCATATAAAATAGCAATAATTATTTAAAGTCCTTAAAAAGATCTGTAATACTTACCTCAATGACTCTTGTTTCAAAATCTTCGTAAGTTTCTGTTGGGAGAAAAATAGGGTATTAAATTTCCTTGTATTACTTACGGATCAGCACAGCCTCTGCGAACTGGTATAATTTAAAAAGGACACAATTTTTATGTGACTGTAATATAGAAATGCATCTCAGAAGTAAGTAGAAAAAGTAAGAATAATTTGGAAAAACATATCTAAAATGAGCTTTATTAGTTGCTTCCTTTTTAAAAGGCTTCAAATTTTTTTGTTGCTTTACTCAATTCACTCAATCTCTTTTAGAATAGGGTCCGTGAAAAACAGCATATAGCTCTTGTATATGAAGCACAGGTTCTTTTTGTTTCTTCTGTAAATCAACATTGTGAAGAAAACTACCTTAAAAAAAAATATTAAAATTTTAACTTCCCAGAAAGTTTAATGCTACTCTTGTTATAATTACAACACATCCCCTGTTATAATTAAGAGATGACAGCTGTTAAATAGATTCACTGTGCTCTACTGGGGATCCCAACCTCCAGCTGCCATTGATATCTCATCTTTTTAAGTACCATACATGCAGAGAAGTAAGATGGAAACGGTCTCCAAAGATTGTCCAACCTAAATAATCGGAGTAGCAGAAAGGCAGAAAAATAATTATTTTTTTTAAATGGTACAGCAAGACATACAAATTTAACTACTGTGTTTGAACACCACACAGAAAGCAAAGCTGACAGAAAAAATGAGACATCCTCAGAATCTGTTGAATATTTTGATCACAAGCAAAGCTATACATCCTCTCCAAATTAAATCTGAATCTTCCTTTTGGAAATCATTGCAACTCACCACTTACATGGAAACATTTTTGTTATATTATATCTGATACTCTTCCTCACTCTTTCCAACTGCAGAAATGCTACGAAAAATAACCATCCACAGCATGTTATGAAAACAGAGAGTTTTGGGTTTTCACTAGCTGGTGGTGTAAACCAACTATTTCCCTAAATACTGCTCTAAAACTGTAAATGAACACCAAATTTCATATACACCGAGCAAAGACTATAACTGGTTAAAAAATAAAAAGGTAAAGCACCAAAATTGGTCATTTCCATTACGGCCAAACTATTAGCCAATATTGTTCAGAATATTCTGAAACTTCTATTAGACAATCAACAGGGATTCATAGAAATTGCAAGTATTTCTTGACACATATTTCTGTGAAATTCCAGAAAGGGGCAGGGGATAAAAGAAAACAATACAGAGCCACTTCAAATAATCAAGAATCACATAGCCAGGCTTTTTTTTTTTTTCTTTTTTTTTTTCTTTTTTTCCTCTATCAATTTCAAATTCTGCCTGAAAAAAGTCACAGACATTTACAGCATCATTTCTTTCGTCTAGTAACAGTAGACATGTTTGGCACTGTAAAATAAAGATCGCTTCAATGTCACATCTGTGTTCAAATCAGCAGTAATGAAACACAGAACACAGAGCTCTGTTCAGGTGAACATTAAAAATTCAGCCCCTTTTCACTGCACAGAAAGTTTCTGCTCTGTCATTAGACAGGACTTCAAAGTAGTAAGACATTTTTGAAACATCACCACATCATAGGGGAGGAAAGAGCAAGAATACCGGCGAGCTCTGGGCATGACATGGGCATCTACACATACCACCTCCAAAGACAGTGGGTCAAAGGAGAGAGCACAAAGCCGTGCAAACAGCAGTCCAGGCAGATCTTATCCACAGGCCTTCACCCCGACACATACTGGAAGAAAAGTCAATCCCTAAGGCTTGGCTTTCAGCGGTTGCACCAGCGTTTCTCAAACTCCATTTTACGGAAGCAGGCGAAAACGCTGAAAATCATGGACACTGCCAAAAAGATCCCATTTTCTCTGCATGTCTGTTTCAAAACCTGATGACCACACAAACATCTGAATATAAAGTGCAAATATATTTGTTTCATTTTATGCAATTGTGAGCATAGTTATAATTGACCTATATTTTAATACAGACACCTTTTTCACGAGGAGTATCCAATTGGATTGTGTAAAAAAAACCTACTGACTTTCAAAACAATGGACGACAGAGCAAAATGCAATGTCTTGGTATAAGAAGCAGAACAGATAAAAGACCCTTCCAACATCCTGCTTTTCCAATACATCTCAGGAACAACAACATTTCAGTGTAACATAGAAGACCAGTGTTAATTAAAGCATTTAATACTTCATTTATTTGGTGCAGTCACAGCAAGATCCTGGAGAAAGGTTTGGGAGGCAAGAACAGTGTAATGGTGAAGAACCAGGGATTCGTTCCTTCACCAAACATCACTTTATCTTTTACACATAACCTCCAAGAATATTATAAACACGAGCATCCTGGCACAATTTAGAGATCTGTTTGTCTACAAGAAGTAGACTAACAAGGCCAGGTTGAACGGTGCTTGGAGCAACCTGGTCTCATGGAAGGTTGTCCGCATGGCAGGGGAGTGGTAACTAGATGACCTTTAAGGTCCCTTCCAACCCAAATCATTCTATGATTCTAAGTAGACTTTTAACTCGCAATAGAGGACACGCATGCCAACAGGCACTCTGTTCCCTCTCTGAAGCCTCTTCAGTTGCGTAGGAACACCGTAAACTTGGAAGAACAATAAATTTCCAGCTGAAAAATAACATTCTTTCTCTACTTATAGTAGAGCTGTAGTGGATGAAGCATATAAAAAAAAAAAAAAAAAATCACACTATGGCCCCGATTTTTAACATATCAATTTCAAACAAATCTGTCAGATGTTGAAGGTTAACAACATCGAGGTTTCTACAAACTTCCTGTACCTGATTTCATTAGAAAATATAATGCCGCTGAAGGGAAGCCACAGCATACACTCCAGCTCCATTTCTTACAAGAGAATCTAATACCAGAATATTAGGAAGGGCTGAACTGCAGAATCTCAATCAGAACTCATGCTTGCTTAGACACCAGGGAATCCAGCCACGCCATAGTCTTAGGACAAAAGGCTTCATTGGGTTTGGTGGTTTCAGGTATACTCCTCTTACCACCTTGACAGTGCTTTGCATACAGCCAATGTCCCAGTTCCCCTGCAAAATCATTAATTCTCTGAATAAAAAGATGCTGAAAGAACTATGCAGACTTGAAAATCCCCACAATTTTCAACAGATTCAAAGGAGACTAATGTATACTAAAGAGAAACTGCTTTTTCTCAAGCACATTTGTAATAAAAGCTGACAGTTTCATTTTCCTATTTTAATTGTAGTACTCTTTCTTCTTTGGGGCAGAACTTGACCCGACTACTACAGCCTCCACACAGCCAACTTTAATGCAGGTAATCAACATCAATACTATCAGCCAAATGCAAAATCATGGAAAAGAGCGGAAGGTAAAATTGATACATGCATAAGTGTCGTTTGCAACAGCTGCCACTTCTTTTAATGGAATAAACTACTTGGAAATAGATTTGAATTTTAAAACAACAGTGTCTTCTGTTCAAAGTATGGAACTAGAAACATGAAATTTTCTTGACTTTCTCTATATTCCACCACTGACTTATGGGGAATTTGGAACAATTCATTAATTTCTCAAATCTTTTATTTTTCATTTGCAAGAGTCCATGACAGGCTGCCCAGTCTGTGGTCACCTCACTGCCTTCCATGGAATATCTGCTTTCAAGGTAATAAAATTAAATACAGGGAAATAAATATAGGAAAAATTTCATTTGTATGCTGCAGCGTTATGCTTATATTAAAATAGAATGAATTGCTCTTAAAATTGAAGACAACCAAAAAAAAATACTGAAAGAGATGGGCAGGCAAGCTCTCCTTAAATTCACACGGTAAATCTGAGAGAAACAATGTATCTCAGACACTACAGCAACAGAAGCCACAAAATCTATCAGCTAGGAGAATGGAAAACCTGGGAAGGGAACAGAGAAGTGGTAGATAGCAACAATGGCATGAATTTCTAAAGCAGAAAGTTATGAAAATGACAGCATAAATTCAATCTACACAGACAAATGCATTAGATCACAGCAGAAAGGAAATGCCTCACTACCTTACGGCTTGATTCAAAGCATGCCTGCATTTTATTTAACATCCAATAGAACGTAACCAGAAAATATTCACAGATAGAAAGAAATCAATAAAGAAAGCACCAAGCAGACTGGGGAGCAAAGAGGACTGCAAGAAGAACAGACAACAATATAATTCTGATTCCATGTATGGAATTTCCCATTTATATTGACTTGCTACAACATATGTTCCAAGATCCAAGCTTGCACTGGAGACGATATTCCTGAACAAAGAGAGCTCCGAAAACATGTACAAGCTTAACTGTTAGAATGTCTGGAGTATGCAACAAACCTGAAACAACACTGCTAGAAAACATCAACTGCCTGTCCTAGCTCATCTTACTACACAAGCCTACAGAAAGACGACAACGAACATGCAAGCATCATTAAGTGCTTCACAAGAAAAAGCTCAGCTGAATATGAGGAACAACTCATTTTCATACTTATTTAGTTGAAAAGGATTAGGCTTCTAAATGTTAAACAGCTACTATAGAATTTCTAGTGGTCTGAGTAACAGTACTGTAAACAAAGTTAAGGTCACCTCTCTCCGCTACGTACAGGACCCCTAGTTTCACTATGACATTGAACTAGGCAACAAATAAATAAATAAATAACTTCTATCAGCTACATTCAAACTACATCACCTTTAACCATATTTCATTGTATGAACTATAAAAAAAACCCCACCCTGATCCCACAGGAACCCTTAAGAAACTATAAAAAAACATGACTACATTTCACACTCAAGTCAATTGATGTTGAACACAGAACAAGATTTCCATACGTCAAGACTCCTATAACATAATGATACAGTATGATAATAATACAGTATAACATCATACAGTCTATCACATAAAATAATAGTAATATAATAGCCTAACAGCTATATTAAACTAAGCAGTGATTTAACAAATTTCACTTGTGTTAACGCATCTTACTCTTTGATTTAGCTGCCCTGGTTCATGTATGGGCACGTAAGAGAAGTATAAAACCGACTTTCAGTCACAGGAAAAGTCTGGATCTCGCTTTCTCCATGCCCTTTATCAGAAAGGCTAAGTAAGACTAAGATAAATACTCAGTTTTCTTACCTCCGTTAGGACCTGGGTCAGGAGGATCCAGAATGACACCTCCCCAACACTTTCCACTCCATCCTCCCTCTCTCTTAACTTTTATTTTTCTTTTCTTCTCCCATGCATCCCTCTGCTGGATAATTTCAGACTGTATTCTCTCTCGTTCTTCCTTTTTTCGTTGGGTAACTGCTTGGAGTCTCCCACTTTGTGTCACAGGAGCATTAAGACCAGGCCAAAGGAAACCAGAACGTCCTTCGAAATAACAAAGAAAGATTATACTTCATGCCAAATTAGGACTGAAACCCTGCACAGAGGAAAAATGCCATAAAAGTGAAGGTTTTCACACATTTCAAGTGCGTTTTATGATGCAGAATTTATATTTAAAACCCAAGAATAACATTAAACCACCATATCAGGAATTTTTTTAAAAGATAAAACTAACTCAAGCAGTTCTGACACCACAAAAATTAAATGAAATTTGACAATTTATTAAATCAAGAAACACTATACACAAAAAGGTCAAGACATGTCTTAAGCCCTTTATTTGTGAATCTACCTTCACCAATCTCCTGGCCTTTATTGAGATTCTTCCTGAGCTTTTTCTTCCTTCTCTTTCCTCTTCCTTTCTTTACTCCCACGCCAGTCTCTGCCAAAGCTCCTTTCCATAGCTCATCAGCTGTCACTGAAATAAAAAAGCTTTCATAAGTAATGTACAAGTACAGCTTATATTGGAAACTGAAGTGGAACAAAAAAAAAAAACAAAAAAACCCAAACCTTTGAAACATTAACCCTTGCTTGATCTTTGTGGGATTTAAGCTGTAGCATTACTGCCTCCAAGAATGTGATTTCCTACTAAGTGCATATGTATCTAGTGCAGAGGTGTGCCTCGATCACCCATCATTGCAATCAGATAGGCACACAGCCAGGCGCTTGGTTTTTAAAAGAATTTTCAAAATCTATTTAAAGGCAAACAGTCCTAACCAGTAACCAGTAAGGTATTAATTCCCAGGTTGTTAAAAGAAAATCATTCATCAGTAACTCAGAGCAGCAATACCTATGAGTACTTATCTAAGGACAAATATCAATGGCAGTCAACTTGAATCACTCCTAAAAATATCTGAGGCTTAGCCTGCTTTACAAAGCCATAAAACACAAGAATTTAACCAAAACTCTGCAGCTGTTCTTGTGTTCTGACAAAATGCAAGGTCCCCCTTATTGCCTGTATAAAAGCAAAGGAACGGAAGGAAGAAGGAATGAAAGACACTTTAAAACAGCCTCATCACAGAGCTCAGGCTCTGGTCGGGCCCCCTCACCCAGTGGCCGTGTCCAGGACATCCAGTGTCTTAGGATTTTTCACCCAACATATGAGAGCATGACTTAGGAAGCATGTATTTAGTAGTTAAATTCACAGTGTGGAGCAAGAGCTATCCTGGATTTCCAGGGGTACCGCTAAGTGCCCGGGTTTATT
>NW_009650169.1:1467452-1490662 GCF_000708025.1 Charadrius vociferus | reverse complement strand
TGTCTTTTCAGTCAACAATCCTTTTCAAGGCGGGATGCATAATTGTGATTCTTTTTTTGAGAAATACAACCCTGAAACAAGTAATCAAAGCTCAGTATTGGAAAGCAAACATTCAAGGAAGGACACACAACAATACAAGTCCTGGAAGCGACAAAATACAGCTCCTCAGGATGGGCAAAAGCAGCACGGCCGACAAAGTCACTACTTACCCAAATAACAAATTGTACGAATAGTATAACAAGCCAAAATGTGTAATCCAGATTTCGTCTGGATTACAGACAAGTGGACATTGTGTATTATGGACAAGTAGAAATGCCCATGGATTGCTCTTAACAGCAACAGTTATCACACTTCTTATACACTGTGAGGCAAGAACTGTGCTTGCTCCCAGGCAGGTTTTAGTCCCCGTACAAAAGAAAATTCTACCTGAAATTACCCTCTCTTTTCCAGACATTCAAGTAAACCTTAATGTCTAGAGGTTTATGATTCAAAAAAATCCCACAAACAGGTATTGTATCAAATGGCTTGAAACCAGTGTCTGAACTGTCGCCTGCCAAAAAAATTTCTGGATGATGACAAACTGATGCACATAGCTGTGTGCTAAATGCAAAAATAAAAATAAATAATAAAATATTCAGAACCCACCAAACAAAAACTTCATTGCAAACTCAGCATGTTACTTTCAATAAAAGTCAAACTGTGACAGGCATTAGAGTGTCCGCAAGTAGCAAATATTACCCTACAGTTACACTGCATTGAAGTTCCGTATAGAAAAAGACTGGTGGTAAGTAGGTAATGCGTGACGCAGCTTCTGATGTTCTCAAGTGAACTACAGGACTGCTGCATGAATTAGAAGGTTGACGATCAGTCATGTTAAGCTTCTTCGCTTATTCAGAAAACATTGTGTAACTAGCAATTTTTTTTGTTTGTTTGTTTGTTTAATGACAATTCTGCTAGGTTGGAAACATGGAATTACAATGAAGGTATTTAGATTTTTCTTTGTAAGGTTATTTTTTAAGCTGGAAGAGTTCCCCAATGTACTGCAGTTTGTGTGGCCTCAGTCATCACAGCTACAGAGGAGGCTGCACAGGGGCAGCAACAAGCAGCTGAGAGACAAGAATAGGGAGCTCCTGAGCTGGTAATACACTCAAAACAACCCCACCACTTTGAGCTGGATTCTAAATAGCTGTACGGTAAGATCACTTAATCCCTATAGAGGAAAGAAGCAAAAGTCACAGAGTAAGGAGACTGTTTTGTACCAAAGGAGACCAATCATGCCAAGAGATCTGGGGAGATGAGGTCAGACTGAGTCAAGTTTTGGCCTCCAGCACCACACAAATTCTGACAAAATTAGAACCAGAGGAAAGCATCACGTTTGATACCAAAGCGCAGTTCATCTAATCAGTCTCTAATTATATCATTATGTGTTTGGGAAGCAGCTGAATTTAGTGAAACACATCAGAAGCCTGCGGGCTACAGAGCTGAGAGCTCTTTGTAAGATGGCAGATATCACACTGATTTTAAGACAATGTGACAAGAATGGAATACGGAGGGGACGGGCTGCAGTCAAGAAGATTACAACGGTGGGGACAGGGCTTATGACAGACAGACAACACAGCAATGAAGGAAATAAAAACGTGACCATAAGAAAGGTCAATCCCACTTGGCAGCAAAGCACCAAGATGATGGGAGAACACGTACAGAAGCGAAAGACAGGTCTTGTAGTGGAGGAAAAAATCTCAACAGAAGAGAGCATCACTGTACTGCTTTTCACATTCGCAGGAATGAAGGAAATTTTTTCATTTGTGGAAATGAAGGCAGGACAGTAGCTATGCAGTCTCTTAGTGATTTGGGGCCTTGCCTTTATTTTACCTTTGTAAAATAGGAGGCTGCGTGCACTCCTAAAATAGAGCTAAAACAGACCCAGCCGTAAAAGTCACCACACATTTCTAGTCAGTTCACAGAATCACAGAATGGTCAGGGTTGGAAGGGACCTCTGGTGATCATCTAGTCCAACCCCCCTGCCAGAGCAGGGTCACCCACAGCAGGTTGCACAGAACAGTTACTGAAAAGCATATAGCTACTAACTGAAGAAAAAAAAAAAGAGAAAAAAAAAAGATAATGTGTCATATATAAGATTTTACTTCATGGCCTAGAGAAAGATCCACTACCGAATTTTGCTGAGAGCTAACAACCGCCAATAGTAAGTTTGTATGACAGCACACCATTCTGCTTAATCTATGTAAAAGATGCTTACAATATTTTGAGAAGGATTTGGTTTTGTGTCTTTTTATACTATCCCTGAATTTCAGGAACCAGACAGCCCTAGTGCTTACTGCAGACCAATATTAGAACAAATATTAGACCACACAGTAACTCACAAGTATTACCAAAGAGACTTGCTGTAAACTGTATCAGAAAACAGTATCCTAAGTCCTGATAAACTGAGATTAAAAGCAGATTTCTTTGCCTCCAGCAAGATGAGTTCCCAGCTTGCTTACAACATAAACGACATTGAAAGACAAATAGCAGTAAGTTGGAAAACTGAGGGGAGTAAAAGGAGAAGAGAGGCTCAACTTTGTAAAACAGCAAAGCAGGCTCACGTCTTCCACTTACAACTCATTTTTCCTTAGGTTTTTTTGATGACAAATAGTCTTGCGGCAGCACAGCAGCAGAGATTCAAAGGCATTAGTATTAATGACATAAAAAATATTAATGAACATGTTCTAAAAAACATGATTCTTTTAATATAACCTTGCCCACTAATGCCATTACACCTATGTACTTGTGTAGTAAGTAATTTAGCAGAAGAATTTTGCTTCAGCTAAAATGGATGTGTGCTTGCTATGGCTTCAGCTAAGATGGGTGCATGCTTGCGATGCCTTTGGAAAAGGGATAGTGTTAGATAGGATATCAGAAGAAAGCAACAGTTGGAAGTACCAAACCATTGCAAAACAAAAGGTGGTATAGTTAGCTAAGACAACCACAGAAGTGTAAAGAATAAAGAAGCCACAAGAAGGACATGGTGATAAAGACTTTGAGCCTCCCTCCAATAACCAAGATGACCCCTGAGGAAGCATATCACCTGCACCACTAGAAAGGAGGAGGCATGTTTGGGGGTGGGTTGCATTCCAAGAACTCATTGACTATGTAATCGGGGGAGTGGGTTGCATTCCAAGAACTCATTGACTATGTAATTAGGGGTGGGTTGCATTCCAAAAACTCGATTATGCAAATTATTTTCAAAGAAAAAACATTAATAAGTATAAGGACTATGAAACAAAAAGAAGCGTTTGTAAAGGGGAAAACGAGCCACACAGGGAGAAATCCCCTGTGTAACTCCCAGCACTGTAATAAATATTCTTTGCAACACCGAATTTGCCCCGACTGAAATTCAATATGGTGAGCACGTTTCTCACACTTGTATTACCTTAAGGAACTTGGTAAGGTCTTTTCCACCACTAACATTATTTTCCAGGTTTCAGCTTGGAATACATACTTTTAGTAGATGAATTTAGCAGATGAATTCTAAAAAGGTACGATATTTCAACCACTTTCCTTCTTCAGAAAACAATGGTTTTGGCACTGGCTCCAAACAAAACTAGAATTTGGAAAAAACACTTCAGACACACGAAACATGAAAGAGCATCTGCAAAGGGAATGTGCTGCTTACGTGTTCTATTACAAATTGCACGATAAATTACACAGTCTGGACTCAGCTGCTTAATGACCACAAGAAGATGTTTTGACACAGAGGCAAGTCAAGGGCTTAACAATCAACTTCTCTAGGAACCAGGCCTCACAAACCTCACAAAGCCACCTAGAGCTATAAATTTAAAAAATTCCGCATCCTGAATCACTGAAGGTTGTGAGGTTTTTCTAAGGAAGCATCCCTACATCCAATTCTAAGGAAGCATTCCTACATCCAATTCTTACTTTCTTCCCATAGCATCTGCTGCTGTTGGAGGCAGGATGCTCAGTTAGATGGACATTCACTGTGATGAGACAAGGTTTTTCTCATGTTCTATAAGTTCATTTTTAACTTACTGCTCTAAGACACTACTGTAAGGTATAGTTTTCATATACGGTATCTGTTCGTCTTAGATGACATTTCTTAAAAAAACCTGATATGGACTCCATATTTGCTTAGAACAAACACATGTTCCTATCACCTCACCACAACTAGAAGCTCTGAGGACTGATTAAGAATAGGCCAAGCATTAAACAGGTATGAAAAGCAAACAATGGGCCTGCCCTCAGAGCTGGTCTCTAGGTATAGCTGAAATAGGATGAGAACAGAGAAAACACTATGTCGCTTATTTGTACAACTTCACCCCTTAAAGGTTCCAGTTGTAAAGTAAGATGCAATTGACTTGATCCAACTTAAACCATTCTACGATTGTATAAGATGTCAAAAACAAACCCATACACACTCTTCTGTTCTCTGACACATTTGTACTTTCACAAGTCTATTGTTATGGCTAACATTTTAAGGATGGTCATCTGTATATCAGACTGTATATGCAACTGTAGACGAGCCAGTGAGAAGTCTGTTCATGTCCCAGAGAGCTTATAAGCAAATTCTACCAAAAATTGCATTTCACTATTTGTTCTGAACAGCCGAAGCCTCAAGAGAGAGGTCATTCTGTCAAGTATTCATGAACAATTAGTATTAAGTCATCCTTCTCAAGCAGGATGTCCTGAGAATCCAGAAAGATAATGAAGTTAATCATTCTACCACTTCAATTTTATAGCTAGTATCTACTACTGGTATTAAGGTGAACACAGTAATCCACTCACTTTTAAATTACAGAAGTTCTCAGTGACAACTCAACCACCAATAAATTGGTATCCTGTCAAATAAGAATTTCTAACATGGCACAGACATGATGAAACTAAATCATTAAGCAGTCTCATTACTGAGGTACAGGCAGAGCTGGATTATTCCAATTAAATTGGGTTTTATGATCTCTCCAAATAAGAAAACTGCAACCCTGTCTCGTCAGATCTACAGGAGTTCCAAACATCAGGCTTTCCTTGTAAAATGACAGCCTTCTTCAGAAGCATGGAAAGCGCAACAGCAGTTAATTTTTTCTTTAACAGAACTGGGAAGACTTGCTGAACCACTGCACGTAAGCAGAAAAAAATCTTTCCTTTCCATGTTAGGGAAGCAAAGAATAAAAAACAATTCCTTCACTCTCAAAATTTCACAGCCAAGGTGAGAACAGCAGCCTAAACCTGGCTCTATAACAAAAACTTTAATACTCGGGTAACCCCTGGTCTGACTGCCACAGCAAGACTTTCAGTGGCAACATATGCTAGAAGAGCATTTCAATCTCAAATTCCAGGTTCCCTATCAAGGCGTCTATTCCCTAATAAGGCATATAAGCTGCATATACAATCACAGAATCCCAGGTTGGAAGGGACCTCAAAGATCATCTTGTCCAACCTTTCTTGGCAAAAGCACGGTCTAGACAAGATGGCCCAGCATGCTGGCCAGCTGAACCTTAAAAGCATCCAATGTTGTGGAACCCACCGCTACCAATTATTATTCCAACGGCTGATTGTTCTCAGGGTGAAAAATCTTCCTCTTGCATCCAATCGGAATCTCCCCAGGAATAACATCACCGCTCATCTTTTCCATGTCACCCCTTGTAGAAAGGAAGTACAAGTTGCAGCTTACAGAACAAAACTACGGTACAAAAAAAATCTAAGCAGAAAACTAATAGTAACTTGTAAAAAGGCTATTCTAAAGGCAAATTAGGCCTACAAAGGCAAAAATCACAATGAAGCAGAAACAAAAAACCAACAAGAACCAGTAGAAATTAAATAGACTTCCTATTTTTTATGAACTCGCAGTCATCAATGAGACTGGCAGAAAACAAGCAACAAAAGTAGCTGGGTTGTTTGTTTGGGGTTTTTTTTTTTTTTTTTTTTTTTACACCCTTGCAAACACATTATGAAATAATACATTGCAAGTAACTGAGCCTAAAGCTTTTTTCTCTAACAGTCAACAACAATTGATCTGGTATTAAGTGACCCAAAGTTAGAAACAGGTTGAAAGAAACCTTTGCTTTTGACAGAAACTAACACTTAGAATTCTTAATTCATATTAATGATAAATCTATTTTGATTTAAAAGAAACTTCCTTGATGGAATCATGACCATCTGCTAGTATAAATTTGCCAGCTGTTTTAAAAATACACAGAAAATAAAGACTGTAGAATGACTTGTAAATAGTGTTCGTATGTAGCTATCCACAGCCAGCATGGCTGAATAAACATGTAATATCTTACACACACTACCTGATGAGATAATTTTCATATTATAAATTTTGTACAAGAGAAATCTGAACATCAGGTCAATTATAGCCTACCTCATGCAACTACTCAATTATAGGATGAAAAGAAAAAACTGGTAGCTCAACCCAGCAGCTGCCTGAAAGGAGCCCAGGAAGAGTTTTGAGGGGAGCAAGGTACATGCAGCTGTCTCAGAACAGGAGAGAGAAGGCAAAGGATGTGATGGTGACCCTTACGGCCAAAGGAACAGATCCTTTAACTTAATTCAGTAGTTAAGAACTTACCTGGAATCTGGAGACGCAAATGCTGCTTGAATTGAAGATGCAAGGTCCTGCACCGGGGATGGGGCAACCTCTGGTATGAATACAGGCTGGGGGATGAAGGGATGGAGAACAGCCCTGAGGAGAAGGACTTGGGGGTGTGGGTGGATGAGAAAATCAACATGAGCCGGTAATGTGCGTTCACAGCCCAGAAAGCCACCCGCACCCTGGGCTGCACCCCCAGCAGTGTGGCCAGCAGGGCAAGGGAGGGGATTGTGCCCCTCTGCTGCGCTCTGCTCTGGGGAGACCCCCCTGCAGTGCTGCCTCCAGCTCGGGGGGTCCCAAAAGCAGGACATGGACCTGCAGGAGCAGGTCCAGAGGAGGCCACAAAGATGATCAAAGGGCTGGAGATCCCCTGCTATGAGAGCAGGCTGCGAGAGTTGGGGGTGTTCAGCCTGGAGAGAGAAAGCTCTGGGGAGACCTTAGAGGCCCTTCCAGTCCCTCAAGGGGCCACAGGAGAGCTGGGGAGGGACTCTCGATCCAGGAGTGGAGTGACAGGATGAGAGGTAATAGTTTTATACTGAAAGAGGGGAGATTCAGACTAGATATATGTAAGAAATTTTTTACAATCAGGTTGGCCTCATTTACTGGCCCAGGTTGCCCAGAGAGGTGGTCAATGCTCCATCCCTCAAAACATTTCAGTCCAAATTGGACGGGGCTTTGAGCAATCTGATCCAGTTGAAGATGTCCCTGCTTACTGCAGAGGGGCTGGACTAGATGGCCTTAAAAGGTCCCTTCCAACCCAAACCATTCTGTAATTCTATGACTTCAACCTTGGTCTCCCATTTTCTGCTAGAAAGTATGTGTCTGCTTTTTCACAAATTCGACTCCAAAAAAACACCCCTCAAAACCACCTTTCTGTTTCCAGCCAACTCCCTATCAGAATTTAAGATTCCCAGGACAGAGGCTGGCACAGAGTAGGCTACATGAACTGCTCTAACAATCTAGAATTTGGCAATGAACTGCAATTTAAACCACTTAGGTCAGGAAAAGGAACGCTCAATTGTATTTTTAAATCTGGGCCTTACAATGTCTTACCTTCTCTCTCCACAGTCTTATAAAACATGTCTAATAACAATATCCTTAACTACAAAGCATTTAAGATAAAGGTGCTAGGCAAAAGTGTACAGAGCAGTTGTCTTGAGAGCAAAATCTACAACTCATTTCAGTGGCTAAATCAAACATGAAGCAAATGACTTAGGTGTCACTTATTAACATTTAATTTCAAGTACAATACTTATTAGAGGCTGGAGGTATTCTCACAATTACATGAAATACCTAATTCCACAACAAAAGAAGTGAACTATCCAAACACAAAGATGGAGTCTGATTTTATATCCCTTGATAATCTTCAACTGAACTCGTATACGGTTCAAAAACTGTCAACTCAATCCATACCATCAGTTATTCCTGACAAGTTGTTTCTAATACAGCATTTCCCTGTTAGTTTCAAAAGTGGAAGTCTTTGACTCTAAGAATTACTCAGATTGTTTAACAATACTTATGGAAACAATTTAACTCCTTTAGTCGGTTGAATCCTCTTTTCACACTTCAAAAGGGAATATTGTGCATATGATCACACAAATAGATTTCTTTAGGAGAGAATAAACAGAACAATAGCATACTAATATTGAATGGATTACTTAAAACATGCAAGATTCTAAAGCAGTTGTGTCAAAATTAGTGTATTCACCCCAAACAAGAACTACCTTTGCGACTTCCTTTATCTCCTTGTCTGCCATCGTAGAAACCTAGAATGGTTTAGGTTGGAAGGGACCGTAAAGATCATCTAGTTCCAACCCCCCTGCCCTGGGCAGGGACACCTCCCACCAGCCCAGGTTGCTCCAAGCCCCGTCCAACCTGGCCTTGAACACCTCCAGGGATGGGTCAGCCACAGCTGCTCGGGGCAACCTGCCCCAGGGGCTCACCACCCGCACAGGGAAGAACTTCTTCCTAATCCAAACCTCCCCTCTTCCAGTTTGAAGCCATCACCCCTCGCCCTTTCGCTACACACCCTTGTAAAAAGTCCTGCTCCACCTTTCTTGTAGGCCCCCTGCAGATACTGGAAGGCTGCTATAAGGTCTCCCTGGAGCCTCTTCTTCTCCAGGCTGAACAACCGCAAGTCTCTCAGCCTGTCCTCACAGCAGAGGGGCTCCAGCCCTCTGAGCATCTTCGTGGCCTCCTCTGGACCTGCTCCAACAGGTCTGTGTCCCTCTGATGTTGGGGGCTCCAGAGCTGGATGCAATATTCCAGGTAGGGTCTCACGAGAGCAGAGCAGCAGAATCGCCTCCCTCGCCCTGCTGGGGATGCAGCTCAGGATGGGGTTGGCAGCTCTAACTGCTGAAGTGCAAGAATCTGAACATTGAAAATGTCTGAGAAAGACAAGTACTACTGCAAGACCATAAAAAGGAACCTGAGGCCATTTAAGAGATTAGTACCACGGGACAGATGGTTTTAGATTAATTTCACAGACTAAAAATTAGAATGCTTCCACTGAAAACTTAAGTTCGTTTCTACTTCTTACTGCTAGCTGGATCTCCACAATAGTGAAACAGGAAAAAACACTTATCTACTAACAAACTTTCTGGCTTCTGTTTGGTTTTGCTAATACAAGGCTGACGCTCTACCTGCTTATTCACAGAATTTTAATAATATCATTAAAAAAATGCAAAAGTTCTCATTACGTGGATTGCAGAAAAAAATTAGTTTTGGTGCAAATTTGTTGGCAGCAAAAGACATCTCTATAATCTAACTATTATTCCTATAGGATAGCATGGTAAAGTTTTGGGCAATTTCCCCCAAACCAGAAACAAATATACTGCATTATGATAGTACAACAAAACCTCTGGAGCTGGGAAACATTATTCTGAAAGATGCATTCATACTGCTAACACAGACACAGTGAGTAACTCCACTTACCTGCAAACCTCAAGCACACTTTCACAGTGCACTTGGGATTGGAATTTCACATTTTTTAAACCTGGCAATTTAGCACAATGTCAGCAGGAAGCTGCAGACGTGGGATTTTCAGGTTAGTCACAATTCAAATCCTGAATAAACCCAGTTACAAACCCAGTCATTAACAAACTAAAAACTGGTTAGCTTAAACAAAGAACCAAAACTGCTGTAAATTATCCTGACAAACATTTGGGAAATTGTATTTTTTTCTTCATAACATCTTATTAAAAAAAACATGACCTTAAATAGACGCTGTTGTAAATGTTACTATCTTTTGAAGGTTGCTTTGTTTATTAAAGCTTTCATTTTCAGCATTTTCTCTTTTTTTTTTTTCAATAATAAGTATTACGGAGCTAGCCTCAGTGTCACCAGGTGGATATGGAGAACAGAGATTTCAGTAAGGTTTGCAAACTAACCACTTTTGGCCTGGTTCCCTTCCTCAAAACAACATAAAAACCAGAGGCCAAGTGCCTTCACAGAAGTTACACTGCACAGTAACAAATCAAACCCCAATAAAATAGCCCACCCCATTAAGAACGATCAATTGTAAGGCGTGTAACATTCATTCCCCTTCTTCTGATTAAAAACACACATGCACACACAGGCATCTGCCTTGTTAAAGGGGAGGGGGGACACACGACGGACAGTTGTGTATTTGGAGCTCTTTACATCCTTAATGCTGAAACATCAAAATTCTTCATATGTTACTACTGACAATGACAACTGGTAACTCAGTAATTGTTTATTTGGAGTGTTCATATTTCAAGAAAAATTCTTTAAGAATTGAAAAACTAAATATTTTTTTCACCCTGATCCTCAAATTAGGCACGGCAGAAAAAAAGAACAATTTTAATTGAAAGAAAACTCATGTGGGACTACAAAAATTTAATAGAAAATGTAATTAAGGAGCAGGCTTTCAGGAACTGATGTGTCCAATAAAGAACACAAACACAGAGATTTATACTGAGTACAACTGCTACCCGTAACCAATGCCTCCAGAGACAAAACACCTTACTCTGAGTATGATTTTATATTGTTGGTCTAAATGATTCTCCCTTGATTGTTACAATCTAGCTCTCCAACCTCTGAAAAATCATCATATTCCCTATTCTGTATTCTAACCTAAGAGGAAACATCACCTAGCAACAGAGAAATTAAGTTGTTCTTTTTCTTCGTTCCCAAGGGTAGCTAATGGAATTAATACTGTGAGTAGGAAAGCATAATTTTTATATAGTCCCAGTACCAAATAACTATTCTTTATTCTCACACACACTCGGATACACAATGGATATTGAGTAAAGTATGCTTGCTTTGGATGATTGGGATCAAAGATAACTCCTATGGCTGGGAGACCGTCAAATCATTTCAGTATTCAGGACACATCTGTCCACCTCTGCTGCCTTCTGGAATGACAGATATTTCAACCCAATTCTGTGGCTATCAAATGTAAACAGTCTATATCTCACATTTTCATCTCTACAGGTCAGACATACTTTTCCATTAAACATACAGCACTTTTTATCAACGTTTCTCAACAAGCATCTGTTCTGGATTGGTGGGATTTCCCAGTTTGTGTGCCTGCACAGAGGAGCACGTAAATGTATGGAAGACAGAGAAAAGAGATCTGCCCCATCCTCTCAGACGGAACTTGGACTGAAACAGGCACAAGCAAGACATCACCTGCAAATACCAGGTCTACTGAGACATACCAAAAAAGGAGGCAAGACTTTTCAGGGGAAGTTGTATATTTTTCAACCATGATCTGAAAAAACCTCAGGCCCTTCCACATCTCTAAATAAGCATGTGAAATTGTTAAGTAAATGGAAACTGAACTGCTTCCCATAGTGGGGAGGATGGAAAAGGGAAAGGACAGAAGCTAAGCCTGGAATAACAAGATCATTTCAAATTACTTCATTCCCAACTCACCGAAATACGTCACTGCACAAGAATAAACGCCTGTGTATGGTTCTGTTAGAGTTGCAGAAGCCACTGTCTGAGTAAGGATCACAGACTGCAATTCCTCTTATCAAAATGAATTCCTTCTATTTAAATGGGTTAAACTTTTTTATAGTTAAGTTGAAGGTACGGATGGCGCTACTAACAAGAGCATGTTAATATTTTTTAAAGTATGATGGAAGAGAATGAGATAGAAAACTATAGTCACCTTTCTCAGTGGCAAAAGAGTGTCATTAGGTTGACATTTCAATTGAAAATTGTTTCACATAAAAGGGTCGTGTCTGCATTTTTAATGTTACCACTTCAGAAGCAACTGCACTGCTAGAGGATATGAGTGATTTATACTGTTAATATCTACTTCATTTGAATTTTGAAGATTTTATTTTTCACTTCTGTAAGAGAAACTGTTCTTAGAATACCTGTACTTTGAAATATGAACCACCCAGTCTTCCGAATCTGATGGCTACTATCTCTGCTGAATACATAAAGGAGGCACACTTAAATTCTTCCAAGTTGTTGCATCTTACTAAGCCAATAGTTCTAGGTAGCTTGCCTAAATATACCTTGCTTAAAATTTTAGCAAGTCAAACAACGGGGATGCCATCTCAACAAATATTTTTAATTCAGTCAACTAACAAGTCAGCTGCAAAATTCCTGGTAAAACAGCTCTCATCTAAACTTTGTGAACGCAAACATAAGAATAATTAAGGAAACATCTAACTTACAAATCGTAATCACATTGCAATCACGTGCAGTGCTGTATTTTAAATTTAAGGTAAACAAAATAACAACAGTGTTCTGCTTCTTACATATTCTTATCTTGTGACTGCTTCGGTGCCTAAGAAAAAAGTTCAAATGAATTTTTCCTGCAGTTGTCATCCTTACAAAACCTTTACCACGCAGAGCCTCTGGCTCACAGGGCAGCCTTTTCCAGGTCTCTTGAGACCTCTCCACCCTCAGTTGCTTCAAATCAGTCAACGGTCAAAATTTACTGGATAAGACAAACAGCCAGCCAGCATGACTGCTTTAACCCCATTTCTTTACCAAAGGTAAAGACAACAAACACAGTATTCTCCCACACAGATGTTGAGAAGAGGGACAGACCAGTTCCGAAAGCTTAATTTTGCAGAGCTCTTATATTCTATGGATTATAAACAGCCAAATAACTTTGACTCTCGAACTGCTGCAGTTATCTCCTCCAGAGATTATGTTCTTAGTATTCCTTCTCTTCCCCTATGTGACAGGATAAGGAACCACGAAACAAGTGGAATGGCCCCTCGGATACCTCAGTTCGCACTCCCAAGCGTGAATTTAAACAGCCATCACTTGTCAATTATGTTAGGCACGCGTGTAATTCATTTCAGGACTGGAGGAAAATACTGCAGCTGGCCAGACAATTAGCAGGACATTACCAACAGGTTTTGTTTAACACATCGTTGCATTTTTAGTTATTTCAATTTTGAGACAGCACAGCTTGAATAGTATGCCTTGGCCGTGGCTCAAATATTATTTGCAAAATAAACACACAATTTATATTCTCAATAAAGGACTAGGAAACAAAGGGGAAGGTGTTTTCCCCTTCCATCCAATGATGTATATTAGATGGATTCACTGGGACATAAATCAAACCCTTGCTTGCTACTAAAACAAATAATCAACTGACCTTGTGCATGCACTTCTGTCAAGCCATAGTTACAACTACCATCTTAGGAGATATGTAACTAGAGCACATACAGAAAGCTACTATACGCAGATTTTCACGACTGTATGTAAAAGCAAAATTTTCTTTCCTTCTGGTTATTACAGATAATAATTTTAATCCAACTCGAGACTTACATGAATTGAAGAAACTGCTTTGTCTGCATTGCTGGACTGTGACGTTCCAGGGGGCAGAGATGGAACACCGTGTCTGGAAAGCCCACGCCAGGCTAGAATATGAACAGCAACTCCCCTTCACTGGCACAGAAGCAAACCCTGAGGATGAAGACAGAAAGGTGTTTATAGACAGAACATTTTATTCTTCGAAACAGAATTTGTTGCAAATATACACACCAGAAGAAAAAAAACAGTAATATTTACTCATACAGTTTAGTTTCCAAAGGGAATCAGACTTGAACCTTCCGTCCTGAAGAGCAAAGCAAGCTGCAGAAGGGAGGGGGAATATTGCAATAGAAAAAGCCACGAAGAGAAGGAGGCTAGAGGGATTCCAACATATTGCTGATAGAGTGAGAATATCCAAAGGGAGGGTATAAAGAAGGCAGAGTCAGGCTCGTCTCATTGCTGCGCAGTGACAGGACAAGAGGCAATGGACAGTTGGAAGTCTCTCTCCTGAGACTTCCAACCTCAACTATTCTGTGATTATGCAAATCCGCAAACATGACTTATTCTGGCATCCTGAAAACAGAATGTGCCTCCAGAAGTACCTTTCTCATGGCCCTCTGGATTTGATTATTAAAAGCTAGCCAATTACACATGCTCTTATCACCTCCAGAACAGTTTACTTCAACGGTGGTGCATTTTCATAGAATCATAGAGTGGTTTAGGTTGGATGGGACTTTAAAGACCACCTAGTCCCTACCCCCCTGCCATGGGAAGGGACACCTCCCACCAGACCAGGTTGCTCCAAGCCCCGTCCAACCTGGCCTTGAACACCTCCAGGGATGGGGCAGTCACAGCTTCTCGGGGCAACCTGCACCAGGGGCTCACCACCCTCACAGTGAAAAATTTCTACCCTATATCTAATCTAAATCTCCCCTCTTTCAGTTTGAAGCCATTGGCCCTCGTCCTATCGCTCAATGCCCTTGTAAAAAGCCCCTCTCCAGCTTTCTCATAGATATCTTTCCAGTATCTTTCAGACACTGGAAAGCTGCCATAAGGTCTCCCCAGAGCCTTCTCTTCTCCAGGCTGAACACCCCCAACTCTCGCAGCCTGTCCTCATAGCAGAGGATCTCCAGCCCTCGGATCATCTTTGTGGCCTCCTCTGGACCTGCTCCTACAGGTCCGTGTCCTTCTGCTTTTGGAACCCCCTGAGCTGGAGGCAGCACTGCAGGGGGTTCTCCCCAGAGCAGAGCGCAGCAGAGGGGCACAATCCCCTCCCTCGCCCTGCTGGCCACCCTGCTGGGGATGCAGCCCGGGATGGGGTTGGCTTTCTGGGCTGTGAACGCACATTACCGGCTCATGTTGAGCTTCTCATCCACCAACACCCCCAAGTCCTTCTCCTTAGTGGTGTTCTCAATTCATTCTCTGCCCAACTCTTATTTGTCCTTGGGATTGCCCCCACCCACGTGCCAGACTTTGCACTTGCCCTTACTGAACTTCATGTGGTTTGCACAGCACCACCTCTCAAGCCTGTCCAGGCCCCTCTGGATGGTATCCCTTCCCATTTCTGTCAGGTGGCTCAGCTAACGCAGAAAGGTTGCTATTCTTTTAGCCAAAAGGAGCACGTTCAAACTGCTAAGGGTGAGATGCTTACCTACAACAACAAAAGCAAGATATACTTTCATTTACTGACCAGCACAGAGAGGTTATTCTTCAGAAGTATGGAATCCATATTTTTCCTTGTGTGTGCACATTCAACACACTAAACAGGGCTACACTGTCTTGAAATCAATTATTCAAAATACTATTCAAAAAGTGATAATAAAATAATAATAATAAGAAAATCTACTTCTTCCTAAACTACATTTAAATTCAATCTTTTCAGCTAGATTTTAAAAGCAGAAAATAAGCATGACTTTTGTTATCTTCTGTTAGCATCCAGTATCAATAAAACAGCAATTTATTTTTTCAAGTCAGGGCAATAACTCCTTCTAGGCAAACACCAATCAGTTTAGCTACCTGGGGTAATGCAGCAGGAAGTTGTAAAAAACTGCTCTCAAAGTAGTCTTAAAAAGTAAATTTATTATTTATTCCTATCAAAAGTTAAAGTTGACAAAAAAACCTCTATTATGAAAAATTTGTGAAAAACTATGAACTTTCACAAAATAAAAAGCTGCCTAGAAACAAAAAAAGCAAAAAAGAGGAATAGAATATTCTTACCTATTTGGTTAAATTCATAGAGAATGAAGAAGATATCACCGAGTCATAGTATGACTCACACAAACAATGTCCTGGTCACTAGCCAAACGCTTCCTCTCACTTCAAACTAGCAGTCGTTCCTAATAAGAATTGCATAGACAATGATAATTCCAGAAACACACACAATTTTTGAGCTGTTTTGTGATTTTAATATGCATTTAATGACAAACTGTTCATCTACAAGGCTAAATTAACAGTTCATCTCAGAATAATTTTCACGCGAGGCATTGATCTAATTTTTGGAATGGCATGCAATGAAAGAAGTTATTTTTTAAAAAAAATAACATTGTGTATCTACAACTAATTCAAAATTGCACTGTGTAGCAGTATTTATAATCTCCCTTGTTGCACCCTTAAATTGCCTACAGCTGGAAATTGCTTCAAAATAACTTGCAAAATCGAATTCCGTCTTCTTGACATGCTTACAAGTTTTGTCATACCTTGAAACGACACACTCTTCCCCACTTCACATACTTCCTATTGGCCTATAAATGATCTTTCCACACACAAGCACATCTGTTGATAATTTCCTTGAATAAGCTTCTACAAAGACTTAGTAACTCCTAGTTCTTAACAACTTTTTCAGAAAAATGAGGAAAAAAAAAAAATCTGGACATTTATGAGCAGATGTATTGGTTCAAGATAGTGGCCTAAGTATGCGGGTATTCTGTCTCCAGCATGCACTATAAACAACTGCCTGGGGAAGAGTAGAAAGTGAGCGAATACATAAAATACTGCCCTCCTTTGCATTTTTGCAGTCTCCGACTACTCTCAGCGTGGGTGGTTTCCCCAGAACCCTATGGACATCTTGCATCCACAACACATCCACAAGGAGTTCCGCACATCTACTACTCACCACATAATGAACCAGATGCTTTTGGGTTTTTTTTAATTATTATTGTTATTTTCAGCCTGTCAAGACACTCGAGACATTAGTTCTGTGGCTTACTTGTCAGATTGGAAGAGAAAGTCAGTTCCTATCACTCCACATATGATCTAGCAGACGTCTCTCATACTTCACCAGGAAGCTTTTTCCAGGTTGAGAAGGCCCACCCTACTCAGCTGTATTTCTGGTGATCCTTCTCCCCTTTGTTTCAGTCTTCTCCAGTTGTAATTGAGCCTTTGGGACTGAGAACTTCATCACTTTATATTTATCTACGCTGTAATTCATCCACTCTCCAGTCAGTCTTTCTTTTCTACTTTAAATAACTTAGTATACCACCACCAAAATTGATTACCTTGCTGCTCAACCCCTTTTCCAGTGAGTTTATGAACATGCTAAGCAGTACAGATGTTTACGGAACTCCACTGGTGATCTCTCCCTGACAAAAGAGTTCCAACACTCTGCTCTCCCTTTCCGTGAATTATTTAAACACACCAGGACCTCCTCTCATATCCCACATCTGCTGAACTTCTTAAAAGTCCGCAGTGAGGGACTCTTATGAAAGTTATTTGGAAATCGTGCATGCAGTGCATTAACTGGACCACCATTATCCTACTGGGTCTCTCAGAAAAAACAACAAACACACCCAAGCTCTAAAGATTTGTAAGGTTGAATGTTCCATTACTAAAGCATGCACAATCTTTTTATTGACACTTATTCTTCAAGCTTTTAAAAAAAGATTGGTGCCACATTTACCACCTTCCACTCTTCACGTACCAAAGCAATTTCAAAGGGGAGGTTACACGCTCTTACTAGTAATTCATCTTTTTCATCCTGGAGTTCTCTTAAAATTCTTTTGTGAATAGTTTCTGATCCTGCTAATTATCATCCCATAGATTAGTCCCATAACCTCTTCCACAGTTATTTTCATTTCAGAAATGTCCGCTAACTCTCACCACCATCATCACCACCAAGGGGGACCATACAGGAATCTCATTTCTTTTTCCAGTGAATAATGATGCAAAGAATTAATTTAGCTTCCCTGCCTTGCCATCTCCGAGTGCTCCTCTTAGATCCCGTTTGTTAAATTGGCTCTACAGGCACTCACTTTGATTTATAATATTGAAGCAACACTTTATTAGCCAAAATGAGATAAATATCTGGTCAACATTAAGAACATCAGGATTAACACTAATTGCCTGGGCAAGGCTCAAACATATGTTAAAACAATACAGGGAGAAAGTCATTGCTTTGTTTGAATTGGTCATCTGCACCTCCAGCAGCAGAGGTGATGGTTTCTTTCGCAGTTCTGTAACACAAAAGCATATTCTAAATTCTCTGCCTAAGAGAGTCCATCCATTTGGAAAACAAAACATAAGAGTATTTGACAGTTTACTTCATTATCAAAAACAATTTGCTTTTGGTTGTTTGTTTTACTCCTACTTTCATTAGCAAAAAACAGAAGTTCCACATTCGAAATACCATCTCCTTCTAAAATTAGGATGGAAATCTGAAAAAAGTCTATAAAGAGGTAATAAAGTCAGGACAAAACGACACCAGTAAGAAGAACCAAGAGAGAGTGGAATCAGACGAATAATTGCAGCAGAAATAAAATTCTGACAGAATGGCTGGGGGACAGAAGAGGAGAAAAAGTCAAATGTCAGAACAAGAAGCAGCCAAATAAAAACTGGTATGATAAAAAAAGGTCAGAAGACCTTCAACTGATCTCAAAATGTCTGGTGATCCAGGGTTATTTTCAAAAAGTACTACAACATCCAACTACTGCAATTCATAACAGAAGTTGTTAAGCCCAGGGTGAGATCTTCACTTCACTGGAACCAGTGACAAATCTCATATTTTCTTTAAGGATTCAATAATTTTTAAAGTGAGACCAATTTATACTTTTTAAGACTGGCAGCGAGAGAATACTGGTTCTGACACGGCCATCAAAATTACATGTCTAGGAAAGCCCAGGAGCTGTATTGACCATATTCTGGACACTGGGAGCTGAGACTGTTTAGGTCACTGAAATGCAGCAGGACAAAAGAGGGAGGAGGAAGACATGGCAAAAAAAAAAAAAACCAAACCCACACCCACATGATTCCCAAAGTTGGAAACCCTGAGTGCTGGTATTTAATTAAGTATACGCACACACTTCTGTACACACACTGCTACCAAGGGAATAAACACTTTGGAAGGAAAGCAAAGAATAAAAATATTTATGGACTGTAACCAGCTTGAAATGTCACATCTCAACAAAACATTATGTTGACATGTAAGTATGTAGAATTAATGCACCATATCCTCCATTCCCTATACATCCTCCAAACATCTGTGATGTGACTTTTATTTAAAGTCTAAAATGTTTCTTACAATAAGCTATTCGAAACTGAATCATTTGTAAAAGCAAGACAGGTCATGCATGCTGGACTGATGTCTTGCCACCAGCAAAAGACACGTCAACAAAGCAGAAAAAAATGCATGCTTGCTATATTTAAGTCGTGCTCTGCACTAACATAAAATTAACTCCTCAGTGATACTTACTTCCCTGCTATAAACATTACAATTAAAAACCTGCTCTGACTTTTAAACGTTGTCTTTCGCTGGCTAAATGCAAAATTGTATAAAAGTATAAATATAAATATATTCAGCACTAAAAATTTACTTAACAAAACCACTATAAAACCATTTCATTCTTCTCACAAGATGCAACAGAAGAATGAATCTCAAGATAGGTGGAAAAGTAAACCTAATGGGTTAACAGTCTTACTTCTGCAAACTTTAAATCCTCAACTCTTTTCTTTCTAACGCTCACCCTAGTTCATATACAAGTCTACTACTTTACTGTACCCATTTCATTATAGCTTTCCTAACCTTTATTTCAGTTACACACTGATCTAACATGCCAGCTTTAGGAGATTTATGCACAGGGTGCAGCATCTGTGACTACACACAATGCCCCAATTTGTCACGCGTTGCCATTTGCTTTCTGTACTGCCTAACTAACACTCTAAGAGACAGCAAGCATGCTCAACATCAACATATTTACTTTACTAGTGAATGCAGTGTTCAGCAAGCCTGAGCACTAATTTTATAGTTTTTTTTAAACAACTGGCAACAATTTAGTAATCCCTTCTACTTCCATAATCATTTTCCACAGGAATTAAATAAAGAGAACTTCTTACTCAGTTCTGTACCTGCGAGAAAGAAACACTACAACTGCACTGTAAAAAAAAAAAAAAAAAAAAAAATTTAAAAGAGATCCATCAAGATGCTTATTGTGTGATTGTAATTAGAGCTTTGGAAAAATTGCCTGAGTATAGTTCCAGATATACACATGGGAGGCTCTAGGCTGAAATAATCATGACATTCTCAAAAGAGAATGTACAAGAAAACAGAGATGTTCTGATCAAATTCCAAATTGTAGTTCTGAAGATATCAAGCACTATTAACTTAGCCTCTAATGGGCAACGAAGTTTTGGGTTACATTAATACAAACAATTGCAACAGGGAAGAGACTTCAGAATCATTACTTCTTTTTTTTTCCCCATATAGTCTCAGAAGTGCTCAAGAAAGGCTCACATAGAAATGAAATCTTTGCACTGATAGGAACTGCTTTTTAAAAATCCCTCCAGCTACCTTGGAAAAAATTGGATGCTGAGGACTTAATTACTCAAGCTAAAAACCATGCATTTAAAATGCACATTAAAATGCATAAGGAAAGGGTCATTATCTACCTCGGCTAAACATGGAACACCATGGTAATCAAATCAGAGGAGAGTAAGAGGGTTCACACCTCAAAAGACACAGATTATTTCAATAAATTATTTAATAGCAGTTGCAGACTTTTCATTTTCCTGGTCTACTTGCAAGAAATGTTGGGATTTTTTTAGGATACACTCTGCGACTAAACAGTGAAAATGTTTCTCTCCACCAAGAAAACACCAGTGGCCTGCTTTTAAACCTCTCTGAATGCTCAGGCTTTAATTACCATTTGGCTACAGAATGGGCATCACTTCATTATAGACTGCCCCTAGGAAGAAAAGAAACCAGAAATTCATTAACTTCTCAGAGCTGGGATTTTTAGGAGTGGAGGCAAGGAAGTTTTTAGAGGGCTTCAAAAGCTAAAAAAAGCTAGAGAACTTTAATTTGCCTTTGAAGGTGGGGGAGAAAGAAGGGACACCCTCTGCTGAAAGCAAAAAATATGCCCAGCTTCCAGGTGTTCTAATATCAAGCTTAAACATGCTTTCCGCAATGTTTCTTCCCATCTCAGTTGCCAGCTTTCCCTGGAGAAGACACAGGTGTTAATGACTTAAGGTCATTATGACTTCTGCCTAGAACTTAAGTGCATACAAGCTACCTAGGCTTGCATGAAGGATTCTGAGACAGGTTCACCAAGATTTATCAGCAGCGCGCAGACCTGATGGCATATGGCAACTCTTAATGATAGAAGTCACTTTGGAGGAAAAGAGAAAACAAAAGGAAATAGAAAGATATAACATGCGTCCCAAGGGAGTCTCCAGTACTGCAGATGATTTCCCCCCAAAAGAATTTCCCACAGTACGTGTATACTTTTCATCAGGACCCTTGTAGACTCCTCGCTGGATACTTGCAGGCTGGCTGGCACTATAAAGACACATCATGACATCCCCTAACGAATCCAAAACCTACAACCCAGAGGAAAGCAAAGGGAAGAAGAGTTTTTCCTGCTCCTGCCAGTTTCTACCCAGGAGAACCCCTCAAACACTATTGAGATTCAAAGCTGCAACGTCACAAGGACAACAGCATGAGAACAACGGGGAAATAACTGCCCCAAAGGCTCTGCAACAATGCAAGGGCAGCTTGGGTGAAAGGGGACAGAGCTGCTGAAAGGCAGGCGGCAAAGTTGTAAAGAGGGGGCACTTAGCAATACAAAAGGCTAAGGTACCCACAGCACTGCTAACTACACCTATACCACCTCAAGGTTGTGTCAAAACTTCACTAGTATTCACTGCTTAAAAAACCCTGTAGAGTAAAAAGCCTTTAATTTTCTCTTAGAAGCGTGTAGGTCAAAAAAAAAAAATCTGTATCAAAATTATAATTCAGAAAATACCACCCAGAAGAACTTTTCAGTTATACAGTATATATTAAACAACAATTTTCCCAATTTTCTAACCACAATTTTTGAAGGACAGATTCAAAGTCAACTCTGATCTTCAGTGGAAAAATTATACGTTTTCCCCTTCTCCTAAGTATACCTTAACCTCTACTGGGAAAAATAATACATTTGAGTTTTGAAAAGGGAATGCAGAAGATTAAAAACCAGAAGAAATGGCTACTGAAGAACTACAGAAGTATAGAAAACAAACTTATCACTTAAAAATGTCCAGGAAGACAGAAGAGGAAAAAGTTAGAAAGAATGGGAAGAAAACAGTATTTGAATTAAAAAGCAAACCACTGCACTCCATTACTTTAAGGTAAGGCATGTATTAACTGCCTATGTTACTCTGATGGGATAATAGGTTTCCAAAGGCACAGCCTGCGTGCCCCAAACCCTGTAATGATGAGGGAGATCTGAATGCCTTGAAATACATGTTTACTGCACGTGAAAAAAGAAATAGGGAAACTGCTTGGTAGAAATAGGGAAACTGCTAGGTAGCGACAACAACTACCTTGTCCACTGATGACAATGCAAGTGTAAAGCTAGTTATTTCACAAGGTATTTATCACCACTCCTGTCCCAGAGAAGAATAATGCATGCAAGAGCAACTAGACTCACATTACCTAGCAAAATACAGGCTTTACAAAAATAGTGTTTGTTTAGAAAGTCCCACTACCATCGTTTTGATATAAAACAGAACTCATATCTAGCTCTTGTAGGACCCAGAGTGATTGAGTCGAGAGATCTTAAAGGTTTCTTCCAGCCAAAATGATTCTATGACAAGAGGAAACCGCCTCAGGTTGTGCCAGGGGAGGTTTAGGATGGATATTAGGAAAAAGTTCTTCGCCAAAAGGGTTGTCAAGCATTGGGAAAGGCTGCCCAGGGAAGTGGTGGAGTCGCCATCCCTGGAGGTATTTAAAAGCTGGGTAGATGCGGTGCTGAGGGACATGGGTTAGTGGTAACTTGGCAGTGCTGGGTTAATGGTTGGACTCCATCTTAAAGGTCTTTTCCAACCTAAATGATTCTATGGTTCTAACAGATGAGGGAACATACGCAACTGCAGTGTTTTCTGATCCACGCACACAGAGAGCAGCTCCCGCTTCTCTGCTGTTTTCGAGCCACTTTATATCGTCCCACAGGAACCACAGTTAAGTCTCACAGACAGAGCTGAGCCCAACAACCACCAAAGCGCTTTTCCCACACTGGAATTGATACTAAGGAAGGAAAAAAGTCAGTGTGAGGGCTTACAGAACGCTAATACGCATACGTACGGACTCCCTCATGCGACAACGACCAGCCGGCTCGGAAGCACGGACCACACTTTTGACCCCATCGCCCTTCCCCCGGTGCCACCCCCGGGCAGGCGGGCAGCAGGCTGCACGCCGTTCGTACTACAAAAAGCTCTTTACCCGTTTATGCCCCAGACCTACCGGAAGGCGGCAGGGAACACCGCAAACACCCCGCCCGCACATCACACATGTATATATGTATCTATATACGCGCGCGCACATTCATCCCCCCACATGGCGGGGAACCGCTCGGCCCCGGCCTGCGCCGGACCGCTGCCCCGGGGGCCG
>NW_009650169.1:1441935-1467430 GCF_000708025.1 Charadrius vociferus | reverse complement strand
CCCCCACCCCGCTGCCGGCCACCGGACTTAGCTGCCCCGCACACTGCCTGATGAGAAAGCGGGGGCAGCGAGACAGACGGGGGGGAACCAGGGCGGAGCGGCACAAACCAGCAGCTAACTTTCATCTGGAGCCTCACTGAAATGCTCCCACCGCCCCGGCCCCTTCTGGCGACCAGCTGCACGGCTAAGGGTCCAACAGGCAGACGGCCAGACAGCCCCCCGGCAGGGGCCCTTCGCAGGACCCCAACGCCGGCGGAGGTGGCGGCGGGGCGAGCACTCGCTCAGCCTCTTGCAGGCACTGCCGTCGTTTCACCGCGTGGGACTCCGTCCCTGCCCCCTCCTCTTCATTTTGTTCTCAAAGCATGTTTCGTGAAGTAGCCAATGGTGATTCGCGCGGAGACGCCATGGGTGCGTCCTCAGGGATGAGGGCGGTTCTGTCCTCGAATCCATCAGGGATCAATCGGAGAAAGAGCTCCTAATGAAGGACAGCAAGTGTCGTTATCACGCTTGAAGAGAAATACCCTGGAGCAGAAGGGCATACGGTGACCTGCAAAACGCTATTAGTTTACAGGTTTAGCCAACGTGGCAGAAAAGTGAAAATTCTGAGTGTCCTAAGCTGAACTACTGTCATTATAACCGTAAAAATCGGGCCCATAGGTCAGGAAGACCCTAACCCAGGTGAAGACCCTTCCCATGAGCACGTGTAGTGGCTGTAACTCGATTCTGTAATTAGTAAGTAATAAGTAAATTAGTAACCAATCAAATACAGGTAGGAGGTACTAATACGATAACGAGGTTGTAAACTGCGTAGAGAGTCCTGTTGGATGTGCTTGATCTTTGGGAAATCACTGAGCACCCAGCCTTGTGCAACTCAGAAATAAATAATCAAAAAAATTGGCTATTTTACACAGGGTAACGAATCTGATATTTTGGACCACAGTTTCACTCTCTCCATTTCTGCACAGCTTCCCACCCTCATCCCCAGCCACCTCATCTCCCCCTGCGTTTACCATTGCATGTTCTTCATCTTCTCCTTTGCTGATAGAAGAAATGGTTCACAGACCTGGGCTTTCATCAGCTCTTACTGCCCTCCTGATTTTTTTGTTACTGCATCATCTTTATTGAGTATCATCTGGGGTTTGTTTTTCCCCACAAACTTTTCAGCCTTCCCATAGTATTCTTCACTGTGCTTTATTGGGCTTTTGGCCTCCCCTCTCTGCTTTCTCTTGTCTTTCTTTCATGCCTCTGATTGCTAATGTTCTTCATGTCTCTCTTATTTGCCCTTGACCTTTTGTTTTCTCTCAATACCAAACCCCACATGATTCAATCTCAGCACTGGCTTTCTTTGTCTTTGCTTTTGCTTTTGCGTTGTTGAGTGCTTCTGGAGGAAAGCTGGACACCTTGGTGTGAGGGAGCTGAAGTAACTACCTGCCCACTGCTACCTCTGCCTTGCCTGCCCTTGCAACCACCGGTGCCGGCAGCTGTGAGGATGGGCTATGGATGCAGCTGGGGGTTCACCAGTGTGGGGCTGGCACCAAGCTCTGCCCAAAACCAAATGTCACGTGAACAGTATGGTGGCTGCACTGCCTGGAGCTTGCACAGCTCTCCTAGGAGTTCACAGAATCACAGAATTTTCAGAGTTGGAAGGGACCTCTAGAGATCATCTAGCCCAACTCCCCTGCTAAAGCAGGATTGCCTAGAGCACATTACTCAGGACTGCATCCAGGCGGGTTTTGAAAATCTCCAGAGAAGGAGACTCCACAACCTCCCTGGGCAGCCTGTAAAGTGAGTTGTGATCTCTTTCCCGGTGGTTCCGTTGCCCTTTCTCACACCTGATGGGCAGAGGGCTGTGCAGTGCTCCAAGTGGATGGGGGCTGGGTTAGGTGAGGTGTCTCCTCACAGCTTAGGGGCTCTGCCTTGCTGGTCAGAGTGGCAGCTAAGGCATGCTTGCTGTCCCATGAATGCTGGTGGCCATTTGATCCAAAGGGCAGGTGAGCTCCAGCAGAAGCAGTTTCCTGTGCAGTTGAACTTTCCTTGTGGCTTAGAAGGCTCCCCTGCACCTGACAATAACACAGTCAAACACAGCTGTGTTACTGCGCTGAACTGCAGCAACTTAAGCACCAAATGCACTTCAGGAACTGCTCGAGACCCTGAGCTTGCTCACACAGCAAGTGTAACAAGACCTAGCAGTTCAGCATCCTGCACACACCTTGTACTGTTTGGTGCCGTCCCCTTGGGGCGGGAACTGTCTCCTCTCCTGCACGGTGCCTACCACTGTGGCCATGAGGCATTACTACACCAAGAATGAAAAGGCAGAATGCTAGGAGTTGAATTCTTGCTTTTTCAGAACAGTTTGTGGGGCAGGGAAAATTTTGCTGGAAATGTTTCACAGCCACTTTTTTCCCCTCTTATTTTTCTCCTTCCTACGCGCCAAAGATGGTGGAGTTGTTGGCCTGACTGCCCTCTTCTGCAATTCGGGCATTTTCATATGCTGCATTACCATTCTTCTTCCTGATGTACTAGTTCCAGTATTAGAGACTACCATAATAACAAATAGCTTGATTTTGCATTAGTGAGCAGAAGCACACAACCCGCAATGTGTTCAGTATTTGTCATACATACAACATGTATAACAATGATTGCTTTGTACCTTATGGAACAAAAATACACCGAGAAGCTGTAAAGAAGAATTTCCTGTAGTGTGCTGACAGACCAGCTGCTGGCAGAAAATTGATGCAAGACGTAATCTTTTAAACAGGATTTTTATCTTCAGGCGCTTTAAATATGCCCATTCTCACAGCACTGAGATACCACTTATTTCAGGACGTAACCCTGACAGTATCACTAAGGATAAAACCAATTAGTCTTACAAATTCCTGCAGATATGTTCACTGTGGTATTTATTTCGAGTTCTTCCTTTTGGAAGTAATTGTGTCATGTAGAGAATTAAGCTCTCTTTTTTATTTACGCACTGGGTGATTTAATGGAAATGCCACTTTCTGCGCATCATTTACTGGAGAGAAAGAATTTGCCTTGTACAAATTTGTTACGCAGAAAAAAAATTGCAGCCAGTGAAATGGCTGTTTATCAACTGTACCTTGCCACACTGCTACAGCTGGTCAATGCCAGCGGCGTAGAGATGAGCATGTTTTGTCTTGTGTCAATGGGAAAGTGGGTTATGCACTAGCCAGTCTCTCAGTATGCTGCCCAGACTACAAAAGATGGAGAAAAAGTAATAGGCAGTCCCGAAAGCCAGTTCCTGGAGTTCAGTACTGGTCATTCAGCTTCAAGATTCAACTCAAAGAGGACAAATTTCCTCCTTCATGAGGATTGTTTATTACAATTATTTTCCTCCCAGTTCCTCTAAAAATGGACCTACATTTTAAGAAAATACTTTCCAAAAGGCTAAATCCTCGGAGCAAAACCTTCCAAGTCTAAAAAGTTAACAAAGTTCTGAATTGACTCAGAATTGACTCAGTTTTGGGGTTTGAGGGTTTCGCTTAGACCCTCTTAAAAAATCTGGTTCTGTTAGCTCTAAACTATTCTTGTCTTCCCTGGTGGAACCCTGATTCTCTCCCTAGAACTGGGCTGGTAGGGGATGGAAGGGACTTTCAGATATCATCTAGTCCAACGCCCCTGTCAAAGCATGTTCACCTAGAGGAGGTTGGACAGGAATGCATCCAGGCAGGTTTTAAATCTCTCCAGAAAGGGAGACTCCACAGCCTCTCTGGGCAGCCTGTGCCAGTGCCCTGGCATCTTCCTCATGTTTTTCCTCATGTTCAGATGGAATTTCCATGTTCCAGTTTGTGCCTGTTGCCCCTTGTCCTGTAACTGGGTACCACTGAAAAGAGTCTGGCCCCATCCTCTTGACACCCACCCTGTAGATATTGGTAAGAATTGATGAGATCCCCTCTCAGCCTTCAGGCTAAACAGAGCCAGGTATCTCAGCCTTTCTTGGTAAGAGAGGTGCTCCGTTCCCTTGATCATCTTTGTACCCCAGTAGTTTCTTGTCTTTCTTGACCTGGGGAGCCCAGAGCTGGACTCAGGACTCCAGATGTGGCCTCACCAGGGCAGAGTAGAGGGGGTAGACAACCCCCCTCGACCTGCTGGCCATAATCCTTTTAATGCACCCCAGGAGACCATTGGCTATCTAGGACACAAGGAGTCATTGCTGGCTCATGGGCAACTTGTCCACCAGAACTCCCAGGTCCTTCTCCGCAGACCAGATCTCCAGCAGGTCAGCCCCTAACCTGTACCGCTGCAGGGGGTTATTCCTCCTTAGGTGCAGGACCCTACACTTGCCCGTGTTGATCTTTACTAGGTTACTCTTCACCCAACTCTCCAGCCTGTCCAGGTTTCGCTGAATGGCGGCACAGCCTTCTGGTGTGTCAGCTACTCCTCCCACTTTTGTGTCATTGGCAGACTTGCTGAGGGTACACTGTCCCCTCAGCCAGGTCATTGGTGAATATGATGAAGACACAAGACACAGAGACACAAGCAGCCTACAAAAGTCTTTGTGTTAGGACTGGGGGCCCAGAAAAGCACCTAGTGCTAGAGCTTGGTTGCTGTGCAAGAAGCTGGTGTGGGTGATGCCCTGAGAAGCTAGAGAGAAAGCAGGTGACCTGAGCCTCTGGTAGTGCCTGGTTCATGCCAGCATGGCACTGTTGTGGCAGGCAGGAAAGGATGTGGCGGGGAAAAGGAACCGGAGGGGTGATCAGCCCAGAATGGAGAATGACTGATTGTTAAAGAACAGTGGTGTAGCCACCATTCTCTCTGTGGCGAGAAGCTAGGGTGGAAAAAGCCCACTCTACAGGTATCCATCAGGCAGCCTGGCGCTGCACTGCTGTGGGACCATATCTGGTCTGTCCAGCACTGGAATACTTTCAGCAAAGTGATGTTATCAGCTATTTCTTTGCTGTCTCAGGGTAGAGAAAAAACCCATCACATCTGATAACCTACTGTCTGGGCATGCTGTCATTTACATTTTGGAGCAAACCTTATTTGCTCCAATTTTTTCACCAGTGATAACTGTTTTACTTGGCAGTAAAATAGATTTGAACCAGTATTTGTCATTCATGTGTGAACAGTGCTGCCACTGGGAGGGACAGCAGTGCAGGCTGATAAGGGGCCATTCAAAGGCAGGCTGCCTGCTCCAATGAAGGATGAATAGTGTGCTCTAATGCCAGCAGACTGAAATTTCACTGGAGATGGGATTTTGATTAGAGTTTTCCTATCTTTGAATAACAGCAAAGCCTCAATCTAGCTCATTTGTTTCAGCAAAACCGATAATTTTTAACAACTGATAACATAAATGCTGGGGTTTTTTGCCTGGCTCATTGCCTGTAAATCTGGGTTGTTTGAAGTTACTCCCCAATGTATGCTTTCCCATTGTAAAAGCAATGTCAACTAAATTACACTGCTTTGGCATCTCCTTGGTAGGAACTTCAGATGTGCAGGAAGAAACATCTCTAAAGAATAGGAGCTCTGAGACCTGGTGGAGTCAGAAGGACTTCACTCACTTTGGGTCAGCTTCAGTAGGGAAGACGCTGCTGGCTTGAACAGTTTCTGATAAACAAGTTTCCAAAATAGAAGAACTGGCTGTTTAGCATAAGAACTCTGCTGTCCTGGGGAAAATCAGCCAGACCTTGCTCTCAGGGGCTCAAGGTGAGATGAGACAGCACAGGCAGTTGTGGGTGGCCTTATGATGTGGAAGCCTCAGGAATATTAATAGAATCAAAGAATGGTTTAGGTTGGAAGCAACCTTAAAGACCATCTAGTCCCGCCCCCCCTGCCCTGGGCAGGGACACCTCCCACCAGACCAGGTTGCTCAAAGCCCCATCCAACCTGACCTTGAACACCTCCAGGGATGGGGCAGCCACAGCTTCTCTGGGCAACCTGCACCAGGGGCTCACCACCCTCATAGTGAAAATTTAGATATTTAGCAACTAATTCTAAGCAATGCATTTTTAAAAAGGAGTAGGAAGATCCTCTAGGTGTGGTGGAAACAGCTGCATGCCAGGGAACATTAAATCCCCCCCCAGGTAGAGGAGATGATAGAATTTTTTGTGAGGAACCAGAGAGCTTTCAGCCCAGGTGTCCCAGTTGATCCCAGGCCTTGGTGGCCCATGGAAGAGGCCACGTTCCTGGCTTCCTTGGGAAGGGCCAAATCAGCGCTGCTCTGCAAACACAATAGCCAGTTGCCAGTGTTGCCTAGGGGAGGGTTGCCAGGAGAAAGCGTAATATTTTCTCCATGGAAACCTGCACTTTCGTGGTTTGTACATTTGCTTTTGTACATGTTAGGGACTGACGAGCAGCATCAAGGATCCTGTTTCAGGAAGGTGTCATTGAAGATGCCAGAGCAAGGCCATCAGCAGCTCCCATGAGGGCGTACCTGCCAGATTGCTGCTGCCTTTTACTACCAGAGTGTTTTTAGGGTTTCTGCCAAAACCTCGTGTTTCTCCTCAGCTAGTCAGGAGTAACTGTTGCACGCCATCTCCCGGGTGGTCAGCCCTTTGCTCTGTGCCAGCAAAATCAGCAATTTCCTTTGCAAATGCTACCCGTCTTCAGGTTGCGTGGTGTTACATTTCCTCCTGTGCTGTGCCAGTCTGTGGAGGCTCCCATTCTGTAAAACCCCAGTGTCGCTACAGAACTGTATCTCTAGGACCAAAGATCAGCTGCTGAGGAGAGCGGAAAAGACAGCACAGCTCTTTGCTAACCTAGAGATGCTGCACAGCTGCTGAAACCAGTCAGCTTTCAGTAATTTGCAGTCTTCAGTGGGTGTCTAATACACCCGGTCACTGAACTGTAGTCAGAAACATTCCTGGCCCAGTCTGTATTCTCTCTCCGCCTCTGTGCCTCTCCCCCTCTGTGCCTTTCCCCCTCTTTTTTTCAGTCCGTGGGACTCACACTTGGCTGATCACTTGTTTTTTTCAACAGTTCTGGGTGCTTGACTTCTCTTATTATTTGGGCATCAGCATCGGTTTCATGGAGGAGGCGACACATGAGTCCTGGGTGCATATGCATGACAGAGTTATAGCAGCTGTAGTGATGCTGCAGCTAACCATACTGTGGGACGTGGTGCCAGGTGAAGCCCTTGCTTCTTCCCGATACAAAATTATACCAACGTATGTATCCAGAGCAATTGCTGCTTGCTCTGCCTCGTTACTCTTCCGCTTTTGAGATGCAGCATGTGCCTTGCAACGGCTGGTTGTGCGCAGAGTCAAGCAGGGAAACAAGCAGGTGCACTGGCCATTCGCAAACAGTTCACATGCAATTGCACAGCAGTATCACTAATGAAGCCAATGGAAAGGTCATAAACAGACTGGCAGTTCTGAAGGTGCCTGGGTATTTCTGCCATCACTGTTATGAGTCCTTCAGCAATGACATTCCTTGGTATTTAATTGTTTTGAGATGGCATCTGTGAGTCCCAAATGCCACTGCCTGGCTCTCAGCAGAGCAATGTGAAACCAATGTGTAGCTGATTGGAGCGGTTAATGTGAGTACTGCCATCATGTCCCTAGCGTTGCTGAGGTATGGTGTTACAAGCTACACATCAATAACCTGCCAAAGTGAAAGCTGGAAATAGATTGAAGCTTTCCTGTGGCCAGCTCTGTTAAGGTATACTGAATTCCAGGCAGGACAGAAGATAATTTACATGCCTCTTGAAAGAGAGGGTTTGAAGGCTGTGCAATCGGAAAAGCAGTCAATCAGTTATACAGAGCAATAAACATGTATGTAAAGCAGGGCCTGGCAGGCCCAGCAGGCTGCTCAAAGATACCTCACAGCCAGGGTAATGTTCATCTGACAGTAGTGCTCCATCCTTTAAAGAAATATACATTTCCGCTGAGATCTAAGTATTATTGCCACCTGGCGTCAAATGCATCATAGTTGATTTCTGTATGGCAGCAGCCAGAGGTACAGGAGTAGTAAAGAAAGCAACCATTCAATGCTTCACGTTATTTATGTGTTCTCCTTGCCATTGCTGGCAGTAACAAACCACGCTCCACCTATGTCACATGGATCATTTGCTAAGCAGAAGGCTGCTATCTCCAAAAACCAGCTGCTAGCACTGAGGTGCACAGTGGACTCAGGCTCCGTAGAGCTGCTGCTGGACTCCGTATGAGCAGCATGGTTGGGGGACATGGGACATGGTTAGCACAATGGCAACACACTTGGCCTGCCCAGGGTCTTTGCACAAATCCATCGTCACTATTGTGCAGACTCCAAGAGCAGGAGCTCACAGGGCTTCATAGCAGGTGTCCAGCATTAGGCTTCCCCAAAAGCTGATGTGAAATAGAGGGTGCGGTGAGAAATCATGCAGGAAAAGCAGCCACAGTTAAGCTGGGCACTTGCATCTGCCAACCTCCTCTTGCAAAGACTGTCTTGGTTGGGCCACTGTCACATGGCAGCAGGAGATGAAATATAGCTGTGAGCTCTTGTTTGTGTGCTCAGATCCCTGCCTCTGTCTGGCACATGAGTGTAAATAACGAAGAACAGAACAGGCAACTTCGATACTGGTCATCCTGAAAGATATCAATTACCCCAAAGGAAGGCAGGAATTCTGTACAGGACAAAGGCATTCACTACCATCACTACGTCTACAGGGTCTAAATGGGAATTTCAACTTTGACTATTTGGGGGTCTATGTTTTTTTTCTTTAGAAACACTCAAAAGAAGTAAGAGCCAGCAATGCAGTGTTTGTTGTTGAGTCACCCCGTACACATCTTTTGTTGATATGGTTTAATGAGGCACGTCAGACCAACAGATTATTTATTTACCTGCAATATCTCAATTTTTTGCAACAACTCCAGGACGCTCAGGCCAGCTTTCTGTTGCGTGTGCTTAGGTTGTTAAATAAGCTCTAGCAGCCAGTGCTGGGAATATAGGAGCCACAGTGCCAGCAGGTAAAGACAGCTTAAAGAGTTCTCACCCAGACTGCGCTTAGTCACTTGGTTTTGCCTCTTTCCTGCACTGGTGGTGAGGATGCATTATGAGCTGGGGAGCTTTACTGAACACAAAAATCATCATCTTTCGGGCTGCTGCCCAGGGCTGTCCTGCTATTATCTGGCAGCCAATCATCTTACATTCAGCTCCTTCCTATCCGCATGAGTCATCTGAGCAACACCCAGCTTGACTTCTGCACCAAAGGCTCGTTTGTGAGATAGCAAAATGAAGTGAAAAAACAAACAAAAAGTCAACTTTTTGTGCCAGCTGCCCCCAACAGTAGCACAAAACTGAGGATGCAGTGCTAAGAGCTGGTACTGGGGGACCACTTCTCTCACAGCAACGAGAGCCAGCCTGCCTTTTCTTCCTGAGGAGGACCCCGGTGTCCGCCCAGAAGCCACTCAGGGTCTGTAGAAACCAGACCAAATAAGTGACATGTTGCCAGGGACTGGGGCATCTCTAAGGAATGTCAAGAAGCCAAAGGACACATGATGAATAACAGAGACTAGAAGTTATGGCTCAGAAAATGGATGCTTTCAGGCACAAAATAAATATTCATTTTGCTTGAGAGAACTTTTAAAAGATTAAAACATACTGTCATCTCCTCTTTAAACTACATTTCTAGAGAAAAGAGGTGATGAGATTTTCATTCTTCCCTCCCTGACATGTCAGATTAGGAAGAAATTTAAAATTGATGCCACGCTAAAAAAAATAAAAAAAACCCCATCCTCCTCTGTCTGTGGGTCCTGTGAACTGGTGGAGGTGATCTGGGCCAGGGCAGCTGGGCTGCTTTATGCCTGGGTCTGAAATACAGAACAAACATAGGCAGAAGAGATGTGAGTCTGGTCTGTACTCACTGCCTCAGACACCCTAGCAACTGCAGGGGAATCTCAGACCCTTCTCTCTTGGGCATGATAAGAAAGTGTGATCAGGCTGTAAAAAAGGACATGAAGAGCTGCCCTTCCAGTGCCGACTCCAGCACCACCAGCTCCCTGCAGAGCAGGCAAAAACTTCTTCTGTCCCTGCTCCTGGGAGCACCCAGGGAGAATGCTAACAGGAACAGCAGCTGTCTGTGTGCCTCTGGGACTCGGCCACCACCACCACTCAACTGACACTCTTAGGGACTGGGCCGGGGCAACCCCCCGTATCAATACAGGCTGGGTGGAGAATGGATGGGGAGCAGCCCTGCCAAGACGGACTTGGGGGTCTTGGTGGATGAGAAGCTCCACACAACCCAGCAATGTGCGCTGGCAGCCCAGAAAGCCCCCAGCATCCCAGGCTGCATCCCCAGCAGCGTGGCCAGCAGAGCGAGGGAGGGGATTCTGCCCCTCTGCTCTGCTCTCATGAGACCACACCTGGAATATTGCATCCAGCTCTGGAGCCCCCAACATCAGAAGGACGTGGACCTGTTGGAGTGGGTCCAGAGGAGGCCACAAAGATGCTCTGAGGGCTGGAGCTGCTCTGCTGTGAGCACAGGCTGAGAGAGTTGCAGTTGTTCAGCGTGGAGAAGAGAAGGCTCCGGGGAGACCCTAGAGCCCTTCCAGTCCCTAAAGGGGCTACAGGAGAGCTGGGGAGGGACTCTTCATCAGGGAGGGGAGCGATGGGACAAGGGGTAATGATTTTAAACTGGAAGAGGGGAGATTTAGACTAGATATAAGGAAGAAATTTTTTACAATGAGGCTGGTGAAACACCGGCCCAGGTTGCCCAGAGAAGTGGTCAATGCCCCATCCCTGGAAACATTCCAGGCCATGTTGGACAGGGCTTGGAGCAACCTGATCCAGTTGAAGATGTCCCTGCTCATTGCAGGTTGGGTTGGACTAGATGACCTTTAAAGGCCCCTTCTGACCCAAACCATTCTATAATTCTTTGATTCTATGATCTTTATTGTCATAATCACTCAGTGTGTTGTATTATGAGAAAGATAAGGGAAGGTACTTCATCAAACTTATCAAGACTTGTGGTTGACTAAGGAAGCTGTGATTATTCTCCTCAAGCTATAGCTCCATCTGGAATTCAAAGTATAATACTGACCCATGGTCTTCATATGGCAGCGGGCCGCAATACGGTGATAAGTTCTGCATGAAACTGAGAATCATCTGTTGATGAGTCACATGTACCCTGTTGCTGGTTCAGGGCAACTTGCTGTTCCTGAGACATGCTGCTTCTGCTACGTATCATAATTAGTTATGTTAAGGTACCAAAAGATATAAATACATATCTGAAAGGCTTTGCAGTGAGTGCTATATATCCTTTTATTTATCCTCGGGCGTTCAAATATGTTGGAAAATCTGGACTAGCAGGCTGTATCGTCTACAAACATTGGTAAAACAAAATGAAACAAACAAGCAAACAAAAAAACCCAACCCAAAACCTAACACTGAACTGAAAATGGTGGCACATTGCCCATGCTCCGTCTCTACCTTCAATTTAAAAATGATATCATGTGGATCAGCATTCATGCTTTCTTGGCTTTTGCAACAATTTCTGGGAAGGATAGTGAGAAATATTGCTTTACTACCAATCCTTTCAGGAAGCCCTTTGGACCCCTCAATCTCTGCAGCCATTCTCTGGACTTGGGTTGCTTTACCATGGACTCATCATCATCTTGTGCAGGCACTGTAGCACGCCCAATTGGAGCTGTCATAAGGTATGCATAGAGTATGCAATGCCATGGGCTGGTATCATGACAATGTATGTCATTGTATGCATTTGGTTTACATGGCAAGATTTTGACAGGGAGGGGCTGCAGGGATGGATTCTGTAAGAAGCTACCAGAAGCTGCCCCTATGTCAGACAGAGACAGTTCCAGCTGCTGTCCAAAGCTGACCCCATAAGTGATGTTGGTAGCGCCTCCGTGATAACAAATTTAAGAAAGGGTAAAAAATGCTGCGCAACAGCTGCTGGTAGAGAGGAGTGAGAAAATGTGAAAGAAACAGCCCTGCAGGCACCAAGGTCAGTGAAGAAGGAGGTGGAGGAGGTGCTTCAGGTGCTGGAACAGAGATTCCCCTGCAGCCCTTGGAGAAGACCATGATGAGGCAGGTTGTCCCCTTGCAGCCCATGGAGGTCCACAATGGAGCAGATATCCACCTTCGGCCCATGGTAGGTCCCATGCTGGAGCAGGTGGATGTGCCCTGAAGGAAGCTGTGACCCTGTGGAGAGCCCATGCTGGAGCAGGCTTCTGGCAGGAACTGTGACCCCTCTGGGGACCCATGCTGGAGCAGTTTGTTCCTGAAGGACTGCATGGAAATGACCCACACTGGAGCAAGCCATGCTGGAGCAGTTTGTGAATAACTGCAGCCCGTGTGAAGGACCCACGTTGAAGAAGGTCGAGAAGGACTGCATCCCATGGGCTACACACTGGAGCAGGGGACCTCATGCTGGAGCAGGGGATAAGCGCGAGGAGGAAGGAGCAGCAGAGACAAAGGGTGATGAACTGACTGAAACTCCCATTCCCCATCCCCCTGCACCGCCTGGGGGAAGGAGGTGGAGAAATTGGGCGTGAAGTTGAGCCCAGGAAGAAGGGAAGGATGGGGGGAAGCTGTTTTTAAATTTTTTCTTATTTCTCATTATCCTACTCTGTTATTAATTGGCAATAAACTAAGTCAATTTCCCAAGTTGAGTCTGTTTTACCTGCGACAGTCATTAGTAAATGACCTCCCTGTCCTTATCTCAACCCATAAGCTTTTAATTGTTTTTTTCTCTTCCTGCCTTGCTGAGGAGGGGGAGGGATAGAGTGGCTTGGTGGGCACCTGACAACCAGCCAAGGTCAGCCCCAGGGCCATTCAGCAGGGCTGGGTGCAGCCTGGGACATGTGGCTAGGAAATACTTCCAAGTCATAGCCCAAGCGTGCACGAGGCACGCTTACATTTCCACAGTCAAACACAGGATGAGAGCTGCCAAAAAGCCTGGCAGCTGGTGCTGGGAGAGGAGGCTGGTGAGACAGGGATGCCAAGGGGCGTCTGTCTCTGCAATGAAATGGACTGGGCAAGATTCACAGCACAGCCAGAAAGCTACAACGTTTCTAACACAGCCTGCTGCTGTGTTCATCCTTCTTCTTATTGCTCCCTACTTACCTGTGTTTTCCACTTTTTCTCTCTAGTGCTGTTTGACCCACACCATGAGGTAGCACTCCTGGAGGGACCCTGGCTGAAGCTGTGATGTATTTTCACGGGCTGGGCACCTCTAGGCAATTAGAGACTGCCTGGAAATCAGTGGAGCAACCTCACAGCCACATCCTGTCAAGATTTGATCTAAGCAATTGCACAAAAATTGAGAGCTAGTATCTTCACATACATAATGCATGCTTTGATTTTCTGCTTGCTTGGCATCGTTCTAAAGAAGCTGTTGAAATATTTCAAATGAAGGTTTCAGCAGCAGCCTGAGATAGCACACTCAAGGAGAAGAAAGCAAAGCATGCAAAGCACCAGATTTTCCTGCAGTCAAGTCCTTTTCTGCTCCTCAACACTCACGTGACGGATTCTGATCTGTGAACAGTCCAACCCACTCATGAGGGCCCGAAGACCAAGGTGATGTCTGGTCTAGTTGTGGCCAACTAACAACAGCAGCACGTCCTGAAGGCACAGCTGGAAGTATGCCCAAAAGAAGACATCACCGCTGATGCCAATGCTGTCTTTCTGAAAAAAAAGAGCCAAACTACAAAGCAGAAGCTTCATATTTAGCATTTAGCAATGAATAGAGGTCTTCCCTGATGAAGGCACATCATGTTCTCAAGCATCCTGTTTCCAAGCAATCAATAGCAAATCTCTGCAGGGATCTTTGTTCAGTCCCTATCTTCAGGCCATTTGAAAGGATTAAGGATTCCCAGAAGAAACAACCACCATGGAAAAAAGTCCTAGTCATTGCGTGGTCATGATCCAGAACCAAACAGGGAGTTTTGTTCTCTTTTTTAGGATGGCCATTGCAAAAACGTTGCTATTGTATATATCCTTACAAGGGTGTGACGACTTCAGAAACTAGCAATTCCTTGCCAAGGCAACTGAGGGCCTTTTGCTTTTGGGAAGTCAAGAGCAAAAGCTGGGGGGTTATTTTATTTTTTTTTTTTTCATTTGCCTGATATGTTGTCTTTGGTGTGTGAATGAAAGGCATACGGAGGAATATCTGTTCCTTATCAAGGTAGGAGAGGATAAACCCTTAGACTGAGTCTTTCCCTGACAAAAATTATCAGGAGGTGGACATCAGGATTGATTACAAAGGTCTCAAAGGCCTTATAAGAAATCAGGTGCCCCAACCCTATTGAACATCTGTAAAAAATGTGTACCAAAAATTGTTTGGAGACTCTTCCTCTGCTTCCTATGAATGAGACAATCCCAGGCATCCACTGCAGCACAGAAAATTACAAACACAAAAAAATGTTAATGCTGGAGACTTAAAACCTTAAGGACTCATAGGGTGGTGAGGCACTGGCGCAGGTTGCCCCGAGAAGCTGTGGCTGCCCCATCCCTGGAGGTGTTCAAGGCCAGGTTGGATGGGGCTTTGAGAAACCTGGTCTGGTGGGAGGTGTCCTTGCCCATGGCAGGGGGGTTGGAACTAGATGGTCTTTATGGGCCCTTCCAACCCAAACCATTCTATGATTCTGTGGTCTCTAAGGCACAGATGGGGCATACATCTGCCTAGTGGTGGCCTCATATGACTCTGGAAGCACTTGGGGTGATCACTGCTATTTTCAGCTGGGAACAAGTTCCTGCTTGAAAGCAGCAAATACTCGGTACAAGATCCCTGGCAACCTCTAGAGGTTCCCTGTTTTGCCTCAGGGGTTTATTTAAGCTGTGGATCTCTATATGAGGTTGACTTGAATCAGCTGTTCAGGGATGTAAATGCTTCAGGGTAAGGAGGGAGTAACACTCTCATTCAGCCTGTGTTGAGACTCCCCCTTGCTTGGTCACTTCACCCACTCAAAGGGTGCAGTGTAGATGGGCTCACACGCACTGTCTCACAGAAACACTGCTGAGGACTTTGCTGTGGTCCCAAAGCCAGAGTAGATTGGTCCATGCAAATGCCTGCAGTTGCCAAGCAAACCTGTCACCTCTCATAAAAATAAAATCCAGGTAAAACCTGCTTCCCAGAAGACCCTTTTGACAGCTACTAACTATTAATCTCATCCACATTACCCCAATCACAGAATCACAAAATGGTCGGGGTTGGAAGGGACCTCTGGAGATCATCTAGTCCAACCCCCCCACCAGAGCAGGTTCACCTACAGCAGGTTGGAAAGGTGGGTTTTGAATCTCTCCAGAGAAGATGACTCCACAACCTCTCTGGGCAGCCTGTTCCAGTGCTCTGCCACCCTCAAAGTAAAGAAATTTTTCCTCATGTTCAGATGGAACTTCCTGTGTTATGACCCAAAGATCGTAAGAACAAAGACCAAGAAAGAGAATTTGACTGTGTGTCATCGTCCACTCCTCAGTGGATGCGTGATGGTTCGTTTCAGCTGTGATCCCAAAGTGCAAAAAGAAATGGCATCAAGCTCAGGGAGTTATGTTTTTAACACAGAATTACTTTATTGGTTCTGCCCGTATAGCGGCATGTGATAGAAAGGAAAAATAATAGGAAAGATGAGGTAAAAAGGGGGAAAAGAGGACTATAACTACCACCACGGGTCCACAGGCGTCCCAATGGTCCCGAATCCAGAAGGGGTTCCGCTGCTTCTTCTTCGACTGTCGTGGTCTTTCAGTGAGGAAGATCTTCAGAAATTCAGTTATTGAGGAACCATCTTTTATGCTAGGTAGCACACCTCGCTCGTCCTTGGACCCACCTCTACTCCACCTCTGTCCCGTGGAAATGTGACAGTCTCTGCCTGTCCAGAGTAAGGCATGCCCAGAGAGGAGTGTCTGAGGCGTGGTCAGCTTTGGAGGTGGGTAGCTTCTTACCAGGAGGTGTGTTTTTATATTATAATGACATTTTAATGAGGAAAGTTCAACTGAGGTTCAAGATTTCTTTATTGGTGCTGGCACAGCCAGTGTGGTCCATCTTCTTCGACAGCAGCTATGTGCTTTTCTTCACTTTGCTGCTCCAGTAAAATAGACTTGTACCAGGCAATGACACTGTTTGTAATTTCGTACCACAGTAACGACAGTGTTTGTACCTCAGTCCTTTCTCCAAGGTTTCCACGGCTGATAACAGCCAGCTCAGTGAGCCACTGCAAACTCATATCAAGACATTAGTCCAGGTTTTGGGGCCTAGTCACTAGTGACAATGTTGAGGCAACACCGGTCTTCTGAACGACTCTTACACTGTGTTCAAATTACTATTAAATTGCACAGAACAAGAGAAATGCCTTCCCCTAAGAGAACCCGTATCTTGTTTTTATGGGATCTAGGAGTTGGGAGAAATCAAAGAAAAAAGCATCTCTTCTCCATTTTCTCTGCCTGTGTTCCTCCCCCCAGACTTGGGTGAAGTGAGTTTGAAGGTTTCCATAGTTACACAGCACCCTCCCTTCATTAAACAGGAGGGGAAAATAATACCTTGCAAACAAAAAATGTTTATTAATATTTTTATGATCCAGTTTGCCCATTTCCCATCGACAATATTGAAATGCAGTAAGCTGTTTTGCAGAGGAAGGCTGCTTGTGATCATCCCTTGAATGCCCTGTTCATTTGTGGGTGGCAGACTTCGACTCGAGAGCTATATCGAAAACGTCTCTATCAACGGCGCTTCACCACCAGTCTGGTGCTGCAAGTGGCTTAAAAGAAAAATGGTCAGCATTTCCCCAGCAGCACATTAAGCAGCGACGTGGGAGGCTCTTGTGGGATCCCACTACAGCCGATAACCAGCACACAAAACACCAGTTCACAACCTAGTGGGAGATGTCTAGCAGCGAAGTGACATTAAATACTCAGAAGATGAGGCAAGCTCCTCATCTTGCTCTGCTTTCTCTTTAATGTTGCAGGCTAGACTGTACTAACAAGGCCGAGGGATGCCAGTCTGTGGCAAACTATTTGTAAGGAAAAGTGGGTTGATCCAGGGGTTTTCCATCTCCCTTACAAATATCACACGTGCTCTGTAGGAGTAGAAGTGAACAAAAGAAAACTTTAAATGACTCCGGGACAAGGCCAAAACATTCCAAAATAAGATTTACACCATTTAATTTTCATTCTGTGGTTATCAAACAACATACAGGGAAGCTGCTAAAAACTATACTTTTATTATTATAATCAGTTCTGTCTTGAGGTGGTGGTGGGGTCCTTGTTAAGTTTAGGGAGTATGCCAGCTATCTTTAAGAATGTTGGACATTGTAGTGTAATTAAGTGCTCCATTTTTTCAGTGGATGCCCTACATCATAGAATTATAGAATGGTTTGGGTTGGAACGGTCCTTAGAGATCATCCATGGGCAGGGACACCTCCCACCAGCCCAGGTTGCTCCAAGCCCCATCCAACCTAGCCTTGAACACCTCCAGAGATGGGGCAGCCACAGCTTCTCGGGGCAACCTGCATCAGGGGCTCACCATCCATTCTTACCTGATGCTGCAGTTTAACTTTTTAGTAATCAAATGGATATTTTAACCCCCTCCATTGCCTTCCTGTTCTGTGTCTCCCTCTGTCATATTAGACATTAGCTGTCACGTCACTTGTTAGGGAAAATGAAAGCATACCACCAATTGTGAACAGAAGTGAAATTATGACTTTGATGCATGGTGGCTGCTCTGCAGATAATGCTGAATCCTTTTTTTTTTTTTTTTTTTTCCCATCTAGGGCAAGGATGCAAGCTCTGCATATATAGCACCTTCCTGAACCTGCTACAGATTTTCCCTTTTGCTGGGCAAAGGGGTCACCTGAGATCTGACTGCTCGGCAAAAAAAATAGAATGGCCTGGGCCCTCCTTATCCATCTTCCTTCCTGCTTCCCGCACAGCTCACCCCATGGTCCCTGGCTCTGTGTCCCCCCCAACTGTCTGCAAGCTGCTGGCCTGGCACGAGGCTATCCCAGACCTGCTGCTCCCCCATTGCCATGGGAGCTGCAGCACTGCATTGCTGCCCGCGGCCAAGACCTGAGGTGTCCCTGGGATCACCTTTGCCTCAGGGTGCAAAACAAATGCCACAGCCGCCCCAGAAGAGCCACTGCGATGTGCATCTGGCCAGATGTTGGCTCAGGAAGGAAGGGGGGGGGAGGGGGCACAGAGTGCTCTCTCATCACGCAGGAGCTCCCTCCATGTGCTGGATGACAGCAACCAGGCCACACAAAAAACCTGACGGGCACTAAAAGGTTCCAGTGATGGACACAGATGGGGGCTCTCTGGCCCCATCCCAGCCTTGGAAAAGCTGCAGAACAGACCCCTCACTCGTAAGGGCAGAAAACGCATGGTGGTGTGGCATAAGACTTTTCAATTATTGCTTTTCTCAATGGAGATCTTGGTGAACACCTGCAGCAAGCACCATGAGCTGGAAATTAAAGATGCGTTTCCCTGTCTGGTGCCATGCCTGTGCAGGTGGTGGCTTGGTCATTGCAATTCCAGCTGCAATGCCGGGGATTCAAGGAGCTGAGCACAGCAGCGGGGCCGGGCAAGGAATAACGAGTACCTCCCTTGAAGCTCAGGGGACCAAGAGGTCCCAGAATGCCCAGCGTGCAGGGGCCGTGGCTCAAAAAAGCTCCCCTGGGCCCGAGGCCATGGCACAACAGTGAGCAGCTCTGCCATCCAACAGCCTCAGGGAGCAAAGGCACCTGCAAGAGCCACTGTGGGATGTAGGTCACGGAGCTGCAAAACTACCCAAGCAGCCCTAGACGAAGAGAGAAGCAGCAGCAGCATGAAGGGAGGAACTTCATGGGACCTAAAGACAGAGGAGGAGAAACACAGAAGCCCAAGAGAGGAGGGCAAAATGTGGAGGAATATCAAGATTGCTATTTGGAAGGAGCAGGATAGGAGCAGGACAAGAGGGAGAAGGCTGGCAAGTCCAGAGCCGAGGTGGATGGACGCTTTGGAGGAGGACGTGACATAGAATGGTTTAGGTTGGAAAGGACCTTGAAGATCATCGAATTCCAACGCCCATGAAAAGCCTGTCAGGACCATGTGGTAGCTTCACAGGCTGCCCCCACCCTGCACAGCCGTCAGTCCTCCCCCTGCCATGCTATCACCTAGGAGGACACTTGATTGAGATGAATGAAAAGCACTCACACGAGTGAAGCAATATTAGTTAAAACGTCTTATCATACATTTAGTTAATTACTAAGTGAATTGCTTTAATGCTACACAAAATATGCAGCTGTGTTTAATGAGCTGCTAAAATGTTCTCTGAGCCAACTTTAATAATATCACTGTTCCCACTGAGAAAAATTGCTGCAGGGGAAAATGCATCTGTTCGCACCTAAAATGTTCTGAGTGACAGCTCGATGGCCATTATCTTTAGGGCACATGGTAGTCAATTTCATTTATATGAAATGTTAAAATATTTATGCTTATCACCAGTGTGCAGCCTCCAGGGCAAGCCCAGTCCAGCTGGTGACAGAGAAGGCAATTCCAGGATGGGTTAAATAAATTCAACCCTTGCTTCTTTTTGCTTTCTGTCATAGTGTGCATTTCCTCGGCCTCAGACCTGGAAACCACCTCACGCTTTCCCTGGGACTCGCTCCAGCAGGCTAACATCCCTTCCATGATGAAGGCCAGGTTGGATGGGGCTTTGAGCAACCTGGACTGGTGGGAGGTGTCCCTGCCCATGGCAGAGGGGTTGGAACTAGATGCTCTTTAAGGTCCCTTCCAACCTAAACCATTCTAGGATTCTCTGAATGCCCCCACTCAGACGCAGCTCTCCAGCCCACAACTGACCCATAGAAAATAGCAAAACCCCATCAACTATACACACATAAGGACGACAACTGCCTGTGACACGTAGAATCATAGAATGGTTTGGGTTGGAAGGGACCTTAAAGATCATCTGGTTCCAACTCCCCTGCCCTGGGCAGGGACACCTCCCACCAGACCAGGTTGCTCCAAGCCCCATCCAACCTGGCCTTGAACACCTCCAGGGATGGGGCAGCCACAGCTTCTCTGGGCAACCTGGGTCAGTGCCTCACCACCCTCACAGGAAAGAATTTCTTCCTCATATCTAATCTAAATCTCCCCTCTTTCAGTTTAAAACTGTTCCTCCTCATCCTGTCGCTACAATCCCTGATCAAGAGTCCCTTCCCAGCTTTCCTGTCGGCCCCCTTTAGGTACAGCATACTTCACTTTAGTATACATCTCAGTATGAGGTGTGCTTTCTCCATGACAGCACAGTTGTCTCCTGTTTGGCTTGTGGTTGACTGTGGCTCAGGTCATGTTAGTAGCTTTCCAAGCCAAGGTCAGGCTTGCACGTAACTCCAAGTACAGCCCTTCGCTTACCTGTATTGAGCTGCATCTCCAGTTTGTCAAGGGTAAGCTCCTGGAGCTGCTGCCTTGTACTTCTGCTCTTACAGTTTGAGGAAGAAGAATTAGGCACAAATGAAAGTTATGAACCAGAAAAGTCTACATGCTTCAGAATAAAGGACAGACTGGTTTCTCAGAAGCCCTACCTACCATAGGCCAGCATCCATCAGGCTGGATGTTAAACCAGTCTAGTAGACCAAACAAATCTTTGCAGTGTTCATACCAACTTTGTGGGTTGTATGAACTGGTATGTATGCTGATCATCTCATCCTAACTTCAGTGTTGTTTCCTAAACAAGCTGCACCTTCTATATGGTTTCAGGAAATGGGAAAATGAGCAGCGCAGAGGCAGGCTGTTAGCCTCAAAGTGCTCACATGAGACATTACTGCTGCTTCCTTCAAAGCCAGTGTCTGGACTGCCCTGGTCCTTCTAGGACATTCTCCTGTGCTATGCCAAGAATGGGTTCACTTTTATTGGATGCACTGTTACTTCCTAAGTGCTTCCCATTGGCTTCCCACTTTACATGCATTCACATTCAGGCACTTGAGAACTATCACCAGTGCTGATTTAACAGGGAAAGGAGAAGGACCTGGGGATGTTGATTGATGTGAAGCTCAACATGAGCCAGCAATGCACGACTGCAGCCCAGAAAGCCAACCACATCCTGGGCTGCATCAGAGGATGTGTGGTTAGCAGGTCCAGGGAGGTCATTCTTCCCCTCTACTGTGCTCTGGTGAGACCACACCTGGAGTACTGCGTCCAGCTCTGGAGCCCCTAACATAGGAAAGACATGGACCTGTTGGAGTGGGTTCAGAGAAGGGCCACAAAGATGATCAGAGGGCTGGAGCACCTATGCTGTGAGGACAGGCTGAGAGAGTTGGGGGTGTTCAGCCTGGAGAAGAGGAGGCTCTGGGGAGACCTTATAGGGGGCCTTCCAGTCCCTAAAGGGGCTACAGGAAAGCCAGGGAGGGACTTTTTACTAGGGACACCTAGTTGCACTGGCACACCTGTGATAGACCTACACATATGGTCAGGCAATCCTGCAGCCACCAGAGCATGGATTGGGTGACTTAAGTTTTGAAGATGGTCTCCAGTCTCCATCCTGTACCTCCCTGTAGCTGAGACAGTCTTGATTTACAGGCCCAGCTGTCTGGTGGAGAGGGGCAACATACTGACAGTATTTTTCTGAAAACTTGCCCCAGGAGTCTTCTGCTGCCTCAGAGTGACTTTCTGTATTGTGATGGGTTGAGACAACCTGAAACACTTAGAGGTCTGAGAACACCTTGAGCAGCATTTGTTTGTCTTTGGTTAGAAGAAGCCCGGTCACTTGGGAAGAGAAGTTTCAGAGATGTTTTTAACATCTATAAACAAAGCCACATATTTTGGCTGCAGAGATGTAGTGACTGCCATGCACTACAAATACAGGCAGAAGCACGTTCTGCTGAGCACATGATCAGGCTGATGGATACTCAGTCTGCCTCATCCAGAATAAATAACTGATGGTCTGAATATGAATTGTGAATATGTTATTCTATTTTGTGCTGAGGAAATGTTTTAGTCTGATGTGATTTTCTGAATACTTGAGAAGGACCAAGTGCAAGGATTCTTGCCTGTATCATTTATTGAGGAAAGAAACTATTAACTGCAGCAAGAGCTATATCTTAGCTATGCAATTACACTTATGGCCTATCATCTGCCACTAATGCCTAGGGGAAAAAGAGCAGAATTATGCTGAAAAAGAAATAAAACACCTGTGTGCCAGGGGAATCCTGACTTGGCTTGCTCAGCAATAGTGGCTGGGCCTGTTAGCTCCATCTCTTGCTGAACATTGTTATTATGAGGTAGTTCTGGTTTGTGGCTCTCCGCTCGGGTTCCTGTGAGGAAACGCGATGAACATCAATGCTTGCAACCTAACACATTGCTTTACTGGATGCCTCTTCCTCTGCCCTGCAAGAGCCCTGGCCCCAGAATTACAACCTGTCCAGCACCTGCTCTCTCTCCTCAAAAGCAGAGAGTATAGAGTGAGTTCAGCAGTTTCCATCCAGGCCAGAAGTGTCCCACTTTGCCTTTTATATCATCCGTGCTCTGCATTAAATTCCGCGCTGAGTATCTGTAAAGAGTTTTGGAAATATACAGGGGGCCATAAAATCCCACTTCATACTCTGCACTTTTTAGTTCACTGCTTTAAAGGAGGCTCACAAGATGTTTTACCGGCTAAGTTACTGGATGGGAAACGGCTTGTGGATGGAGCTAAGAGCTTTCTGGAGATTTTTCCAAAGCAGGCAAGTCTCCTCTGAGCCTCTTTGATCTTCAGTAACAAGACTTCCCAGGAGACTTACAGCTCTTCCTGGCTACTGCCAGGCTAAAGAGATCAGTATTTTTCTCTCCTTTTTTTCTCTTATTGAAGCATTTCCCCTTCTGGGCACAGCTTCCCTCCATAACAACCTGATTTTACTTGTCTTTAAAAAAAAGGCAGAGATGGACTGAAGAAAAAAATCAAAATGGCAAAAACTGGGGCCAGCCAAATTTTTGTCAGAGCAGAACTAACCTGGAAGGAGACTAAGGATGCGAATGTGTCCCTAATTAGCCACGTGGAAGGAAGAAGAGCCACAGGCAGAGTGGCTGTGCACCCCACAGGGCAGTGCAAGCCAGCAAGCTATGTGCACAACACAGGGCTCTGAAGTCCACAACAGGCACCCCGACCAGGGACGCAACATGGATGGTGCCAAACCAGCTGTCAGACGTGCCCCAGCATATTCAACGGCAGTAAGCTGTGGGTTAGCAGGCTCCCAAAAAAAAAAAAAACCCCAAAAAGTGGCCTTTCCTGCAAAGCTGATTTTGCTGCTACGTGCGAGACAAACCCTTGACGGTGTTCTCTGCACAAGCAGGGGCAGCACTGAACCTGCGCAACAGCATGGTTCACATCTTCTGGGTGTCCACAGCCTGCTGCCTTGCTGCTTCTGCCTGCCCAGCCTTACAGCGGCTGTAAAGAAGAGGCCTTCTCTTGGCGTAAACAAGCCAGGCAATGCTGAGGTCCTCTTTTCCAAGATCACTCAGGCTAGTGTTTAACCTTGCCGGATCAGACACTGCGAGTCATCTCTGTTTTCAAAGTGGTTGTTTTGTACCTCTGGAAGTGGGTATTTAAGGCATCGCAGCATGCACTGGGATACCAGTTAGGTTCCTGCAAGCTACTTCTTCCCTTGGCCTCTGCAACCAGTGCAGAGCAAATCCAGTGCAACCCTGAGGGCTGGGATAAACTGAAGTGAAACTAGAGGAAAAAGAAGCAGCAACATTAAGGCAAGAATACTCTCAAGCCAGGGCATAAGGTACCTGGCTATCTTGGAAAGGAACTCCTTCAGGCATTGCACTGTACACCTTATAAAAGGATGAGATCTTGATTGTAGGTGAGGGAATTGTTGTCATGGGATCATCAAAGCTTTGAGCACAAAGAACTACCACTCTATTGACAAACCATTTCATCAATGGAGCAATATAATTCAACTCAACTCAACCATCAGCCATCTCCCCCCAGAAGAAAGCAGAAAAGCTGCTGTGACTCTGCTCTGAATGCAGTACAGTTGCACAGGCAGCTCTGGCATCTCTTGGAGTGATGCTGGGGCAGATGGGAGTTCTTCGTCTCACTTTTCTGCTTTCTTCCAGTGCTGTTAGTCCAGCAGGTAGCGGCCCCTTGCAATAAGTCCAGAGAAAAACCAAGAGAAGCATAGACTGCCACCCTCCCCACCAACCTTGATCCCTCCAGTCCATACAAGCCCAAGGTATGGATTTCCATGGCACTCACGAACCCACAAAAAGCACGTAGCTCCACAAAGTGACAAGTTGTTCTCATCCCTCATGCCCAATGCAGAGGTCTTGTTTCCTCTGCTCTGCTTATGGCTCACAGAAGTTTTCCTCCAGCCATGCAACATACACCAATAAGTGCTACGTAGAGCAGAGAGGCGCTAGTGACCCTCTTTGGGGTCATCATTTTATGCAGGTTTCTGCAGGTCAGATGAAGTCATGCACTGATTTTACTGTCTCCGACTCTCTTGCTTTTATTGAAGAGAAGGGCTGCATTTTTCAGTGACAGTAAGCAAAACGTTCCAGCTCTGTAGAGATTTGCAAAGAAAACGTCACAGTTGTTTGTAAAAGAGAGAGCGTATGTGGAAGCATGGGAAGAAACAACAGAGGCAGAAGTCAATGGATGGTGGATATGCAGCAAGTCAAGATACTGGGAGCAGCTGTGAAATCCAGGATGGACTGTAGGCAATGCCTGGGAAATGGCAGGAGGTGGCACTGGGAGGAGTGCTGGGTGCATGTTGGTGCTGGAGTGCCAGTGGTGTGACTTCTCCCTCTCTTGCTGAAGCAGGCTCGGGACTGGGTTGAGTTGTAAAAGTAACAATCACACAATGTCATGGGAGGTAACAGGAGACAAGATGAGGACTCAGGATCTGTTGTTTCTAATCCACTGTGTGTCCATCCTGGACAGACATGTCTAGGTGCTTGTGAGTGTTGAAGAATGGGTGGGAAACTGAAATGCGTCTTGTTTAAAATGAGCTTTGTCTTCCCCTTCTACGCAGTCTGAGTTTTGCCACAACTCTGTGCCCTCTCCACCATCTTTGCCCATTAGCCCCTGGCGAGAAGTTCCTCTTCTGACAACAGGAGCTGATCAAAGTGCCAGCTCTTGCATTTGGGATGATTAGCTTGGCATCTTCCCTGGGAAGGTGGTGCAGCCAAGCCACAGGTCTCCACAGAGGTGGGGACTGCCAGCCGTGGAGGCTGCCAAGACTCAGTCAGAGCCCGCCTAACCTAGTGTTGGCATCAGTGCAGCTGTGAGTCAGGGTCTGCAATGGAGACTCCACAGGGCCATTCTAACCAGCACTTCTAGGAGCCTAAGATGACTCTACAACTGCTCAAAACTATCTGTCAGATGTTCTTTGCAGAGTGTAACTTACATTAATAATATAGGATAGCTACTGCACTCCCTTAATTCCCGAAGACACACTGGACTTTTGCTTCTTTGTGCTCTTCTCATTTGTGTAGACAAATGTTTTTATAGGAGGTGACCTGCAGCTCTCTTGGTTCCCAGCCCCATTAACAGCTGAATTTGGTGTTTGTGAGCTCTTTCTCCCCAGGGACTTGTGTCTAACAAGTGCTGCAAACAGTCCAAGATCAACTCCAAGATCAATGGTAACAACTG
>NW_009650169.1:1440684-1441874 GCF_000708025.1 Charadrius vociferus | reverse complement strand
TTGAGTAGAAATTTGCATCGTATTTGTACTGCACTAGTACACAGAGGTCTCCCCATCTTTACAACACCGAGTTATATCTTGCGCAAGAAAACACCGTGGATACATACATATCTTGTGCAAGATTTGCCATGGATAGATACATACTCACAGAGCAACGCTCTCCCACATCCTCAAAAATCACTTGTAAAAAAAGTAATCTTTCCAGCAAAAGATTTTAATCCCAAGTCCAATGTCAATGCATGTAAGAATTGATCAGAAGATCAGCATTGTCTCAACATTGTCACTAGCAACTAGGCCCCAAAACCTGGAGTAACGTCTTAACATGAGTTTGCAGTGGCTTTCTGAGCTGGCTGTTATCAGACATGGAAACCTTAGAGAAAGGATTGAGGTGCAAGCAGTATCATTACCATTGTACGGAGGTACGAACCATGTCAATACCGTGATACGAAAGTACGAACAGTGTCGTTACCTGGTACAAGTCTATTTTACTGGAGCAGCAAAGTGAAGAACTGCTGTCGAAGAAGACAGATTGCACTGGCTGGGCCAGCACCAATAAAGAAATCTTGAACCTCAGTAGAACTTTCCTCATTAAAATGTCATTATAATATAAATACACACCTCCCGGTAAGAAGTTACCCACCTCCAAAGCTGACCACGCCTCAGACACTCCTCTTTGGGCACGTGTGGAAGCCTTACTCCAGACAGGCGGAGACTGGCACATTTCCACAGGACAGAGGTGGAGTAGAGGTGGGTCCAAGGAGGAGCAAGGTGTGCTACCTAGCATAAAAGATGGTTCCTCAATAACTGAATTTCTGAAGATCTTCCTCACCAAAAGACCACGACAGTCGAAGAAGAAGCAGTGGAACACCTTCTGGATTCGGGACCATCGGGACGCCTGTGGACCCGTGGTGGTAGCTATAAATCCTCTTTCTCCCTTTTTTACTTCATCTTTCTTATTTTTCCTTCTTTCTATTGCAAGCCACTTTACGGGCAAAACCAATAAAGTAATTGTGTATTGAAAGCATAACTCCCTGGGCTTGGTGCCATTTCTTTTTGCACTTTGGGATCACAGCTGAAACGAACCATCACGCGTCCACTGAGGAGTGGACCATGACAATGCGTGAAGGAGAAAAGATGGGAAGACTTGACCCATTTGCTCAGGCATCTCCTCTGCGCAAGTGCTCTGGGTC
>NW_009650169.1:1374727-1440642 GCF_000708025.1 Charadrius vociferus | reverse complement strand
CATTTTGTTCTTCCGAGTCAGACCAACAGCGCACTAGGAGGCAGAACTGAGCAGTAGAAGGGAACTTCTACTGCTTCCAGTTCCCTGGAAGGGAACTTGCAAAAAGTAGGTTTATTCTCAGCTCCAGGACAAAATGTGTGGTTGAACCAGCTCCTTCATCTGTAAAGCAGGCATCTGTGCTCAGAAAGCCAGATGCTGGATGTGTGGATTTAATATTCTTATGGGAAAATGCCATGGTTGAAAATCTGTATTTCGGAGACTCTCCATTTTATAGGGAAAAGGGATTTTTCGCAATGCACACTGGAACAGGGACCAGAGCAGCTGTAGCATCCCTATCCTTGCAGGTATTCAAATCTCAGCTGAACATGGCCCTGAGAAACTCCGTGTAATTGGCCCTGCTCAGAGCAGGGAGTTGCACTTGAGCTTCTCAGAGCCAACCTACATTATCCTGTATTCTCAGATGTAAGGGATGGGAAGAGGGTTGCTACAGCACAGGGGAATGAAAGACTAAGAAAGGTGGGTTTTTTTCTCCATTTCGCTCTCTTCTCCACAGAAAGGCATGCAGTCTAACACATTCAATTTCGAAAAACTAAAAATATTCCATGGCACCGTCTCATACGGCAAAAGAGTGGTGGGGGTCATTTGGTCTTCCTTTTAATACACACTTTTTTTCTCTTCATTCTAACATCAAACAGCTCTGGTTTGAAGTGAGACCTGAAGGATTTGTCCTCCCTGGGCCTGGCCAACTCTTGCAGGAATGTGATGATGGAATCCAGGCTGAAACTTCACAGTGCTTGGAAGGCGCACGGCAGGGACCGCCAGCGGCATCGGCTTCCCTGCCTCTGCTTTTCCCACTTGCTTTCACCACAGATTCTTTGTCTTCGCAGCAGGAGCACCACATGTTCCCATTCTTTCAGGTTAGAGGCAACCTCCTTTTAAGCTGGCTTCCAACCAGAAAATCCTGTGATGAACAGCAACGACTCAGTGAGCTGGCAACAACGGTGTATGACTGCCTCGACCAAGCAAAACCCACCGGGGTCCATTCCTCCTGCCACGGGTGACCCTGGGCCCGTGGTTGGTGTAAAACCTGCCCAATTTCACGACTATGAATAGTGGTGTACCAAGCAGACCCAGCTGGGAATCTACCCAAAACCTTCGCACCAGATGTGGCCACAGGACTGGAGATGGGAGCTAAAGCATCCTGCGAGCAAAACCTGGCGTCACACCACCGAGATCAATTTTCCCTTTTTCTGAGTGCTTCAATGTGTTGACTTTGACATCCCCTTCTCCGCTGGGCCCCGGTGCTGGTCCCTTGGAAACCCATGTGCTCCCGGGGCTTGGTGCAGAAGGTGGGAGCAGCCGCCCGCCCTGCACGCCACCCTCTCTCACGGGCACCCATCCTGTGGTGGGTCCTGCATGAAGCTTGCGTGAAAAGTCATGATGCAGTCCTATGTTTTGGTCCTTTACAGACTTGAAGGCACTAATCACTAGTCTAGAATGAGTCCTCTCTCTCTCTTAATAACACCAGGTACCGTGTACTGTGTATTGCAAATAATGATTACCATTTTCTGCTACATCTAAAGAAAATTAAACAGCGCACAAATCTTCGCAGTTTGAGCGTCACATCCAATGTCACACAGCCACTTGGAAGTTCTCAGCCTTTGTCATCCAGGATGCTTGGCAGGAATTCCCATTAACAACATATTATAGTTTAATATTATGCAATTACAAAAATCAGATTTCCTACACGAGCGAGGCATTAGCACTATAGAAAAAAGCAGTTCATGACATTGCAATCAACAACTGTCATGGGGCAGGGGCGGGTAGAATAAAGTTTGCACAGGCAACATTAAATCTGTTACCTGTTAAATCCTGAGCACTTGATTTTTGCAGTGGCAATCATTTTCCTTTAATCGTGTTTCCTGTTATGTGTTTTATTGAACCAGAGTGTATCCCAGGCCAAATTCCCTACGGATCTCATCTCCTGTGGTTATTTCCCCTGTGACGTGTTGGAAGTGGCTGAAAAGAATGCCTGTTTGAACTATAATTTAAAACTTCCAGTTTAATTGTGCCAGTGGAAAAAAATGGGTGGGCAGGTTTATACGTCAGGTGTGGAAATGGGCACCTAGCTCTATCCAGGGAATTACAAATGCTGAGGAGTTTAATGCTGGACCTCAAACCCTGCAAAGGCACCAGTGAGGTTCTTGGGACACCCACTAACTCATCAGCTGCTGTCTCGCCTGCATAGAAGTCCTCGCTGCACCTCTCACTCGTTAGGGCCAAGCAACAGCTTTTTCCTGCAGATCTCTGCGTTAATCTGCTTAGTTCAATTAAACAAATCTCCAGATTCAATTAGCAGTGATAGTTGAGATTTCTGCAGATGTGAATGCCAATGTCCTGCTGGTTTTAATGCGTGCCTGACACCAGGCGCTTCAGTAAGAATGGTTGTATCTGTTCCCTTGGTTTGCTCATTTCCCTGACCCTGGTGGACTTGTACTCAATTAAAACATAGCAGAGCCATCAGGAGAGGAGACAGCCCAGGAAACGGCTGCCATCACAGGGCATCTCATTGAAAGTCTCCTGATTCCCATGCCCTTGCCCTCCTACCCCTGTTTTAAAAGTATCACAGTGACTTTCCACAGGGGAAAGGGCATCTCAGTGAGATCAAGGAGATAAGTCCAGTTCTTGACATTTACTACTCTCGACTTCTCAGGTAACCATGGAGCCTTTCGGGTGTTTCCTTTCCATCCACTTTGACCCTGCTTCAAAACTACTTCTGCCTCTTAATGTGGATTCAGTGCTTCCCTTTCTGTTTTCTTTTCAATATCTGCCCAAACACAGTGCACATACACCAGCCCACGTGCACAACCACAGGAGCTTCTTCTTAGGAGGACTTTGGTCCTCAAGAAAAGCAGCAAGCCCAGTTACACATTCAGCTTTCACATGGTGCAAGTAGTTTAGGTCTGACAATTGCATAGTCTTTTTGCTGCCACGATCACAGTGTTCTAGGTTGCATTTGCAAAAGCTGCATGAACCGGACACTTCTTAACAGCTGATTTTATTCCTAAATCCCATTAGAGCTTGGGGATGCACCAGTTGGTCCCAGCCCCCATGACCTCCTCCTTATTTTACTTTGCTCCTCCACTTATTTCCACACAAGTTGCCTATGTTGGGTACTAATACTTGAGAAAACAAAGCAATACCTTTTGGAACATTCCTTTTTCTAAGGCTGTTGGGTGCAGTTACATCACAGCTGTGGTCTCAGCAATTTCTTGAACAAGCCCTGCACTGGAAGCACAAAATGACAGTTTTTTATTAACAGTAGTTATAAGTGGTGTTTTACAGAGGAGATGTCCCACGTCACAATGTGTACAAGAGGTGAAATAAATCTGACCCCTGCTGTTTACAGGCTGTACAACTGAATCACCACTGTAGGTTATTCTAAGGGTCACCATCACAGTTGCTGTTTTAGAAAAAAGAAAGTAAGTCTAGAGGAATTATGCTTAAGGCCTCTATCTCAGCAGGTTCTCCCTTGTTGTTTTTTTCCTTTAATGCTTTTTTCTTTTCTAGCCCAGGAAGTGACAGATGTTATTACATTTTCTTTCTCTGAGATTTCAGGGACTAATCCCAGTGATTTGAGTCTCTCTTTTGCCAGTTCCTAATGCAAACATTGTTTTGGGTTTGGTTAATTAAATGGAATTATTCTAAGATCAGCATTTACCTTAAAAGCACTAAAAATATCTTTCTGAATAAATGATAGCTATAAATACTGGAAGTGCCCAACATATATTTTCCTTAGGAATACACAGTATTTGCCTCTAAGCACTTATGATGAGCTTTAGCTTCCAAAATGCCTCAAGAAATGCTTTCTGCTCAGCTGCAGGACTCATCCTCCCTTTATTCTCCCATCACTTCTACCCAGGGCTGTGCAACTAATTGATTTTTCGTTTCCCTGGCAGTTAAGAAAAAGAAACAATTTCCATTACTATTTTTGGTTTTACTATTTTAGTTCCCTAAAATTTACAAATATATTTCGCATTAGCCAATGAAGTCTAGCTGGAACAATAGAAGTTGACAAGAATTCAAATTTGCATGAGAAGTCCAAAACAGTGCATTAAGAAAGGGAAGATCAACATTTTCTGAGCTGCTGTGAGCGATCTGGTGAAATGGCATAGACTCTGCAGGACATTTTCGTGTCAGCTGAATCTGATTTGCTGCCTTGCCGTGCTCATGAACCAATTCTGCTTTCGTCACCCTACAGATCGCGGACGTTTGCTCTGGCCACAGGCCCCACGTTATGCTGAGCAGAACGCATGTTCTCACAGTGTATTGTCCCAAAGAGATTTAACTGCATTGAGCAAAATCCTTGAAATTAACGATCCAATTAGGAAAGAAGACTGGTGTTGATCTAGCTTTGCCTTCAGCAAAATCCTGCTAACTGCAACACATTTTGAAAATCCTTTTTCAGGGCTGATGCTTATGAGCTTGATATTTCACTACTTTGAGGAACGCCTAGTCCTACTCAAAACTCACACTTGAATTCTGCTTGTGTTGGCCTGGGGTGTTGCTTTGTTCCTCAGAGACATCCTGGACAATATCTCATAGGATTTTCATGGATTTTGCTACACGCAAACATACACAGACTGAATAGACATAGGTTCCTATTAAAATCATCAGCAACCAGGCCCTTACAGTACAGTAGGGCTGGCAGGGTCTAGTCTTTACATCCCAAAAGGGTTTTATAACATGAAGTTAATTGTATCTGATGTTTCAACTCCTCTGTTCTGTAGAGCTCCTAATGAGAGTCTGGCAAACAATCTCTTCTGAATAATTTGTTGCATGAATTCAACCTCTTTCCCAGCTGACAAAAGCCATGAATAGACTGCAGTTCCTTCAATGTATTCAGTGCTGCCGGAATGAATGGAAATAATTTTTTTCCCAGCTTTCCCTTCTTGGTTGGGAGGTCAGTTATAAAAACAGCACTCCAGTTCCCGGCTAGTTCAGCAACTTTTATCTTTGTGTCGTGGTTTGAGGAACCCACAACAATTTATTGTTATTATTATTCCCCAGGAAGGGGAATCGGGAAAAACAGGGAAACGTGAGGATTGAAATATAAACAGATTCAATAGAATAAGACTAAATAATTAACATTAATAACACTAATGAACCAATATTGATGCCAATGCCAATATAAAATATACAAGGATTATAGTCAGCTCATTCTATCAGTAGAAGTTGTGCACTCCCAGCAGGGGACAGCAAATATCGGACACTGGAAGCACTACAGATTTGGGAGGAAGGGAAGGGCTCAGGGCTCCAGCACCGGGGCGAGGAGTTCTCAGGATCGCAGCCATCATAGAAGAGAGAAAATTCCTCAGCAAACTTTCTAATTTATAGTGAATGTGATGTTTATGGTATGAAATAGCCCTATTGGCCAGCTAGGGTCAAGTGCCCGGGTCTCACTCCTCCTCACCCCTGCACCTGGCTAGCTCAAAACCACTGAGACCTTAAACCCAAATACCACAGCTGGCTGTAAAGTAAATATTTTCACAAATTCAGACACTACTGTCTTCTGAAAGTGCAGTTTTCCCAAGCATTAGAGAAATTAGTCCTGTGTCGCTCCAACTAGGACAGTTTGGTAGGAAGGGTCTGCCAGTCCTAGTTGGCCACACTTAGCCCAGCATAGTTTTAGCATCTTACAGAATGTTTTAATGTCCCCTCCCTGCTGGCATCTAGACTACAAACCAACCTGCAAGTAGTAATGATTGTCAGATAACTCCATATAAATGAGCTTGGGACATGAGTGTTCCTGTCCCTGAGGCAGCCAGATGCCTCCTGCCAACTCTGGGGAGTCACAGAGCATGTTAGGATTTGGGCAGGGATGTGCAGAGGACTTCGGCTCCACCTCCAGGTCGGAAATTGCAGCAAGGCTGGCAGCTGCCACATGGCCATCAGGACATTTTCCCAGGAGGCTGGGATGAGTGGTCCACACCAAGCAGCAGCTAGGGGTGGGATGTTGCCTGTCACATCTCATCAAGCAAGCTTGAGGTGTGTTCTGGAGCTGTGGAGCTCAGAGCGTTCCCCAAACCGTGCAGCTTGAAGTGCAGATAGCCCTGCTTTGAACATGAGGGCTGATAAGCTTCCACACTGGTTTCACTCACAGATAGAGAAATGCTTGTTTGACAGGTTCCCTCAAATAAGTCAGGAGCTTTCCTGCCTCATTGGCCTAGTGCTGGGCACCACAGTAATAAAAATTCGAAAATCATTCTGCACAGACCAGCGAACCCTCTCCGTCCCCGCGGAAAGGTGTGAGAGACGTGGCTGGCTGTGCCTCGCAGGAGCACTTTTCTGTCAGAAAAACACTGGTACAGGAGTGAGCGTGCTGCAACCACCCCCTCCCCAACCTCACATGTGATTTTCCAGCATCTACCACCAGGTGGTAGACTGTGGTGGGGTTAACAGCCAGAGGTTCACAGCCAGAGTGATACTGTCCTGTTTTCCCATGCAAAAGGGACCGGGATTTCTGTGAGAGTTGCTGTCTTCTACCTCCTTTTGGGGCAATACGAAGCACAAGCAAGAAGGAGCAGTCTCAGTTTTGGGGGAGAAACGTTCCCGACAGAGGAAGCATGTTCAAGCTGGCTGTACCAAGCTGACACAGTGCCCCCAAGTTCAGCTGCATCCACACTCTCCCAAAATCACAACCTCAAATCTCATGTCATCCAATCGAGCACCTAAGCATTACTTTGCTCTTAGGGTAGAAAGAGACTTGGAACTTGGGGGTTGGACTAGATGATCTCCAGAGGTCCCTTCCAACCCTGACCATTCGATGATTCTGTGATTTAGTCTTAAGTTGGCTGCAAGAAAAATGTGCCAGAAAGTCAAACTGCAAAGTCAACCCTAGCTGATGGCAGACACGGGGTGTTGTTGGGTTTTTTTAGGCTATTACAGCTGATATGCAAAATATCTTAATAATGAATCCTGGTGAACAGAACAGGTGGGCATTTTTCCTCTCTCACTGCACTTACGTAAGGTCAGCCTTGGGTTATAGGGAAGAATTGGATAGTCCTGCTTTTTTTTTTTTTTTTTTAGTTCAGCTTTGTAGAGCTGATCAGTCAAGGATGTCCATCCCTGGAGGTTTTCAGAATTTGTCTAGACCTAGAGCTGGTGACAGCAGGACTGGAAACCCTCAGGGTCTCTTCCCACCAGCACTGCTGGGAGCATATAACTCAACAGAAAGACACCTCTCCTTCCCAGTGAAGGTACAGCCATACCCTCAAACAGCTGCTTTCAGGCTATCCGTGAAAGGGGACAGCCCAGTCCTGCTTCCATCACAAAGAGCAACAGCTTTCCCTCCCTTGTCTCTGTCCTGGCTTTGCCCATGGGGAACAGAATGAGCTTTTGGAGAACCAGATCATTTCAGCCAACAGCAAGGAGTATGAGGTGGTTTTGCAGGGGTATAAAACGTCCCTTAGCCAAAAGAACAAGCCACTTCTTCTAGTTTGGCCAGCACAGGGGAGCCTGTGCACAGGGCAAGCTGGGGGGAACACTCTGTGCATCACTTCCCAAATGGCCCAGGGCCTCAGGTGGCACCTCAGTGTCAGTCTCTGCCCTTCTGACAGTGCCTGCTCTCACTGGAGGCAGTGGTGAGACACCAGCTGCCCCCAGGGCGTGGATGGGTCACCTTGTCCTAAAAGGAAATTAAGTTTGTGTCGTGGTTTGGTCTCAGCCAGCAACAAAGAACCCCACAGTCGCTCACGCAACTCCCACAGCCGTGGAAAAAGGAATCTTCAGGGCAAAACTCATGGGTTAAAATAATGCAATTTAACAGAACGGCAAAAGAAAAAGATGAAACCGCGATTACAGTACCGCCGCGATGTGCACCGACCGGACCCGCGCCACCGAAGCCCACCCCCGAGTGGCGACTGCTCTCCTCCCCCCGGCTAGCGCCTCTTATAGCCCGGGCATGGGTCACGTGGTATGGAATACCTGCCCCCTGCCGGCTCCGGGGGAGATTAACCCCATCCCAGCTGAAACCAGGACAGTTTGTTAAACAGGACTTTCCCCTCTTGAACCCGTGCTGCCTATGACCAATGACTGCATTGTCTCTCAAGTGTTTTTCGATAACTCCCAGAATAACATGCTCCATCATTTTACCAGGCACTGAAGTGAGGCTGACAGGCCTGTAATTACCAGGGTCTTCTTTCTTACCCTTCTTGAAAATTGGGATAATATTTGCCAGCTTCCAATCGACTGGTACCTCCCCAGACTCCCGAGACTATTGAAAAATAATGGAGAGAGGTCCCATGATAACATTGGCCATAGATTTATGTGCATCCAGCTGAAGCAGCAAGTCTCAAACAAGTTCAGAGGCAGCTGGGAGTTTATCATTCCTCCGGTCACAGTCTTCCAACCAAGGACTGCAGGGCTCCCTTACAGATGCATTAAGCTGGCGCTCTCATGCCATGTTTCTAGCCTGCCCACCAGTGCACTCTCCCTCCCAAGTGGTAACAGCCCATCTCAACCCATCGTTTTATACATGAAGATACGATTGTTCCTTCCCTGTTGTATCACTTCGCATCTGCTTTCATCAGGTCCTGTAGTTTTCCTTGCTTCTGCAAGAAATTATTGATTTTTCAAAACAATTTCAAAACAGCGTTCCCTTGAATGATTTTTAATAAAAATTTTGGATTTTTTTGCTTTTCCTCTTCCCTCCCCTCCTCTCCTCTCCTCTCCTCTCCTTCTTTTTTTTTTTTTTTAAACAACAGTGGAGAACAGATGTGGCTTGGTGAAACGTTTGGTGAGAGAAGATTGATGGAACTATTTCCTGACCCCCATCAAAACTGACTAAGAGGGCCAAGAGAAATTAGCTCTTTGGGAGAGTTGATCTTTTGGTGGTAGGGAAAATGCTGCTAATAAAAGCAATTGCTTAAACATTACTTTTCTTTTTCTAGAGGCTTCCTACTTCAGTTTTACCCCATGGTCATGTGGTTAAGAGTGAAGGTGAGGAAATTACGCTCATCTCCTCCTGACAGAAAGAGAGGCCACATTCTCTCAGGGCAAATGGGGCATTAGGGCTTCTCATAGGCCAGTGGAAAATGGAATTTCCACCTGCCACAGGTGGTTTCAAAAGCAGAGATAGAAAAACAATCAAGATTATTTTTCATCTGCTGCCCCCAGGAGGGATAATTCAGTTTCTCAGTGTGGCTTAGGGAGGAGAACAAACATTAAGTCTTTCCAGCTGACTGAGCTTTACAAAACGCGTCTATTGAAGGTGTGAGCGTGCCTGAAAGCATAGGATGCTGTTTGCTGGGCAGTATTCATGGACGGCTGTTTTATTTCGTCTCTCTGCAGTGAGTTCATTCCACCTAGTGCATGAATTTCATAGCAACATTCATCTTACAGCTCACCCAACTCCCTCCTATGCACAGCTGATAGTCTGGTTTCTAGAAAAAAAGAATCCCCAACGATACTTTAAAACTACTAAGAGAGGCGAGTTATCTCTTGAATTTAAGCCATGGTGCTATCTGAACCAATAACTTCTTTGGCTCAGAGAGAAACCAGGGCTGCCTATACCTTCTTTCTTCTCTTCTGTTTCAGACTGCATGAAGAAACTCACTCCACATGGCTCCCACACTTCTCTGCTCTGCTCACTTCAGACCTGACCACCCTGCAACCATTCCTCATCGCAATTATTTAATGCTCCCTTTTTCCTCATAAAAGTTCATATTAACCCAGTTTCTTTGCAGAAGAAAAATGGTCTCTCTTGCAGATCTGTGAAGTGCTAATTTGCATCCGTGGCTGGGTGTTTGCAGCAGACATGCTCTCGTCTGCAAAACCTTATAATTGTAGAGAATAATATAATGGCATGGCATGGGATGGCATGGGATGGCATGGAATGTAATAGAAGAGAGGCGCGGAGAGGAGAGGAGAGGAGTAATTTCAGTTGGAAGGGACCTACAATGATCCTCTAGTCCAACTGCCTGACCAATTCAAGGCTGACCAAAAGTTAAAGCACGGTATTAAGGGCCTTGTCCAAATGCCCCTTAAGCACTAACAGGTTTGGGGCATTGACCACCTCTCTAGGCATCCCATTCCCGTGTTTGAGCACCCTCTTGGTAAAGGAATGCTTCCTAATATCCAGTCTAAACCTCCCCTGGTGCAGCTTTGAACCATTCCCACATGTCCCGTCACTGGATACCAGGGAAAAGAGCTCAGCACCTCCCTCTCCACATCCCCTGCTCAGGAAGCTGCAGAGCGCCATGAGGTCACCTCTCAGCCTCCTTTTCTCCAGACTAGACAACCCCAGAGTCCTCAGCCACTCCTCAGAGGACGTGCCTTCCAGCCAAGATGAGAACGCAACACTGCAGTAGGAAACTAGAAGTTTGCCCTGCTGGATTCTTCATCTGCTCTCTTTCTGCACAAAAATGAGTTCCAATGAGCCATCCCATGTCACTTCTGTCCCACAACCTTTTGTTGGTGCAGTTTCATTAATGTGCAGGACAGGTACTGGGATTATTCTGGCTAAGGAGAACTTGCATTTAGCATCGTATCTTGGATTAGCCTTGCTCTGTGTGTGTGTGTAATAACACCAGGCAACACTACAAGCCAGCAGTGTGCCCTTGTGGTGGTACAAGCCAACTACATACTGGGCTACATTAGCCAAAAGGTTGAGGAAACTGATTATTCCTCTCTACTTGACACTGTTGAGGCTGCACCCAGAGTATCGTGTACAATTTTGGGTTCTCCACAGAATTCACAGAATTCACAGAATGGTTAGGGTTGGAAGGGACCTTTGGAGATCATCTAGTCCAACCCCCCTGCCAGAGCAGGGTCACCTACAGCACGTTGCACAGGACAGCGTCCAGGCGGGTTTTGAATGTCTCCAGAGTGGGAGACTCCACCACCTCTCTGGGCAGCCTGTGCCACTGCTCCACTACCCTCAAAGTAAAGAAGTTCCTTCGCATGTTAAGATGGAACTTCCTATGTTCAAGTTTATGCCCATTACCCCTCGTCCTATCACTGGGCGCCACTGAAAAAAGACTGCTCCCATCCCCTTGGCATCCTCCCATTAAGTATTTGTATGTATTAATAAGATCCCCCCTCAATCTTCTTTTCTCTAGACTAAAGAGACCCAAGTCCCTCAGCCTTTCCTCATAAGAAAGGTGCTCCAGTCCCCTAATCATCTTCGTTGCCCTTTGCTGGACCCTCTCCAGCAGTTCCCTGTCCTTCTTGAACTGGGGAGCCCAGAACTGGACACAGTACTCCAGATGCGGTCTCACCAGGGCAGAGTAGAGGGGGAGGATGACCTCCCTCGACCTGCTGGCCACACTCTTCTTGATGCCCCCCAGGATGCCATTCGCCTTCTTGGCCGCCAGGGCACATTGCTGGCTCATGGTCATCCTGTTGTCCACCAGGACTCCCAGGTCCCTCTCCACAGAGCTGCTCTCCAGGATAAGAGTTATCTAGCAAGGGACCACTAAGGCATTGAAGGGGCTGGAGCACATCATGGGTTTCTTTTGTTTAGGGAAGAGATTGCTGTCATCAGTTGTCTGAAGGGGGATATCTCAGGGATGCACAGCGGAAGGACAAGGACAAGGGAAATTAGGATTAGAAACCAGAAAACAATCTTCCCCATAATAGCAGTGCAGTCCTGAGATGCCCTTTCAAAAAAAAAGGTCTGTAGAGAAGTCCCTGTGTCTGTGTGCCATTTCTGAGAGGTTTAACTCAAAAGAGAGGTTCTTTCCCAGAGAGAGCTTTCCTGTGCAATTACCATCTGTGGTAAAGAAGGTTGCAAACATGGTTTCATTGAGATAAAGACCCATCAGCATCTTTCATCTTGGTGGAAAGATTTGCAGGGCCCCCTCCCCAGCACTGGTGCTGGAAGCAGCCCCGGTATAGGTGTCTGGATGCAGCAGTCCTTACCAGCAGGAGCAGCGGAGGAGTAGGAGGAAAACACTGGCTTTCTATTTATGAATTCTTTGCCTGGGTCCTTCAGCCCCCAGGATATAATGAGTGCCCTCCAAAAAACCCTGAACATTTTCTTTTGTCATGGCAGCTACAGCCCTTACGAACACGTTATACTTGGGCAACATCCCAAAAGTACCCAAAACGACCCCAGTCCCTTTGAGGCAAGGCTGTGTCTAGATGGCAGCAAGCACAGAGTGGATTTTACCCTCCAACTATACATCTTCGAAACAATTGTAATAATACTCAAGTAAGGTATATTCAGGGGTAGAAGTGACACCTGTGTTGGGACCCAGGGGCTTTTCTCCGGACTTTCTAAACCAGCAGGGATTGCTGAAAGCCCATTAGCTACATTTGTGTACCTGTTCCAGGAATGAATGTAAAAAAGTCCACTTTACTGGGGCTTGCAACCTAAAGTTCATCTCCGCCTCCCCGCTCTTGGCTGAGCAGAAGGGGAACAGCTTTCCGGTGCAAAGCTTCATTAAGATTGAAGAATTGTTGCTGTATACAGAGGTATTTTCTGTAGCAGAGCTTTGCTATGACTGATGCTACGTATTAAAACTGATTAGTATTCACAGCAGAACAGATGTGTTCACTCCAATGTGAACAATGCAATCAAAAAAACCCCATGATTTTGAAACGCTGCTGTTTGTTCTCCCCCTCAAGTGTTTGTTCACCCCCAAACACCGTCGGAGGTGGTGGAGGAGGGACCAAGGGATGCAGAAGGTATGGCATGCCTTATGGAGGGGCAGGAGCATTTTCTTCCCTTCCTCCTGCCAGTTGGAGGCCGCAAGACCGCTCTGCTTGCTGAGGCTGACCGTATTAAATGCAACTATTTCCCTTGGGGCTTGAAAAAGTAATTTCTGAAAAAAAAACCCCAACCATTTCTCTATGTGATATCAAACAGCGTGATGACCAGCGCAAAGCTGGAGCCCTCCCTTCAGTGAGCTGGTGGGAACACTCCTGTCAGAGCCTTCACTGCAACATCCCCTGGGTCACGGATCCCATTCTGCTGGGAAAGCCAAGGACACTGAACGGGAGGCAGGAAGCAGAGCAAGCTCCATCTCCACCTTTGAACAGCAGAGATTCCTCCAGAAAAGTTCATTAACACTTGAGAAACCTCTGCTCTCGTCAAAAGTTTTTATTAAGACCACTGAATTATTTTTTTATGATAGTAAAAGCCACAGCCAGCACTCGGAGGCTTTGCTGGGAGATGCACCCATACTTGGCAACCAAAGCACATGACTTTTTTTTGTTATTCAGGCAGATTTTGCAACTCTACTTTATAATATTTTCCTCCTCAAGCTTCCAGAAGCTGCTTGGTCACTGCTCAGCAGGAGGGGGCTGTGACAATGTCCCCAGACACCACCCAGCAGGCACAAACTGCTGTGGGAGTGGGTTCAGGACAAGGCACAAAGACCATGCGAAAAGGCTTACAACCTGGCTTCGTGACAAGTATCACTCACTGACTGCTACTTAGTGGTGTTATCAACGCTGATAACAACTTCAGGTGAAAAGGAGACTACTTGGAACTACAGATAATTAGATACATGTATGTATAATAAATGTGTAATAGAGTACGTAATAAAAACAACAGGCCATTTAGGGACGGATACACAGTTAAGTATATCCCATTCAAAGAAGTGCTTTTTAGTTAGGGCTGGACAGACCATTTCCACCATGCAGGAAATACTAATGCTTCAATACTTAATTTAATTATGAAGTGGAAAGAAAAGGCAACATTTCAGCATCGCTTCTGGAAGATGAATTCCCCCTCCCACCCAAATTCTTTTGACTGCCTCGAAGGCGTGGATGTGCAAAAGTCACGCTGTGGTTTTACCGCCTAAACAATGTAATGGAGTGTGGGCTATGGAATACATTTGTCTCAGTGAAGAATATCATGTATTGCTATAGTCATATCAAACCCAGATTAATCAAGGGATCACATACAACTTTATTTATGTGAAAGGAGAAAGGCGGAGGAATTGGGGGAGGGGGAGCTGCTTCTTGATTAAAATCTCCCTTCAGTAGAAATGTTCTGTTTTCTCTTGTTTCAGTCTTAGTCTGTGTGGTTTTGATCCACAAACACTTTCAGAAGGTGAAAAAAACCCACTTTGGCCTAATTTCCAGGTCCGTCTGCTAGCGAGAGACACAGGTTGGGAAAGGGTAAGGGGGGACTGCTGGGATGCTGTGGCCAAGAGGGACATTGCCACCTTTTGCTGTGCCAGGGAGCGGTGGTAGAGCACCAGCTGTGATGAGGAGCCTGGCCCGGAGCAGCTTGTATGCCGGGCTCCGATCTGTGCTTCTTTGAAGGCTGCTGAAAAGCTGGAGAAAATCCAGAAAAGGACAATAAAACTTGGCCAGTGGCTGGAGATGATACTTCACGAGGCAAGAGAGCTTGTTCTGCTCCAATTATTGAGAAGAGGAGTGTGAGGTGACTGGATTTAGTGCATGCAGCCTTCAGGGGATACAAACGTTGAAAGGGGTTTTTTTAACTGAATAGGGGAAGCAAAGGCTAATGTTTCTGGCAGCGTCTTGGGATTGGGCCTGGGGGTTTGCTTTACCCAGTAGCAGATTCTTGAGACCAGTGCAAAGGAAATGCATTTGGCTGGCCAAGTGCTGTGGGGAAAGCAGGTCCCACTGTGTGGTGCGCCATGGCCCAGCCGTGGAGGAAGAGCAGAACCGAAGAGCTGGGATATGGGGAGACACCCCGCAAGGGGCAAGCTGGAGGTGGCAGGAAGGTGAAAGGACCTAATGGCACTGTGCCTCACCATGGTAGTGTCTGCCCCTGTGCTTCCAAACACAGGACACCCAGAGGCGGTGGTGAGCATTGCCAAGACCAAGAGACCAAACGCCACGACTCTTTTGCGCAGAAGCAGAAGCCATTTTTGCAGGCCTCCAAGCGGTAGCTGCAATGTGAGCAATAGAAAAACACAGCATTGACATCTGGGGCTGCCATCTCATGATCCTACATCTAAATTCACTTAGGAAGATCTCTTCTTCAGGCATGGCTGATGCACTGTGCTCTTGTACCTGCTCTGGCTAGGCTGATGGAGGTCCCTGGCTGGGACCTGGCCTCTTACCATAGATACGTGCAAACACGTCTTCACCCAGAACAGCAGCACCATAAACCATCATGAATAGGCTTTCGTTTTTCTTTTCCCACTCTTTTAACTTAGTAGAGACCTAGATCAGTTTGCTAGTGTTGACAAATCCTCAACTGCCACGGGGTACTTGGAGTGGGAATGGGGGGATAAGGGAATTCCCACCCATGTTCCCATGAGGACGTGTCCCAGTTCATGTCTATCTCTTCCTGGCACTGCTCAGCAAGGGCCAGACCTACTCTACTGAGTTAGCCATTTACTGCATGCAGCGAGCAAAACTGGCTTCAGCAAAAGAGGGGCAGCATCTGCCCATGAACAACTTAAAAATGGCACCTTGATTTTTTAATGCCTTTTCTAAATCTCTGTGCACCGCTCCATCTCCCCCATCCCCCCTCAGCCTTCAGAACCTAAGTAGGTTTGAATGACAGCCCCAGGCCACTGCTCTTGTTTTAAACCCATTATGTAATTCTTAGATACCATGACGACAAGCGCATTATAAATTTGGATAAATACACCAAAACCACGTTCTTCTGCTATGCAAGGTGTCCTTGAAAAGCTTATGTTCTTTAGCCTTTCTCTCTGAACGAGACTGCCACGTCTTTCCCTTTTGCATCAGAGCAGTGTTTTGCTGCCTGTAAGAACCGGGCAGCTCCAAAAGATCTGCAAAAAAGAACAAGTCTAAAGGTACTTGCACTGGAAAATGTCTAAGGGTCCACAAATTGAGAAAACTAGATGTCAGCTTAGTTTGCAGCAATGAATATACAAGGAAGGAGAATCTATTGTAGTCTTTGCAGTGGTGTTCAAGATCTGAAGTTAAATTCCCATCAATTAACTGGAGTAAGAAAGGTCTAAGAACATTTCCCTGAAGCGACTATAAATATAATTTGCTGTAATTTTGAAGCCCTTTCTGTTGCCATAGCGGCTTAAAATGGCTTTAGTATACCTGAGAATAAGGTTAATAGATTTTTACTTTAACTCACATATCCATTTTCAAAGAGCTGGTAGATTATCATAGTTACTTATTTGGGTTATCCAGAGGTGGATGAGGACCCCCACTGTGTTTGGTTGGTGCTGTGTGAGCACAGAAGCACCCCAGGGCTTCTCCAAAACACTCCAAACGCCCAGACCCCAGCATCTCAATGCACTGTGTGTCTTCCTATGAAACTAATCCCTCTTCCCTTGAAACGTGGCTGGAGAGGGTAAGGGAGGTATCAAGGCATTAATGTTTTTATTAAGAATGCAGGGAGAATATCCGTAGCCAATGGACACGCTGTTGTGTAACGATGATCCAGATGACATCTTGTGGGCTAAGCTTTTGTCATTGCACTGTTTTGATTTAATAGGGCACAATCTGTTTAGCTGGAGCATTTGGCTTCTAGGTATATGAGCCTGGGAAATATCTGAATGTTAACTTCCACATTCCTGTCTGCTTTCTAAACTTGTCTGAATGCTGAAATACGTGCTTGAAGATGCCTGCTCTTATTCCAGATGGCATCTCATTGGAAACAGTCATGCCCAATGTGTGCAAATAACTGTGATGTGCAGAAATGTTTACTAGGCAACCATAGGTCATTTGGCTCCTCCGGCTGCTGCCAAGGGTCTAGCATTGCTTCTTCTAACCAAAGGGAGAACCTCAGCTTCCTCAACTTCTCAGCTCCAGTGAGGCTCTGGACAGCCACAGACACACTGTGATGCAGATTGCTAGTGGTGGCCTGATGTGGTGGCCACATCTAGGTCACGACGTATCACAGGGGACTACGTGTCATAGTGATGGGCAGGTATCTGCTCCATGGGCAACACATCTAAAACCAATCTCAGTAGACTTTCTGCTACTGGGGTGCATTTAATACACAATATGGAGGCAGGTGAGCACACAAAAGCCCACCTTGTGCTGGAGGTGCAAGGACTCTGCCCCATGCGAGTGACCACCAGGCTGACAGACTGAAGCTACCTGGCACGAGGGATATGACACAGACCATAAAGTTCCACATTACTAAAGTTTAGGGCTGCTCCTGTGTGACTGAAAGATGTAGGAAACAAATTTAATTGACTTTCCGTAGAGTATGCATTCCCAGCGGCTCCAGGAGCATTTGAACCATATCTGCTCTGAAAGCCCCTGAGCTCTGGGTGTAGCCTACCCTAGGCATGGATGAGTAGCCACCTCTGCATTTTAATTACTCCTGTGCCAAGATTACTGTATCAGGCCATTTAAGAAGGAAGCTAGAGATTCCCCTGGGTTTCAGCATGCTTTGAAATTAAAGGTCAGGTAACTCAAGTTCACACATTTTTTCCATTCTTAGGGGGAACTACAGGAAAAGTGTAACAAGAGTGATTTGCCCCAGGTATCTGAACTCTATTATTTTTATAATACCTGATATTTCCATGTCTTACCCAGGGTCAGATTTGATCAGGTCATTATAGCCTGACCTTGGCACATTCCAAGATTTTTTTCCCCCTATTATTATTATTTTCTTCTCTGCTGTTTAAAGAAATTCTCCATCCACTTTAACAAACCACACCATTAGTTGGAAAAGTTGGACATATTTTAAGAGCTATGTGGCCAGGAGGGTTTTTCCAAAGTGCTCAGGTATCTGCTAGAAATGTTCCAGCAATATAGCTGTCAACATGGAAAAATGCTAACAGCAAATGCTAAGATGAAAATTTAAGATATATAGAGGGGAAGATATTAATTTTCTGATTCTCTGACAGAAGTCCTTGCTCGCTCGCTCTCTCGTGGAAATGCTATTGAGTGAGAAACATTACCGGCTGAGACAAAACCATGTGGGATTTTCTCCTTTTCTTTCTTTGCTGTGGAAAATAGTGGGAAAGTAACGTATTGGGCCCAGACCGCTGCAGATCCCTGCAGCAGGATCTGACCATCTCCTGCATGAGGCTCCCACCATGGAGGCCACCAGCTTGGGGCTGTGGAGGAATGTGGGATGTGTGGGTGGGAAGCTCTTCCAGGCCCCCAGCTCAGCTCATTCACAAGAAAGCTGAACTTCCTGGGCAGCGGGGAGCTGCATGCCTTCAAGAGCAGGGGATAAATCTGCTACAATAGCTGAGTTTGTCCCGTAGCTAGCCACTGCAGCAGCGGACTCATCCCATCTTGGGTCCTGTTTGCTCCCCTCCCTCCCCTGGCTCCCCGACATTTTCGCTCTCTGCAGGCTCACCATCTGCTGGAACTATTCTTCTCTACATGGGGATAAAGATGCTGATTTTTTTTAGTTGTCCCCCTGGACTACCTCCAGGAAGAGTAAGGGGCTGAAACTGTAATTTAACTGAATTGCATCACTGAGTTGGAAACTCAGACAGCCTTTATTGCTACATCCATTCTCCTTTATGATTTCAGCCTGGATCTTACAATGGTAAATACAGGTCCCAGTTCCTTTCCTTTTGGCCAAGGAAGTATTCTACCAGTAACAAGTTAATGTTATCAAATGTTATCACCTAGATCTTGATATTATTAGCATTAGTATTAGTATTATTTATATATATAATTATGATAATGATTTCTAATTTGGTCTCTTGCAGCATTGAAGGCGAAGCAAAACCTAACAGCATAAAACAACCAGTCGCTCTTCTGAGACCCCAGAGGTGCAACTGAACTCTGATTTACTGTCAGCATCCAGCATGCAATTTTACTCCTGGTGAGTGCTTGGCTGTGCACCTAGGAGTTAGACGGAAGCCTACGCAGTGCATCTTTGCTGAGTTGCAAACACTGACTCTTTAATGTACACAGCTGCAGCAGATTTGGTACGCTGTTTCAAAATCACAGTGTCAATGCAGGAGATGCTTGCCAACCTGTCAGAGCTAGAAGAGTCTGGTATACTCCTTTTGTAGGCAAGGATTGTAACTCATGCTTTGCTCTAAGCCCATGCAAATTTGTCTTGCAAATCACACTTAAATTTTGTATTAATTTCCCAATGGCATATTTGTCAGAGTGAAAAACTGATACGCAGTGGTACGGTTCAAGAAGCCCCCTGGGTATGCCCAAGAAAAAGCAATTTTCTACCTACAGAAAATGCATAGGGAAAAGTGATGCTCTCAGACTTGCACACACTGAGGAGGCAGGAACCATCCAGGACTCAGCATGCAGGCATGGACAGGGCCTTGGGTGGCAGAAGGAACTGGGATGGTGAGCAGAGAATAAGTATTGCATCTCCCCAGAAACCCTCAGGTCCCTGCTCAGACCTCCAAGGTACTGTGGAACGTGTCCCACAGCTCTCTTGTGCTGTGACAGATGCATATGCAACTTCAGGGTCAGAAAAGGCTTGATCTGGGGCTCAAAGGGTTGTTTACATAATGTTCTGCCAGTGCAGGTTCTTGCTTTCTCCTTGCCCCCCTCATTTCCTCATGCCCTGTGTGAGATGCGCTGCCCCCAAACACACGAGGTTCAGCTCTCTGCCATCACTCTTCTTAACTCAAAACAGGTCTTGGATCTTGCAGGAACACAAGCCACACGCAGCCGCCTGTAGCCAGTGCAGCCCATGTACATTCTTGGTGGCACATTGACACATGGCCGGCCCAGCCTTGCCCTTCCAGGTCCCAGCGTCACCGTGCACAGGGGCAGCGTCAGCCTCTGCTAATGCTCTGAGTGCAGTAGGGCGGTGTTCCGTTTGGGCCCCTCACTACAAGAAAGACATTGAGGTGTTGGAGCATGTTCAGAGAAGGACTGCAAAGCTGGTGAGGGGTCTGGAAAACATGCCTTATGAGGAGCAGCTGAGGGAAGTGGGGTGGTTTAGCCTGAGGAAAAGGAGGCTGAGGTGAGACCTTATCGCTCTCTACCGCTCCCTGAAAGGAGGCTGTAGCGAGGGGGTGGCCAGGCTCTTCTCCCAAGTAGCAGGCAATAGGACAAGAGGAAATGGCCTCCAGTTGTGCCAGGGGAGGTTTAGGATGGATATTAGGAAAAATTTCTTCACTGAAAGGGGTGTCAAGCATTGGAACAGGCTGCCCAGGAAAGTGGTGGAGGTATCTAAAAGCCATGTAGATGTGGTGCTGAGGGACATGCTTTAGTGGTGGACTTGGCAGTGTTAAGTTTATGGTTGGACTTGATCTTAAAGGTGTTTTCCAACCTAAGTGATTCTGATTCTAAGGCTACTGCCTGCTGTTTTCTGCTGTAACTTTGCTGGGAACAAGCAAGTGTGCTGGCCTCCAGGACCACCTGCAAGTGCATAAAACATGTTCACCAGTGACTAATGCAGGGTCTTTTCCCCAACAGTGTCACTCAAACTAATAGAAGATGTTAGCTTTCCCGACAAAATCTCATTCTGCTTGCGTGATCAAGCTGTCACAGCTGCAACCACACAGCCATGACACTTTCCTTTGTGCTTCCAGGTGTAGTAGAGCCTGGTACCCCCTTGGATGCTGGCCACGGACATGTGTTTTCTGGGACTAAGCGTATTTGTTGTAGTCACTGATGGTCCTGAACTCTGGTGTGGACAGGGTGTGTTTCCTGATGGATGGTCAGAGAGAGCAGCACAGGTCCCTGCTCTCTTCTTAGTCTCCCTAGGGATCTTCTCACAGCCTCTGCTGGTGATAGACACCAGTGGGTGTGCTGTGAGGCAGTTGCTCTCCTGTCCTGGAGCTGTAGGTCCTGGGGACTGCAGCTCTGTGCTACTTTGATCTCTCAGGTGTAGCTGCCACAGAGCTGGGGCAGGACACCCTTGTGCATCCTTCAAGGTGGTGACAGTGAAGGGAAGCACTGAATTCGGGAGGCTGAGACACCACAATTGAAGTGAATCAATTACAGCAATGATTCTGATTTCAAACCAGCTTCAAACTTAATTCTCATGGATTTTAGTTTTACCAGTTGATCAAAGAGAGGCAGTGGGGTAGAAGCATTGTTGGTGAGATGAAATCAGTGTCCATCAAATGGATAGGGCCACAATAAATTACCAATTAACATCAGCAAGCTAAAAATGTCAGTGATTAACCAGAGAGAGTGCAAATGGGAGCTGGGAAATTGGAGTCGCAATAGCAGGGCAGCTGGTTATTAATGAGATGTGGCAACAATCAGAATGGCCTTATTGTATTAAAGTACTCCCTCTCCTGTGGATTGTGTTAACTGACTTGTCAGTGGCATATTAAAAAAAAAAACAAACCCCAAACAAACAATCAAACTTCATTTTAGAGACCAAGAATTATAACAGACAAGGTACAAACACATTTGCTCCAGATATGACCTTAGTTCAATTTGCTGTTGTGACATATAAGCCTGCCTGTATTAGCCCATGGAAGGAATCAACAGGCTTGGTTGTCACCAGAGCCATCACGTCCTTAAAAAGGCTCAGATTTCAGCATCCCAATGTGTTTATTTTCCATGGGAAACTGTGCTTAACCTCTTTTCTGGCTTGTTCTGCTAGGACGGGACCATGTACATTTATACAGAAACTACCACGAGTGCTGCTTCTCTTGTGAAGGTGCATTCAAGAAAGCGGCCAAAAGTAGTGCCAATCAGCTGTATGGGAGAGCTTTCCCAGATGGGGGGTGCCAGCCCCCTCTCACGGGTGTTCCCAGCTCACCGGAGCCACAGATGCATAATCCCTTCATTTTTCCACATATGTTGCCATCCAGCAGCCCCTCCATTGCAAACCCATGGGACAAAGCGATGGTAAGGAATAGCCACGGGAATCCTCCAGCTGCAATCAGAAACACCCGTGTTAAGCTCTTCTTGCCAGACACAGAGGCAAGGAATCCAACATGGCCAATTTTCAGCTTTTCGTGTATTTCACTTCCTCTAATGTTTTAGAGCTTTTGCAGACAAAGGAAGGTCCACTCTGCTGGGAACAGCCAACCAGGGCTGGCAATTAGCACTGTGAGGAAGAGCATTTTTCTCTTATGGTGAGATTGGGATGATGTAATTAATTACTAGCAAAAAGGGTACATTAAACAATCGAGGTGAGAATTAAATAATCGAGGTGAGAAATGACTGTAGAGTGGGGAGGTCTTACACAAGCAGAGCAAGAGTTGCGCCAAGTCCAGATCTGACTGCTGGAAAACTGTTTAAGCTATTAAAAACCAGCAATGCAGCCTCTGCTTGTATTTCCTTTTTAATAGCAGATAATGGACCGAATGCCTCACAATCATACAGAACATTCAAGAGCTGCTGCATTAAAGTGATACAGAGAAGCCCCTTGCTGTGGAAAGGAGGTAGAGATGTTTTTAATCTCATCTGGCATGGGGTTACTGGATTTTGTATCTCCCATCAGTCTTACTCAGGCTGATAGGTGGCGCAGCATTATGAATAAGCAAGCCCAACTCCCACCAGCAGCTGTGCCAGTTGGCTGCCAACCCCCACAGAGACACCTCCCTGAGCCACGACGAGAAATCACAGTGCTCAACTGGAAAAAGGGCCCTGGAAAGGAGTGGGGGAAGGAAGCGTCAGGTGAAGGAGCAGAGCGGGGACTGCCTCCTCGTGAAAGGCTGGCAAGAGGAGAGAGAGACAGATAACAGGGAGGGATGGGGCTTGCTGGGTTTCTGACGGCGTTCACCTTGCCACGGCACCTGGTGATGGTAAGCAGCCCATGGAAAATCAGGGTCATGTAGCCCTTTGGATGTGTTAGGCTTTGGGAGGAATAGATGAGCTCAAAGCTGTGTGCTGCAGGAGACAAGCAGGGCAAGGAGAGCACCCAAGGCACGTGCTGCCCCTGTGGGCAGACAGGGCACTGCACCAAGATCTGCCTCATTAGGACACGTAAGTCTAGTCACCTCAGCATCTACCTGCCTCCTTAGCAAGCGGAAAATTTTCCTGTACGCAGACTATCCAGAGAGCAAGAACACCATTTGGTCCAGCTTGCACGTGAAAAGGAACATTGCTGCCTCGCCGTTGTTCCTTCCCTTCCAAGCCTTCCTCCCGAGCTCAGCTGCGCAGTGACCCAAGCAATGGTTGTTGGACAGGTTCTCCTTTGGCTCCCTGGGGACCGGCCAGTGTGGGTGCAAACTCTGCTGCAGGAAGAAGCGAGAAACAAACAGCTCAAATCGCGACCCAGACCTCAGTCTCCTGCAAATCAGTGATGGCTTTACAGATGTGCTTTCAGATGAATGTGGCCCTTCACAAAGAAACAGTTTGACTTAGCATTAATCTAGGAAATAAAAGAGAAAATCCCTGCACATTTATCGTCGGATTTTTGCCTTTAACTCCTGAAATTTAACTGCATGGAAGTGGGTTTTGGCTGCTTGCAGGCTTTTTAGATACAGCATGGAAACAGGCTTGCTTTCTCTTTAGGTCACGATGCATACCACGTGGTATTAACCAGAACAGCTTCCCCTGTTCCTTAGCCCAGCTGTGTATCAGTATCTTTCCCCTAACCGGGGCAAGATGTCAAACTCCCATACCTCTCTCAACAACTGCCAAGACTAGTGCTTCTAATAATACCCAGCCTTGAATTTTCGATGGCAGATTTCAGGAGGATTTAATATTACAGCTTGGTTGTCAGATAAAACTAAATCCTTAAACAAAATCTTCCTGCTGCCTCAAACCTTTCTGAAATACTCTCAGAAATGTGCACTATGTATTTTTCTCAGTATTTTTCATTACATAAAGAAGTTACTCTGTCTCCCTGTGAGAGCAGGTAATAGGGATTTATTGTGTTTGGTGGCTATTAATAGTCATAACATGTTATCACAGAGCACCATGAGCAGTCACAGTACATAACAAATAGAAAAACAGTGTAAATGGTGATATTTTAGATGGAAAAACAGGGGTGCATAACTCCTAGCTGTAGCCTGGTTTCAGTAGCAGAGAGTGGGCTAACTCAGAGGGGCCTTTTATCACTTCTTTCCTCTCTTTGATGTGGCATAGTTTTAAAGATTGTTACAGTGATAGAAACCCTTTGCTAATTAAACCACTGTAAAGAGTTGCTCATGCTGTATTTCTGGTCCCTTTCCCAAGCAGGTTTTTAAACACATGGCAAACTTTTCACTCCCCAATTCTCGTACTCAGTTTCTTTGTGCAATGGCTTTGTAGAGTGCCTCAAACTGGCTCAGCGCTGGAGGTTATCTGCTTGGAGGTCTGGTTCCCTGGACAGATGAAAGAGGAGAGAAACTCCTATTTCCTGCGATGTGCAGATGGAGAAGCACCAATGGGCCAATTTCCTAGAAAAAGTGGCGATGCACAGAAAGATTTCGCAGGCTCACTGTTACTAAATTTGTCACATTTGTAGGGCTGTCAGTTGGTGCCAAAATCATTATGACGTGACTTATTGCTACCAATCTTCTGGACAGAAAGATAGATAAGCTTCCTCAAGGCCAGATCACTAAATTCAAAAGTTTTTACTGTTTGGTAAAATTATTCAGCACTATTTTGACAGAAATGCATTGTTGGGTGAAAGTGATCCAAATGTCTCTTGGTTGTAGCATACTTTGCTAGGCTTTCCTTGTAATATAAGCAGAGACTTTTTGACATACAATAGCTGTTTCAGATCTGTGTGATATAGAAGCTGCATTCAGCAGTTCTGAATTTAAAATTTTAACAGAGCTTCTTAGGTCATTTTGGTAGTACTCAGGAACATTGCGTTTCCCTGAGAAGGGAAACCTTAAAATAAAAAATAAACTTACTACAAAATTGCCTTTTCAAAACTCTTTTAAATGAATACCCCGGGAATTGCATTTGCATGCTGTTCCAGCCAGGAATATAAAGCAAGACAAAGCTTAAACTGACAGTTTTCTACAAATAAGAAATGAGTTTGGACTGTCTTGCAGTATATTCTGAAGGAAAGAAGTCTGGTGCCTGAAACCTCCAGTTGTCAGGACAATAACTCTTGATGTCTTTATAAAACTCACTCCCTCTTGGGAACTGCCAACATCCGCCTCGCGACTTCTCCCCATAGGCGAGTACCACTGCTCTTGGGGTTCTTCACCAGCAGGGCATGTTTTGCTCCTCTCACCTCCTTCCTGGGTTAAAGTCACATTTTCTTGGCCTCTTCCAGACCAGCTTTTCTCAATTCTTGGCTGATTCTCGAACTTCCTAGGGTTGTGTTTTGTTTTTTTTCTCTTCTTTCTCAAGAAAATAATCCCCTTGTGTGCATAACTTTGGCTTGGCCACTGGGGAAGCATTACTGTCTCCAGACAGATGTCAAGATTTACATTTCAGCCTGCCTTATTCTTGTGACAGAAGGATTCAGCCAAGTTTCAAAGCTTCCCCGAGAGCATTTGTGCAATCAATGGTGCACTCAAAGGAAAGCCTTCAGCCGGTCTGCAGGGACCCTTTGCTGCGCTGAAGCTAACTCTGCTGAATAACAGTTAAGCATGATTTTTTTCAGCTTTTTGGCTGGTTTCAGCGACCTAGGCGGGGAGAGGGGCGCGATTCAAACACGACTGCAAGGACACTCTATGTCTGAAGATGACTCATGTCTCAGCATATCTGCTGCTAAGCTGCTGAGAAATAAACTGATGTTTGATGTTCCTTTTCCTTCTCGGTCACAGAGACTATTTTGGAGGGTAGGTGGGCTTCATTGAGGTGTGTCTCCTTTGCTCCCCACATTGACTGAGTTGGGGTCTGTAGGTCACAAGTTCTGTCCTTAGTCCAAAATACTACAGGGGTGAAGGCCTTCAGGACAGACTGGGTGTGCAAGGAAGCTTCTTGCAGAAACCATGGCATATTTTCAAAACTGTGGCCTCCTGTTGAGGCATGTCAGATTCCTCCATGCTGGGTCAAAGAAAACACAGTCCTGTGAAAAGATGAAAGAGTTATGCTTTGGAAAGAGGGGTTTGGTGCTCTCTTTAAACTCATAGCAGATTTACCTTGAATACTGTGTGCGTGCATAATGCTGCATGGAAGTTAGAGAGAAAGTGTCCAACTCCAAACACCGTTGCTCCTGCCCTCTTTCCCAGAAGAAGTCATAAGTGCTGATCTGTGCTGCTTCTCACACACCTTCCTCCCAGGGCAGCTACTGAAGCCCATGCAGCACGGAGCTCCAGCAAGGGCCGCGCTTCACTGCTTCTTGCTTTCTTTATGGAGACTGGAGGGCAAAATCACCAGCAGGTTTATATCCATGTGATATTCCTGCTCCAAGAGAAAGTTGGACTAGAAACCAGTGGAGATCCCTTCCCACCAGCACTGGAAGTCCATGAAGCTAGGCCCATCACATGGGCCACAGAGGTGACCAGGATGGAGAGACCCCTGCACTTCCCTTTGTGAAGAGGCTGCTGAGCATCCTCGGCCTTGACACTGACATGCATGTCTCTTCTTTGTTGGTTGGAAATGCCTCCTCAGCTTGTCTCTTGCAAACGCTACATCTGTTGGGAAATGCTGCACAGTCAGAAAAGATACCCACCATGCCTGAATAGATTTCACCAGGGCTTGCAGCAACTTCACCGCAGAGCAAGGAGCACAATTTGACGTATTGCAAGCTGATGGAAAAGCTCTCCAGGCAAAGCAGACCAGGGGAGAGGAGAGAAGAAGAGATGCTGAAAGGGCCTGGGGCTGTGGTGGAAGAACTGTTAGCTCCAGTGAACCACAACTGAAGAGGAAAGAGAGGACCAAACAGAGACTCTGGGTACAAATCCCCTCCAACACACCCCACGGAAACTTTCGCTGTACACAAAGCCACCTACATCACTCCTTTCTGTGATCTCCTGTTGGTTATGAACAGCACTGCTTGGCCTGGGGTCCTTTTCAAACTTTTTCTCTACCCGCTTTGAACTTTCTTAGCCCTGTGAACCAGACATTAGTCCACCCCAGGCCCTGCCATACATGTCCAGACCTTCTCCTCCCCTTCCCAGCAGCTGTCTTTCCTTTTTTTTCCTTAGACCTACCCCACAGCTGTCTTTGAGTACCAACCTTGGGGTCTGGTATCAGCACCCTTTTCTGTCATCATTGCTGCTGAAGAGATTTTCCTCTGTCTCTGATTCAGGACTTTTTCTCATCTTGCATGGGGAAGACGACAATTCAATCTCTGAGAGGACCCTGTACTACTTAACCTGTTACAAGGCACAAAACTTGGGGGATTTGGTTGGAAGTTGGAAGATTCTATTTGACTATCAGAAAATCTGAAGATTTGGAGTCCAAAGGATGGCCATGAAGATGCTGCGAGGTCTGGAGCCCCTCTGCTGGGAGGACAGGCTGAGAGACTTGCGGTTGTTCAGCCTGGAGGAGGCTCCACAGACACCTTAGAGCCCCTTCCAGTGCCTAAAGGGGCTACAGGAAAGCTGGGGAGGGACTCTTCATCAGTGAAGGGCATGATAGCACAAGGCGTAACGGTTTTTAACTGAAAAGGGGAGATTTAGATTAGATATTAGGAAGAAATTCTTTCCTGTGAGGGTGGTGAGGCACGGGAACAGGTGGCCCCGAGAAGCTGTAGCTGCCCCATCCCTGGAGGTGTTCAAGGCCAGGTTGGATGGGACTTGGAGCAACCTGGGCTGGTGGGAGGTGTCCCTGCCCATGGCTTGGGGGTTGGGACTAGATGGTCTTTAAGGTCCCTTCGAACTCCAGTCATTCTGTGATTCTATGATTTGTAAATAGGTCAAAAAATAGCTTTTAACCCTGCTGTGACCAGAGATAAAACAAGGCCAAAACAGGTTATTTCCACCAGCACTTTTCTATGGCTAGTAGCTTTCACTATTTGTGTTTATAATTAGAGAACTATGCAGATGACACTCTGCCATATCCCTGTATTCCCAATAGGGAAGGACACTGTGAGTACATATAGCTGGGCTCCTAATTAACACTTGCTCCTGAGCATCGCGGGATTGTAGAAGAACCATCACTTACAAGGTGGCAGGCACCAAACTAGGTCCAGGAACTGCTGGGGCAACCATTGAGTCAACACCTTCCCTGCAGCCTCTTTACAAGGCACCAGGCACGGATCTCCCAAGAGTGGGGATGTGTTCCTACAGCCCCCCTCCTCCTCTGTTCCCTGTCAGATGGTGGCTGCATCTGTATGGCAACACACCAGCAACACTGGCAGCCAAGAAAAGAGTTGCTAGGCAAATCAGAGCAGTGGGAGGATTTTCACATCCTGCAGCCACCTGGACTGCTGCATGCAACTCTCCTCTAGCTCTCTCCTTTCAGGCCCCTCAACCCCTCTTCTCCACCCCTGTGCTTCCCCTTATCTATTTTTTAGGGCGAATTTCTAACACTTTCCTAAGTTTATTCCTTACCCTTCCCCATGGGACAGTCGGCATGTGCAGACAGTGAGCAGCAGCAACCTCCAGTGCTCCAAGAAGACATCAGCTTTCCCTGGGCTGAAGTCAACCACACATCTATATGACAGTGAGTTGATAAAAGGTGGGTGCAAATGCCCTGAGACGCAAGTGTGAGACACAAAGCCCACCAGTATAGCCCTTCCCTGGAGGGACTATGCCCCATGTGCTCAGCAAGCTGGCGACACAAAAGTGGCACTGGCTCCTGGAGGTGCTGTCAAACGAATAAAGCCCCTGCTGCCAGAGGGTAAGCAAATTACTGCAGGGTTCAGCTACCGAAAGCTAAAGTTGGGAGAATGCAGTATTTACAGTTAAGGTGCTATTTTTTGCATTGTATTTTTTTAACAAAACCAGTGGTGCCAAGGCCCCGTCTCCATCCCTGGCAACACCTAACCAAACCAAGGCAGGAGGGTTTTGTACAAAGCCATGCTCTAGCCCACCTGGGTGCTAGCCACCCCTCCATCTTGGAAAGGGCAGAGCCTGAGAGACCCTAGCATAGGCTGGCTGTAGCTTGGGCCAGGCCATGGTCCCATTCCCTCTCTGCCCCTGTATGGGTTTTACCAGGGAGATGTACTCACAATTGCATCCTCTCTAATGGGGAGTTAGGGATGTGGGGAAATCACAGCTGGTGTCAGAATTCATGATGGGGAAAGGACATCATGGAAAACATCCAACTTGTAGAAGAAGAGCACCCTGCGTTCAAACCGCTATGACTCCTGCCCTGGGGATAGAAGCCAAAAGGTGAGCCAGGGCAATTAAAACCCACTCACCACAGAACCGCTGAGCAGGGATCACATCCTGTCAATCCTGGCTTGTTTTTTGATTTATTAGCGTGAACTTAACCGAAGGGAGACCTGGGAGATGCTGGAAGAACAGCGGTAGGAGGTTATTTGTAGAATGCCAGCCGAAAAAGAAGAAAAGTTGTAGGAGGGGTTCGAAGGCTGGAAATGGACTTGTTTTTTCCAGGCATAGTCTGAAAATAATTCCAGGGCTCAAGGTTATGAAAGGGGGCTGCAGACCAGAATAACATGCTTAGCTCCGAAGGGATAGGTTTGAAACAAGGACACCCCACTAAATGAAGAATAATGCATGTTTGCTTTGTGTTACGCAAAAACATTTTTTTTCCCTCCATTCTTGGGTTATGGAGATTTTTTTCCACAACATCCAAAAATCCCTTTGGAAACTGCACTTTCAAAAGTTTCAGAAGACTTTCAGCAATTCTCCAGCTTCACCTGGACAAGGCTCCAGCCTGATGGAAAAAAATCTCTGGCCGGTGCCAGAGCTGAGAGCAATGAGATGCTGGATGGCTGGAAAGCCCTCCCTTACTGTATCGATCTGCAACCTGGAAACAGAAATAGGAGAGATGAGGGGGAAGATTCATATGCTCCTTTAGACGAGCCGGAAATTTCCAGGAGGAAATTGATTGCCCAGCAATCGTGCTGCTTTGTGACTACTGACACTGTCTACAACCCATATATCCCAGAAGCTCCCAATGCCAGAGAAGAGAAGAAAACACTATAGACTCCTCCACAGTAATTTGTATTTTGCGAGATCTGAGATTATGTTTAGCACTGTGGCTGACAGGGGGAGGGGGGAAAGAAAAAGCCCAAACAGCTTTAATAATAGATTTTGGAGGACTTTGAATTGTCAGAGACATTTTCTAGTGACAGTTTGTCTGAATCATATTTGGCACTGGTAATATACCACATCTTCTGTCATTCTGTTAATTACTTTAGAGCCTTTTAAAAGAGCATTTTAAAAATTAATTAAGAACACGTCTGATTTCAGACCAAGCATGAGAAAATAAAATATCCCCGCTGTTGCATTTTAAGCGGCAGATTGTGCTGGTGCTGCAGATAAGCTTTGTGAAAAATCCAGCATGCCAACACCAGAACAACCCCCAAAGATAACTTAATTTTGTATCCTTAAATGGGCTTGGGAAGGGAAGTGTAACATTTTTGAATTTCAGGAGACAAAGGACCACAGTTAACTAATTATGTTACCAGAAATCTGCACTAAATGGATTGGTTCCACTCTGCTGATTAAAGCTTGAAGAGAAAATAAGGCTAGGCTACAGCTGGTTGTACTCGGTGGTAGAAATCATTTGCAGAAGATTTCTTGTACGCAAAACTGGAGGATGTGAACTCTGCAAGTCAGTAGAAATATCTAAGTTTTAGGATTCATATTAGAGCTGAACAATTTTATTATTATTTTTTTTTACCAGCTTATCTGATGAGTTTACCACTCTGCCCAACATCTGAACACTTTGTGGTGCCTAACAGTCATGTTCAGGTGCAGATTTTGGGGTCAGTGGAACAGTGTTACCTGTTCCACTTGGAACAGGTGTGTGGCTTGGCCATGCGTGGTCAGCAGCATCCTGGTGGGGCTGGTGTGAGAGGGGATCTAGGGAATGCACTGATAATCCACTGTGGATATATGGACAGGTAAACATGGTTATTTGCTGAAAATGCATATTTGCGCACCCAAAAAGCGTGGGTGTGCATGCACACGTGTGTGATGAGGGGCTGCAAAGGGCCTAACGAGGATCTCAACATCTGAACGACTGGTCCAGCCTTATTCCATCTCACATGTAGATGCGACAACGGCACCAATTGCACCGATGATGAGGAAGGGGAAACACAGAGGGGAAATCTCATGGGTTCACTGGGTAAATGTCTCACCCTTGACTCTGTTCGTGGCAGGTTGACCCAACACCAGTGAGGTGGGAGAGTCTCTGCTGTCCTTGTGGCAACTCAGTGACAAGAGGCAGACTGGGCCGGAGCAGTGGGCAACTAGCCAGGCTCTGGCAGACCTGTGTCTGCTCCTGATGCTGTTGCCCACCCCAGGCCAGGAGGCTTTCATGTGACTGTTCCCTAACTTCTAAACTAAGCAAACAGTGACCCCTTGGTTTGTAACCACGCTGTTGTCAGGTTATTACCTTTCTTCAGAAAAAGACTGCCTGGCAGGAACCACCTGCCCACCAAGAACACTCCTTGGTCAAAGGCGCCCGTGTCTCTTTGGGCCAAACAAACCAAACCAGGCTCGACAAACCTGTTTCAGACTACACAGGATTCAACCCAGATGCTAAAACTATGTCCCTCCAGAGCAACCTTTGGTGCCCAGCTGCAAGGCTGAGTTTGTCAGCATAGCACTGGTGGAGTTGAGTGGCTGCTGCATCCCCACCGCTCCTGGGTTGGGATATGACATCCAGCGCATACAGCACATAGTCTGTCATCCTTTCCACAAGCGTGACAACTCTGCCTTAAGGTATTTTGTTGAGGTTTTTTTGTGTTTTTTTTTCTTTTCTTTTCTCACCATAGCATTGATTAAAACCCGGGCTTGTGGTATCAGGAACACTTTTCTCCCAAAGGAGGAAGCCAAACAGCTGGGTTAAATTTAGGTCTGCCCTCGATCCTTCTGACCACCAAACAAGATCTGTGCATATTATATCACTGCTGATGCCTTAGTTGAAATCAACCACAGGTGAAACCAATGGCAACTAGTTTTCAAACCGCCTATTTCCAAAGGTAGCAACTTAGTGAAAAGGGACAGCTATAGATTTCTTCCTTCTGACCTACTCAGCCAAGGCTGCCTCCCCTCCCTTCTCATGTGTGGAACATATTAAGGCTCTCTACTTCCAAAATATATTCAACTATTGACCAAGAACTGCTCAGCAGATGGGGAGAAGAAGAAAGAGAAATGGAAGTATCATTTTTCCCTTTTCTGAAGGTGAGAACGTACCTGTCTGCTATGCCCAACCTGCCATTTACTCTGCAAGGAGCAAAAGGGCAGCTGGGCATCTCTGTCCTGAAAACATCTCCCAGCTAGCCAGTAGGAGTTAGTGGAAATACTTGTGAGTGCTAAATGAGAACATGCTTGATGGGAACATATAGTCATACATTTCATGTAAATAAATTCTCCCGCTTTCATGTAAAAGGCTCTCCTCCATTCAAAGCCGCATACTCTTGACACGATTGTGGTGGGATTCAAGATGCCTTTCTTTCCTGACCTACTTTTCAAGCTGACCCTGCTTTGAGTGAGAGGTTGGACCAGAGATGCCCCAGAGATCCCTTCCTGCCTAAATCCTAGAATAAAAGTGTTTGTTTTCAACACTAGATTTTCAATGCTGCAGGGCCTTTCCTTTGAAATTTCTCTGTATTGTGAGTAGGACTGAAGAGTATTTAAGTTATCTTACTTAATCCACAATCTTTCCTTCTTCCCCAACCCCCTTCCCACCCCAGTAACATGGTTTTATCTTACCAGAAGTTGGTGACATTCACTTACAATGAGCTCAGTTTAGGGGGTTCAGAATCATCCATTAAAAAATAAATAAATTCAGTTTTTCTGGCAAGCTTGAACAGACTGATGAATAACTCAGGGTGATTGCCTGCCCCTACTGAGGCACTGTACCAGCCATAGGTTAGCCCCTGCATATCTAGTCCTCTTTGCCCTTCAGAGCTGTATGCGTGTAGCTGTTCCTCTGGGGCCAAGACTAATGAGTCTTAATTGTGTTCGGATGCCCAAAAGTGCAGTTAAAACAGTCTGCTCCTTCGGTCCTTCGGTCAAAATTGCAGACGTGTTTCTGCCACTGGGGGAATCTTCTGTGCAGCTACTTCTCCGTTCAAACCAGAAAGCTGCACCTGCAGCACTGATGGAGAGGGGAGAGCAGATCCCATCACTGCTGGTACCAAGGGTACCTGGTTAGACTTGGCTGTGCAGCACATCGATGACCACCTGGAGCAGGATCTCCTAAGCATTTCTCAGGCCCACCTTTTCACAGCTTATAAATGATAAACCTACAGGTCTCTTCCTTCCTTGGGTCTGCGGTAGCGCCCAGTACACATGCATGATCTTCCCTTCACCGGCTGCCATGAAAAGCTCACCACTGGTATCCCTCATAGTCACCATCTCACTAAAGATGCCTATTATTTATTAATCTCTAATTGGCAGTGAATAACAAGGAAAATAAACAGAATTATTTCAGTTATTTTGCTTGTTTACCAGCAAATATTTGAGGGGAGCCACAAATAACCCTGCCACTGAGTCAAAATCCTCTCATGATGTCATTGAGGGCCCTACCTGTTCTGCTGCTGGCTATGCAGTGTTTGAGAAACAAATGTGTACGAGCTTAGCTAATATCACTGCAGCAACACTCTCAGTCAGCCAGGAGGCTGGTGAGAAAACGGGGCAATAATTTATAGAAAGAGCTGAGTATTTCTGTTCAAAAGCATCCATGCCATGCTTGTGGCTGCTACACTCTTACCTGAAGGCTTGATTGTCTGGTGCAGTTTGGAGTCATGTCAGTTAACTATAAAGTTTAAATAATTGCTATATAGAGAGAGCGCTGGAGGGTCTATCACTGGAAATGTTAATAAAAGCTCAGGATAGAGTCACCCTGCTTGTCTTTTCTGGTTGGATTTTAGGGTGGTTGTTTTTTTTTTGTAGGCTATTGCTCTATGCAAGCCTTTCCCTGCATGACCTTGGCTCTCTGAATAAACAAGGTTAAAGCACGTTAATGAGAGGCTCTTCAAGTTTAATGGGAGAATTGATCTCAGAAATTGTTGGAGATTTCCTCGTTGTCATAAAGCTGCCAGAAACATCTCTGGAGAGGCTCTTACCCTTTCCTTGTAGTTTGCACACAGTGACTCACATGATCCCATGTGGGCTCAGATGAAATGCAGTCAGCTTGGATTCTGCAGCAATACATCTACAAGCTGAGGAGGAGAGTGGTGTGTCAGCTGGGTCTGTACCGCTTCAGCAGACGCACAGTTCTGGAGGCCCAGGACAGCGCTAAACACAAGACGAAATTTTTCAGGGCACCTAGCAGATCTGGGCCCTCAGCTCTCATCACAGCACAGGGATTTGAGGATTCACAATACATGAATTGCCTTGAAATTGCAACCCCTCTTTGCTTATGGTTCAGAGGAGAAGCGAGCTGCAGGGACAGTCTTCCCATTCACAGTATCCTGCTCCCAGCCTCCTCCACTTGCAAAGAAGAGGAAGAGCAGGTGAAATGAGATGGAGAGAAGGGAAGATGGCCAGGGGAACCTTCACTTGTGATATGCAAGGAAAGACAGGTTCCTTATGAGGCTCTGAGAAGGAAGACCCAGCTGGATCTGTCCTGCTGTTGTCATGTCCTTGGTGCCTCTCCATGCACAACACACTCCAGTGAATTTAGGATGCAGACATGGTCATCTACCCTTCCGCCAAGGATCATGTCACAGTAGACTCTCATAGGAGGAGGACGAAGTTGCTTAACTCTCAGCATAAAGATATATAACTTTTTTCCTCTTTTATGATCCAAGCTGAGCCCTGCTGTCTTTCTACATGCCCAGCTTGCCATCAGAGCTGGAGTGACACGTGTCTGCCTCCTTTGTCTTCTCTGCCATGACTAACGTACACGAACCTTGGCTTTACTCTACTGTCCTGCCAAAGAACATCGAGCCAGCTCTTGAGCTGAAGGTGGAAAGGACTTCTGCAAAGAGCAAAGTAACCTGGAGTGAGAGTAACAGCCACCTGGAAGCCTGTAATAACTGGTCCCAGAGTAAACCCCAAGGGGATGGGGGTCCCAGCTGCCAGCAAGGCAGCAGAGAGATGGTACACAGAGACCCAGCCACACACTCCAGGGAATGATGCCCATAGGAATTACAGGCAAAGTAGAAAATAAATGGCTGTTATACCCTGCATTAATGTGCCGACTGGGGACTTTTGAGACAAGTGGGATGGGATGGGATGGGATGGGATGGGATGGGATGGGATAGGATTTTCCACTTGTGGAGTTTTATCCTAACTCTACTGCTCCAAGGTGAAGGGCAAAACCCCACGCTGGGTGTTGAGCTCTTTTACGTCATAGCTCCTTCTGTCCTGACAGACACTGTTTAAAGGTTTTACAGGTCACCCGAAGACTGTTCCCGTAATGGCACATCTATATATATTATTACAGGCTCTGGGATTTCATGCAAATCCTTTTCAGACTGAAATACAGAGACAGTAAATGATTCATGGATACACCCTAGAGATGCTGGTTTTGGCTAGAGATGATGTTGTGCCTTGCAGTCAGAGGAAAAGTTGCCGGTTGGCATTTGGATAGAAAGGGATATGGCCGGAGAGTGGAAGATGGGGGAACAGGTCTCTGTCCCCACAATCTGGAGTTATTGAGGGAGGAAATGCTGCCTCTGTCTTCTGACTATTGCAGATTTCACTGCATGAAATCTTAAGTCTCTGTTGAAACTGGAGCGAAGCAGCACAGTGCTCTCAGCCATTTTAATGCAGATTCACTTACCATTGATTAGCCATTCAGAACTGCTTTGATTTCAGGTAGGTGTTACTTCATTGACCCCTTGTGAATGTCGGATTGATTTAGCTACACTGCTCATTAGTATATTTCTTTGCAGCACAAGTTAAAGTACTTGACAGTGCCTTTAGAGAAGGCACTGTGGAAACTGGAGAAATGACAGGAGTCAGACTGGAAGGTGAGGATCACTGCCTGGCAGGAAGCTGAGCGTCTCCTGTGAGTCACTGTGTGTGCTGAACTGCCAGAGGTTTCAGTCTGGCAAGCAGGAAAGGCCAGCCTGCATGTGAGTCACCAGCCCTGATGCTGGATTCACTACACCACCACCTCGCAGGAGCCAGTATCATAAACTCCCCTGCAAGTCTGTGCAAAGCTTTTCCCATAGCCCTATTTTACACTGAAGCTTCAGAAAGCTGTGCTTGATGTCCTTTGGTGGAATAGTACTTAGCTCAAGGAATGAAGAAGCAAATATCTACTTGGAAAAAAACAGGTGGGAATGGCCCTACCTGAGTGTTTCCCTGGCTGGCTGCTTTCCACTCCTCCCCAGCCTTTGGCTGCTCCTCCACCACTTGTCGTCTCTGCACAGCACTTTCTGATCCTAGCCCAAGGATCCTAGTGGATCTCTTAGTAGTTTTGGACCAGGATTCAGCAGAAAACCTACTTGCTACAAACAATTTGCTCTACTGGGGGAAGTATTGGAAATGCTGCTATGGTTTTAAAAGAACTTAAATTATGACATGTTAAGAAAAAACCCAAAACAACCAAAAATGCATAAAATGTTAACAGAGTTATTAAAAAGATGGCACCTCCCTCCCCAGCACTGCTCATCTCAAGAAATATGAGTCAATATTCATCTAGCTTGAGGTCCTCTGCAAAGAAAATATTGTCTGGAGAAAGTATGGTCTTCATTTACTCGTTTGTTTAGAAGCAGTTTTGTTTATTCCCATCTCAATTTAATTTGCACTGTATATATGTTGGAGCCCTCACCATCCACTTGAATCTGTAACTGAGTGGATAATTAGAGGATTCTTTGGCCTGTCAGCCACATCTCCCATTTCAGGCACAGACGGCCTTCCCTGAAATGTCCTCCCTGAAATGTCTTCCCTGAGATGTCCTCCCTGAAAACAGGTGTTGTGGCCATGTGGCTATGGAAGAGCCATGCAGAATTGGACCTGGTGCACTGTTCCCAAGGTGCTGAATTCAACACAGCTTGGACATGTTGTTGAGCTTCACCAAGTCACATTATGGCACTGCTTCACACTCTTCACACTCAGAACCACAGAGATTTCTCCTCCACATATACGCATCAGAGAAGGCAGAGGGCACCACCAGCTCCCCATTACATTAGCAAGGGAAGGTAGTAATTACTCCAAATAACTGCTCGGAGTTTGTATGGCAGAATGGATCTGTCTTGCAAGAGCTTTTTCTGCATGTGACACATTTATGACCTCACTTTTCAAAAGAGGAAAGCAGCCTGGGAGAGGTTGAAAGCTTCACCACAACTTGTAGGCAGCATCAAGACTAGCCAGTCTCTTCTTCCTGGGATCTAAACCATCTTATGGGAATAAGCTTTGAGGAGAAGTCTGCCCCGCTTTTTAACTGCATTCCTTCCCAAGCCTGCAGGCTGATTCCTCAGAGAAGCCGGTCATGATTGTACAAGGCTTCTGAAAGCCTGGATGGGTAGTGAGGAAGGGAACTAAGGAAGTGATCACCCCCTGTATTGGGCACTGGTGAGGCCCCACCTCCAATACTGTCTTCAGTTTGGAGCCCCTCATGACAAGAAAGACATTGAGGTGTTGGAGCATGTCCAGAGAAGGGCAACAGAGCTGGTGAGGGGTCTGGAGAACAAGTCTTCTGAGGAGCAGCTGAGGGCACTGGGGTTGTTCAGCCTGGAGAAAAGGAAGCTGAGGGGAGACCTTATCGCTCTCTACAGCTCCCTGAAAGGAGGGTGTAGCGAGGGGGGTCAGTCTCTGCTCCCAAGTAACAAGTGATAGGACAAGAGGAAATGGCCTCAAGTTGTGCCAGAGGAGGTTCAGATTGGATTTTAGGAAAAATTTCTTAACTGAAACGGTTATCAAGCATTGGAACAGGCTGCCCAGAGAAGGGGCTGAGTCACCATCCGTGGAGGTATTTAAAAGTCGTGTAGATGTGGTGCTGAGGGACAAGGTTTAGTGGTAACTTGGCAGTGTTGGGTTAACTGTTGGACTTGATGATCTTAAAGGTCTCTTCCAACCAAAATGATTCTATGATTCTAAGTTCCAACCATCAGCAAACAACCCAGAGTTCATCTGTGCCATGAGATACACGTCAGCTGAAAGCACATGACAATTGCCTTGGTTAACGCTACAAGCACCAGGTAGAATTTCTTTTGGGAGTCTTCTTTCCAGTGCAGTCTTTTACACATCTCATGTGTGCTTTTGTCATGGGACTCTGCACCACATGAAGTGGAGGGGTTTGTCCTACTCCACCTAGGAGAGCCTTTTCTCCTTCCTCTTTGAGGCTGACTTTCCGTATTGCTTTTCCTGATCTCCCTGTCACCCGAGTCCCAAACTGAAATAACCATCAGTTCTCTGAAAAGCTTATGCAAAATGCATCAGCTTATTGGAAAAAATACTACTCTGAGAGGTTTTGTCCTCCACAGTTTTTTCTTCTGACTTCACAAGAGGCCTTCTCTGGGTGCTTTGTTAGTTCTCCTAGGCAGGCAGGATTTCCACCTTACTAGCTGGAAAAAAATGCTGTGCAGCCAAGATTTCCACAATGATGAATAACACAACAAAAACAACAAGATCTCACATTTGATAGCAACACATTAGAAAAAAATCCATTTTTTGCAAGGTGGAAGAAGATATTATGCAAGAGGGTAAAATTCCCTTCGAAATCTGCTACTTGGACACATAATCTGCTTGGTAAGCTGTTTAAATCAGCACTTATAAGGTATGTGTCAGCCTCCAAAAATGCTAAGTACCTAATTAGAGGCTTTTGTACTGAATTGTAGCAGTGGCTATGTATTTGTGTCCTTGCTCAGGCAGTGCTATGCCGGAGAGCCGAGCAGTGGAGGAGGTGATGCTGATAGAAGCACAGTGGTCTCGGCAGGCCTGCTCCAGAAGGGGAGGGCAGGGGGCTGTTCACCTCTGGGTCCCACCACATGGGTGCAGGCACTGAGTGGGTATGGATAACCCCACTTCTCCCCAGTAAAGCCACACAGATGCCTGGAGTCTGCGCATCGGGGAGTGGAGCACCAGTCACTCTGCCAGGAGAGCTGAGCCAGAAAGTCCTAGCAGCAGAACAAGAGATAAATATACAGTATTCCACTATCTTTTAGTCACCACAAGCACGAAAGGAACAAGGAAAGAAAGGAGAGCTTGGCCAAATTCAGAAAACCCTTCCCATAGGAAACTCTCGCATTTCTTATCTATTAAAACACCAAACTGGCTCCAAAGACAAATGCTTCTTTTCACTCCCAATCTTGAACTTTAGACTCACTTGCACCAGAAAAGTTGAAACTTCTTCTTGAAAGACATTTACTTGAATGAAAAAAAAACCCTGTTATTTTTTCCTTCCCTGAAAAGGAAGTTTGCTTTGCTTCAACCAGTACTCAAACTTACTTTTTCACTCTTTCTCCTGCTAGGACAGTTATTGGTAAGGGAAATATCAGCTTGCCATGACTTGTCATGGCACTTCATCACGAGAAAGACCATCCTGTCTCTTCCACCATAACTGTAATACATCAAGCTATGGCAATGTGTAACCTTTTTGGAAAAAAATCCACTTTCTTCCCTTCTCTGGAGAAGAATGCAGATTGGTTTGAGTTGAAGATTAGCATCAGCTATAAAACACACCCATTTGCAAGGGTGTTGGAGATAATTTTTCTTCTTCATCCTAGATAACTGTTGGGACCAGTAAGACGCTTTGCGTTTTCTTTTGATAGGTATTTTTCTCTTTGCTGATTTCAACTCCTCATTTCAATAGGCTGCACTGCATATGGTCTGAGGAAAAGCAGTGGCAGTGTTAAGGCAGAGCTCACTGGAAGCCCTGCACTCCTGTGTTTTGAACTGCTAAGCTGAAAATGAACATCTGCTGCTGAAATGCTTTCACATTATTTTTTTTAATAGATTTCATTTCAAGAGGTTCCAAGCAACCAGCCCTTTTCAGCTGTAATGCAAGAAACATTTTTGAAAACAGCTGGGAATTGGCAAGATGATACAAAAGAAGGACATATTTAAGAATCACTAATCATTTACAATTGACTAGAGCTGTCACTGTGTTCAAAGACCCAATATTAGTTAAAAAAGACACACACACACAGAGTCTTATAATAAAATCATCTCTTAATATGCAAATCCAGGAGGTAAGTTGGCTATACCTCACTTACATTTTGTGCATCATTTAACAATACCTGGCTGTCAGCGGGAAACAGGTCAATCAACCCGCCCCGGAGAAGTGCAGGACTTTGCAAAGCACACAGTGATGGAGCAAAACTTGGGACTGAAAAAACAAGATTTCCACCTTGATCACACCACTGATACAGTCTCTAAGCTGCTAGAAGAGAGGTGGGACCTGACCCAGCAGAAAGACCTTCCGGCATTTTCTAGATTATTTTTTTTCCTGTACAGTATATATCTAAAATTCTGAGAACTTCATTTCTCAAACAAAACACCCATATCTGTTTTTGGCTTTCAACCAGTCACAGAACCAGATGGAACATGATCACATTTTCAGTGAAATGTCCCGATTTTAAAAAAAGCAACGACAATGATAATAATTTGGGAAACAGGCTACCATCAATTCAACCACTTCCTTCCAGAGAAGCCCACTGGAGACTCTTAATTCCTCCTGTAAGTAGTGGACAGCAATAAACCAAGGACTGGAAGCAAAGTAATTAATAAACATGCTGTTTTATCTTCATTGTACCAGCAGAGAAAACAAGGAATGCCATGAACTTTGTATTTTGTGGACAGGCATGGGAAACTATACAAAACACAGGATGTGTGGAATACCACGTGCTGAATTCAGTAGCAATTAGTGGAAATTTCAGTTTCTGGTCAATTTAAAAGGCCTTTTGGCACATCTCACCTCCTCACTGTATTTTATGAGCCCAGAGAGATAACTGTCTTTGTGTCCTCTTTGATTATTCCTCAGCATCCTTTCCAGGAGGATTTTCACCTAAACTTTCCCTATAAGAACTCCTCTTGCCTGCGATTCCCATTCTAGGTGGGTTCCCATCCCAAACAACAGGAAACCCAAAACATCTCTGCAGTTGTGTCCTGGGCCCCTCCAGATAAGCCAGCTTCCTGCGTTCTCCAATCCGACTAGTCCCTACTCATCCCTCCATTTAATTTAATCAGCAATAAGCTCATGTGATCCAGGCTTGGCATTTCTCCTGCTTACCAAGTTGAAAACAGGACTGTCTTTGATGGATCACTAGCTTCTCTGGAAAGAAACCTCTCAGCTTTACCATCCCCTTACCACTTTTTTTTCCTTCCTGCATGTAGGATGTTTACATCTTCCACCACACGTGGCAGGACTCATGTCCTGAATAAGAGCATAAAAGTATTTCCCAGGGCAGAATTGAAAGCAGCACCACAGATACGTGATCTAGCAAAACCAATGCAAAGGAAAAACAAAACAAAACAAAAAACCAAACCATTGGTACCTCTGCTCACAGAAACCGCTTCTGTGGCTGGAAACAGCAGGAGCCGTGTCTAGATGTGAGTGTTCTGCAGTCAGTGCTGGAGACAGAAATCATAGAATGATAGAATGGTTAGAGTTGGAAGGGACCTTGAAGACCACGTAGTCCCAATCCCCTGCCCTAGGCAGGGACACCTCCCACCAGGCCAGGTTGCTCCAAGCCCCGTCCAACCTGGCCTTGAACACCTCCAGGGATGCGGCAGCCACAACTTCCAGGCAGAGCAGAAGAGCATAAGGCAAACTCCGATATACTGTCCTGGGCTGCTATGGCGATGGGCACTGCTGACTCAGCTGCCCCTGACACATGCTGCTTACAGCTGGCTTGTGGCTCCCTCGCACTCCTGGGAGTAAAGGGAGCTTTTCCCTTTGCCGTGAGCTTGCACTGGGTTGGATAGGGAGGGTCCTATCCCTCCCAGCCCCTGGATGTTGCAAGGAGCTGGCGTGCAGCACAGTGATACCCCTGGCAACGCTGATGGGGGCTAAGTTTGCAAAAAGGCAATGGAGTATGCTAGTTCATAGCAATTACAGACCTGGTGGTGGGAAGGGGGTCTCTGCAGGTCTCCAGTCCGATCTCTTGCTCAGAGCAGGACTACGTCCAGCACTAGGTCAGGCTGGTTGCGTCTTTGCCTTGGAAACCTCCAACAACAGAGATAACTCACATGGCTTAAGCCCACACGCTGATGCTTCAGACCAGTTGGGTCTAGAGAGGAAAGAGGACTAGATAAAGCCTTTTGTACAGATACCACAGTCATCCACCACAGAGCACAAGTCCTCCGCTGTTCTGTGTCGTCATGGAACCCCATGGGGAAAAAATCACAGCTGTTTTTATCTTCCCGGAAACCTGTGGTTTCATCTGCTCGAGAACTTATTCATTCTCACCATGGCTAGTGCCTGCTTATCACAGGCAGAGAGGGATCACAGCAAGTCAGTCTCTGCGCCGCTTTGCAAGGGAGGGAGAGCAGGGAGTTTGTCATCTCTGGCAAGGCTCGTTTAAATACGCAGAGCATGCACAGCAGAAGGAGAAGGCTGCAAATCTGGCTGTACGAACACCACTTAAAAAGGAAGCAGCCATCGTAATTATCCTGACACCAAACCTCAAGCGCTGCACTCCTTGCTCAAAGCGCAGAGTTTGTTGGTAGTTCCATTGCTTCGCTCTGCAGGGGCAGTGACCACAGCACAGCGATCCTCGTCAATATTACTGGCCCTGCCAGGCACCTCCACACTGCCTTCCCACTCGAAGGGACACCAAACAGCTGTCAGGCAGACAGACAAGCAGCGTGAATATTCTTTCTGTGCTTGCAAGAGGCGCAGGGACCCAAAAATTGTGCCCCCAAAATAGCTGGGGTTAGCCACCCTCTTTTAAGAGACAAATAAATTGCCAGAGAAGGATGCAGATTTGTGCCAAAACAGGACTAAGTCATCACTTGGAGCAGGAGAGGACTGTGTTATCCCACAACGGTTCTTGTTATTACACAAGAAGCAAGATCTTCTTTCTCTGACCCTTTGTTTATTCACTTGCCATTTGAGAAAATACAATTAGTTGCAAATTGCACAAAGACCCAGCTCTTTTTTTTTTTTTTTTATATTTAAATCCTGAGCTAAAGAAACCAGAACACCAGCAAGATTTTGTAGACTCAGAAGGTACGAGCCTTTATTTTTGAAGTGGCTTGATTTCCAAAGGAGGAATTCTTCCAATCTCTATCACAGCAGTCCAAAACAGCACATGGGCACATACTTCAGTTCACTACGAGTGTAACTCTTTTTGAAATTGTCTTGGCTTGCATAAGGATCATTTCAGTCAAAGCCCAGGATGTTTCCATTTGGCAACGTTACTTCAGTGTCTCAAGAGCTGGTGGTGGTCCTTCTCAGCACCCAGGTGTCTACAAGCCCAGCCTCTGAACTGACACCATGCATCAGCTCTGCCACTGGTATCGGGAAGATGGCATGTAATGATAAATACAATCCGAACAAAACATCAGGATCGGACAGGAGAATGGGAATATGAGCAAATCAATCCACAGCTCCCTTGTGGGCATACTGTTCAAGTTTTTCAGAAACAAAAACAAACCAACAAAACAAACCAAAACAAAGAGAGAGAGGGAACGAAAGCATTGCCCGTTCCCCCAAATGACACATTTTGGAATACATTGCTTCATGCTGTTGTAAATTCAATATTCCATTAAAAAGAGCTGACTTTAAAAAAAAAATGTTATTGAACAATTCACCCTGAAATCCTGCAATTTCACTTAAAAGGCTGGGGAAAACAACTCCTGTAATATAAAAATTAAGCAAAATTCCATTTCAACAATGTCTTCTCATGCTGTGCAAGTCCTAGAAAGCCCTCTGAAGTGCACCAATTTCAAGCTCAGCTTTAACGTCCCACTTGTCGTCATAATTCTGAAAACCAAGTAAGATGAGAAAATGACCAGGTATGCACAGAAGGATGAGCAATGGGAGAACCGGGTAACTACTCTTGATATTGACAAGCTCCTGGAAATTTCAAGTGGTTTACAGCCAAGTCCATCAGCTTGGCCTATCGTATTTGAGCCCGCTCTTCTTGTTACATCAGAGCAGAACAAAATTTGGCTGGCCAAGGTACCCATCTTAGGCAGAAGGCAAAAAGTAGTGTATGTCATGGGTTTTGAAATGTGGGGCACTGCTGCCCCAAAATTCCCCTGTGCAGCTGGAAAAAGAATGGGAGTGCAGAAGATGGAGTCCTGCCCTGCCCCAGGGAAGTCACGGTCACAGGGGTGTTGCTGCCCATCTGATTTCTCCAAGCAGCTGTCAGATCTTTTGGCAAATACGGAAGCAGAGCATTCTGAAGCAATAGCCCGATCCAGGTTGGAAACAGCCCAGTTCAGGTTGCCCAGGGAAGTTGTGGAGGCCTCATCCCTGTAGGTGTTCAGGGCCAGGTTGGATGGGCTTTGAGCAACCTGGTCTAGTGGGAGGTGTCCCTGCCCAGGGCAGAAGGGCTGGAATGAGATGGTCTTTAAGGTCCTTTCCAACCTAAACCATTCTATGATCCTGTCTACTCACAAACCAGCCCTCTTTGCAAAGATGAGTACATGACTGCCACTATAACCTTTGTCACTGCTTTGACTCTCTGCTAACCTGCCTTTGAACACAAAAGAGATCAGAATGACCTTTCTGCTGCATTTTATTCCTTTAACCCATGGACAAAAGATCATCATAGCCATGGGTGGAGAAAGTCAAAGAGACGTTGGAACTCCTGAATTTCCTTCTCCCTGATTTGTGGACAAATCTTTCCAGCTTACTCTAACTATGAATGGGTTTGACACCACAGAGCAGTGAATGCAGAGGTGGCATCCATGCCCTTGCCAGCCCCACCTGTGATCTCAACTTGTTCTGAGGTCCATGGAGCGAGTGGAGTTGGGTTTCTCTGAGAAGGACTGCATGCATTTCTGGTGCTGCAGAAGTAACTGGTGTAAGGCTTGCCTCAGTTTATCACTCTCAGACCTGTGCCCAAGTGGGATTTAAGGTTTCTTATTCTTACTTCTGTGGAGATGGCACCAGTTTCCAGGGAATAATGAACAGAACAGGGGGCTGACAGATCAGGGAGCAGCAGAGACCATTAACCCTGTGGAATGCTAATCATCTGCTGCCTGTCAAGCATGTTAGTAGCTGGAAATAACTCCCAAACAGCAACTAGATTTGGTTTTGGCTTGGATGGGTAATGTTGCTCTGACTGGACTTCCTTGGATCATTTGTAGAAAAACTGGTTAGTTTTTATTTGTTTTTTTTTTTTTTAACCTCAGCTGCTTCTATTGATATCAAAATATCTATGATTGTAAACCATTTGGGTAAATGAATCTTGACAAGACAATGGGATAGAAGGAACAACCGGACCTAAACCCAGGTACCGGAAACTTGAGTGGGCTGATTGCCCAAGAAACTTCACTATACTGCATGAAATGTACACTTTAGGTCAACTGGACTAATTATAATATGAAGACCACTCCTCTAGAAGCTGGGATACCTGCCTCTGCTTGAAGACCCTCACCCACTGAGCCTGTGCAGTAAAATTAAGAAACACTGGACCTTTAATTGAAGACAAGGATATTTTACACCAATCAGCTTCAAGACAAGGAATTATAAGTGCCAGTTAAAGGTTGATAAACAACGGATATGTAAATTATGCTAATTTACAATGTATAACAATGACTGTTTCAATGCTGGGTGAGCTAGCAACTGGGTGTGGAAAGCAGAAAGATCATGATGACTTCAAAGCCTGAAGTGATAAAAGCTCGGAGAGGAGGAAGGGGTTCAGCGGTGCAAATTGCATGGCTGTGTTTTCAGGTGCACAGCTCCTATGGGAAGGGAGCTCAGTGCCTGGAGGAAGCAGGGAAGAGAAATCTGGCTGTATTAGTCTAGTGCAGTCCCAGCGTCTAATGAAAAGATGAGTGGATCAAGCTAGTTCTTGTCCATATACACCTATTAGTGTCCCTGCACATGGATAGGCAAGATTGCTTACAGCCCCTCAGAAAAGAGAAAGTTGCTGGGTGCATGGGGATGGAAGCCCATTGCACCAAGGAGATGAGAAGAGCTTGGTGCATACAGCCTAGCAGAAGAGAGATGAGGAGGAACTTCTGCCACTGTCTACGTTAGTCCAGAAAGCACCAGAATCAGTGCAGCCTTGGGAAAGCCTTCCAGTGTGTGCAGGGAACAGATGAAAATTAGTGTAGTGTTCAGTGGTGCCCTAGCAATTTATCAGTGGCAGAATACAATAATTATGCCACCAATTGACTGGATGGCTGCAAATCATGCTGCATAGTCCTGCCTTGCATTTCCTAGTCCCATCCCTCTGTCCCGCAGCATGACACACGGTGGTGGGAAGGGTCTTCAGAAAACTCCAAGGGTAGACATCCCTCATATCGCTGGGTGCTTGCACCACCCTGGGGCAGGATTTTTTCTTACTGCCAAACCTGAACTTCCAGAAACACTGTTTCTGTCTGTTACCCCATCATAATGTCTGTCACAACCATCCTCTGTGTAAAATCTTTTCAATAATAGCTGCTCTTAGGTTTGGGCTCCACAGGAGCAGAAAGGAATAAGGGTAGAGATAACCAGGTACTTCACCATACGCTGGATAAACCAACACCAAGAGAAACCTGTAGAATTACCATTTGGGTGCTGAGACAAAGCACAGCAGAAGAAATGCACCATGCCAATATAAAAAAAAAAAAAAAAAAGTTGAAATTGTAAAACCATGCTCATTGTGGTTATGACTTTTCATTCCTTTATCCTTTTGCAGCATTCAAAGTGAAAAAAGATCACATTTTCCATCTGTTCCAGATAGTACACCTTCAAGAGTATGAATCATCATTTTCTCCACTTTTGGTTGCTCAGGACAAGATGTACATGTTCAAGGGACTCCTGAAAGTTTTCCTCATTTTCCCCCATCTTCAGGTTTGAAGGTTTTGGAGGGATTTTTGTTTGTTTATATGCTTGCTATCTTCTTTGTCAGAGGCATAACACAGCTAAGTTGCTTTTTTTTCTGATCTCTAATTTTTTTTGAAGTTGAGGATATTGTAAAAGCTTGCAGAGAGAGAGAGAGAAAAAAAAAGGAAAATCCTACACCAGGATCATCCATCTTCTAACATTCAGCAGAAAGATGTCAGATGTTGATAACTTTCAAAAGCAAAATTGAAACAGCAACATTCATTTCAATTCCCAAGTTTTTTGGCCATTATTTCATCTCAAAAAATCTACCTTTTGAAAAAGCTTTTTTCAAACTAACTCCAGTGTCCAAAAGGACATTTGTCATTTGAATCTATAGCCTCTTGTACCAAGCCCATTTACCTCTGAAGTAGCTACAAAAGAACTGAATCCTTACAAATGGGAAGAAAAGATTGCTCTGCCTATTAGTGCACATGTATTGTCAGAGAGAAAGCCATGAGCAAGGGTCAGAGCCTGTAATAGCCATCTCTGGAGCAGGCATGCAAGGACTAGCATGAGGCTGGAAGCCAAAAAACAGTCCAGCTGAAACCTGTTTTGCCCAAAGGGATGGACTGGCCTTGCAGAGCCACCCTGGATTCACTCACTGAGTGACTGAGGAGATCAGACCAAGCGCAGCAGAATCACATTAGTAAATAAGAAGTATTGCCTTCTAATCATAGAATGGTTTGGGTTGGACGGGACCTTAAAGACCATCTAGTTCCAACCCCCCTGCCATGGGCAGGGACACCTCCCACCAGACCAGGTTGCTCCAAGCCCCATCCAACCTGGCCTTGAACACCTCCAGGGATGGGGCAGCCACAGCTCTAGGCAACCTGCACCAGGGGCTCACCACCCTCAGGGTAAAGAATTTCTTCCAGACATCTAATCTAAATCTCCCCTCTTCCAGTTTGAAGCCATTACCACTCATCCTATCAGTACATGCCCTTGTAAAAAGTCCCTCTCCAGATTTCTTGTGGGCCCCCCTTCACATACTGGAAGGGGCTCTAAGGTCTCACTGGAGCCTTCTCTTCTCCAGGCTAAACATCCCCAACTCCCTCAGCCTGCATTCACAGGGGAGATGCTCCACCCAATTACTTATCCCATCTCAGAAATAATCTCTGCCAGGGTTTCAGGTTTGAGAAGAGAAAGGAAAACCAAAAGCGACACTGATGGCCACCTTGCTAGCAGAGATGGCACTATGTGGGTAGGTGACTACCTCAGCACCACAGTCTCTGAGGTCTGAGGGCTGCTACAGCTGAGCTCACAGAGCACTTGGGTCTAAGGCACCTCCTCACTGTTGTCACACTGGCCACACTGAGCTGCACCTTTTCCTTCATCTTAAAACAAAAAGAAAATACGCAGACCTTGAGGAAAGGCAAGGCACTTTCACCACATTGAAAGCTGACTGATTTTTTAACATTTTAATTACACCATTGATGTTTTACAGGAACTAGGATCTAAGGCAGAATGATAGTGGTGTTCAGGTCTGCCTAACTTCTGCGTAGCTCGTGTTTTTGTCCACGTCCTTCCAGATATCCAGGCCACCTGCTTTTCCTCTCCCATTTCCCTGCCTTATTACAGCTGCAGACCAGTGCTCCCATTTCATGCCATGCTTAGCAAAGAGGGCTTTCCATTAGCAACATGGCCATAAGAAGCTGTTTCCATCACATATAAAATTTGCTTCATGGGTTACAGACTATACGCTGGAGTTTCGCACTAAGCCAAATGACAGATCTCTAGTTTTGACCCCAGCATTACAGGATGTGGGTTTATGCATTTTCGTTGCTGTTCTTTTCTATGCCTTTCTTTTTTATAGAAATCATATAAGGTGGGATATGCTTCGTTAGACTAGTATAAACAAGCTGACAATTTCCCATTAATTCAATTACCTGGTAATACTACAAGCTTTTCCAGCTGCTGAAAAAGAAAGAAAAAAAACCAACCCTAAAGAAATAAACACTAGGACAAATACAGTGAGGTGACATATGGTATTTTCAACTCCCTATGCAGAGGGATTTCTCATATTATTTATCGTGGCACTAGCTCCCCAGGCCCTCAGTGCTTTTTGTTTCTTACTAAACCAAAGACTAGGACCTATCACTTTTGAAAGCCCTGCCTGTACAGCCTCGGCTGACTCACAACAAATACTTGCCAAGTAACAAGAAATAAAGTCAGAAACAGGATGCACGCAGTTGACAACTGACAACTGATCATCAGTTCAAGCATAATAATTGGAAGGTGTTTGAAGAGAATTCACCAGGAATTGGTGTTCCCTTCTCTTCACAGAATCATAGAATCGCTAAGGTTGGAAGGGACCTTTAAGATCATCAAGTCCAACCATCAGCCTACCCTGACAAAACCACCTCTAAACCATGACCCCAAGCACCACATCTACCCTTTTTTTAAAACATCTCCAGGGATGGTGAATCCACCACCTCCCTGGGCAGCCTGTTCCAATGTCTAATAACCCTTTCAGTGAAAAAATGTTTCCTAATATCCAATCTAAACCTCCTCTTCTTGTCCTTCTACTAATGCAGGAGGGGAGAGAAAATGGAAAAGAAGCTGGAGGGGAAGGAAAGAAAGAAGGAAGGTAAGAGAAATGTTATTTTGAAAATACTACTACTAACAATAAAGAAAACAAAAAGTTTAAAGAAATGAAAAAAATTGCATGGAAATCTTTGATTTATGAAGATATTCTCCCATAAAAATGCAAGGTACTACTAGAAACTCCCTGACAAAGCATACTTTTTGAGAACAGAGCCAAATGGAGATATTGTCTCCATTATATATGTCCTAAAAGCAACAGACTAAATGCAGCTTCTGCAGGGAAGTTACGTGCAGTGCTGTGCCATGATAGTTATCATGCATCCAGCTGCAGAGCTCCAGATTTTCTTCTCAGAAATGATCCTACAGAATCAGTTCTCCGCAAGCCAGAATCCTGGCAGTCAACATGCATATTTGCCTATTTGAATAGGATCGCATCATTCAATACATATCTAACATTTGATACGTTAATAATATTTCCTCCTGCTTTAAATGGCAAACCTTATTTTTGCATTCCTTGAAGGTACTATTAAGTGCAGGGGCAGGCGCTTTTCCCTGGCTCCCCTGGCAGTATATGCTGCCCTCTCCCCACCTCCCCCATGGCACTTATAGGTGGGTTTCCACTAACCTCATGCAGGCAGGGCTGGTTCTAGAGTTCTCTGAGTTTCCATGCACCAGCTGGCTTGCAGGAAAGCTGCTCTGTAAACACCTGCAAGCCTACAGTAAATACGAGCTAATTTCCTGACTTTCACCCTGATCTCCAGCAATTTGGCTGTGCACCTTCCCACGCAAGGATAATCCTGAAAAATCTGTCCTGCCTTCACAGTCCAAGCCAGCATCCAACTCCTCTGAGTTCATGTTCATGGCATGGAGTACCAGTTATTAAATTTACAGAAGGTTTTTATTTGGCATTTCGCAGAATTGGCCTGAGCTAGAGTGTTTGGCTTTTTACTTTTCCCTATGTTTGACAGGGAGCCGGATCTAAATACTGGCATCCCTCTAACTCGCAAAATTTGTGAAGCACTTTTAGAGTGGCAGGAATGTTACTGCTCTGTAAACGTCAGATACCAAAGTATTCATTTTTATTCTCCCTCCCCTTCTACTGTGCACAGTTCTGTACTTAAAAAATAAGATTTTTCTCTCACTTACACTGGTTGAAAAAGAGCTCATTCAAATCCTGAAGTATTTTTAGTGCTGGAAGTCACGTCCTTGGCCGTGTTTTATTAACGTCAGGTTCCCCAGCAAGCATCAGCTCCTGTGGAAGACTAATATTGCACACAATTGTAAATTGAGGAGTTTTGTAAAACTGAGGAGTTTTGATCCTAAACCCAGCTGACCTCACTGGCAGACTAAAGGGCAAAATCAGTAATATCCTTCGATCATCTGGGTACTGGACTGCCAAACCACTCTTGCTCAATGTGAGAGGAGGGAAAACTATTAATGCTCTTCAGGAGGTAGCCCCAAGATGTGATGGATGTGTGACTGGACCAAAATATTCTTGATGGTGCATTTTAGAAGAACATCCAGCCACCCCTGTGAGCCAGAAGAGACGCTTATCTTCCTCTTGCTTGCTTCTTTGGTCTCTGTCTTACAGAAGCCCCACAAAATCAGATACAACAGTGCTGTTTCACCAGCCCACCGCTGGAACAGAGGCAGCTCAGACACTGTGGGAGAGCCCACAGTGAACTAGGAGCTCAAATTCTCATCTGCTGCCTTCAGCAGGTTGTTCTCTACCCCTTGACTGTGGCTAGAACACGGGCAACCCAAGACCATCTAGCATCTAATAGGAGTTTCCCTGGTAGCAAAGTGTGCCCATGGCTTCCTATTCTTTCTCTGTGTACCTCCAAAAACAGTCCAGATCTGTTTCCTCTGTACTCTCCTGTTAGGGAGTTGCAAGCGCCAGGAGCTTCCCCTTCCCAGGCTGAACAAGCTCAGGTCCCTCTGCCTCTCCTCCCACACTGAGTGCTCCAGCCCTGACCATCTCAATGGTCTCTTCGGGACTTGATCCAGTACATCAATGCCGGTCCTGCACTAGGCAGCCCAATGCTGAGCACAGCATCCAGATGTGGCGTTGACAGTGTGCAGCTTGTACACCAGGATCCTCATCTCTTCTACAAAGCTGCTTTCTAATCTGTTAGCCCTGGTTTGTCCTGCTTCCTGGGGTGGTTGGGTTCCAGCTGCAGGACTTGCCATTTGCTTTGGTTGAACTCCCTATAGTTCCTGCCATCCCAATTCCCATCCTGTCCAGGTATCTCTGAGTCAATAATGGTGTTAAATAGTATCCCTTGTAAGCAACTGCCACTGAATTCAAGCTGTGGAGCCCAACAAGCTCTCTGAGCCTGATAGTCTACTCAAGACCACTGCCCATAAACTTGCCTAATGCCAGTGCAAATCAGTCTCATATACCATGACCCTGAACCTATGCATACCCCTGCTCATCAGTCACTTCAAACCAAAGAAAATAATTTCAGTGTGTATAGTATGAGCAGTTACGTTTCTGTTCTGGGCCCTACAAGACTGGTTTTCTTGGCGAGAGTCCCATTCTTTACCAGTAACCGGGAACTTCAAAATGAGGGCACGAATGTATCGAGTGCATAATTGTGTGTTTACTGCAGCATGCTCTCCTACAAACCTAAAATCAATAGAAGAGAAAATAAAAGTAGGAAATGACCATTCAAAGTTTTGCCCAATTTTTATCTGTAAATGAAAACCGTTAGAGTAGTACCACAGGAGACTTTTTTTTTTTTTTTTCCAAGAAGGTGAGCAGCCCTTCCATTTAAACAGTCTGACAAGCTTTGCTGTCGGGCACTAAGGCAGAGAGAATCTTGCTTCCACATCTCCTCTTTTATGCACTAACAGGAAAACATAGAAAAGTTGACATTTTTCTGACAAATACTTAGAGTTAATCTGTTTTATTTTAGTCACTGGCGTTGGAAAAATTGAATCCCCACCTACTCAGTTCTCGCTTATGCTATATTAATATTTTAAGACATTTCAAAATATGTCTGATTCCCAACCACAAACTGAAGAAAAAAGATGTCGGAAAGGAGGTTACAGATTTGAGCTCTCCTACTGTTAATTCTCCTACTCACACACCTGTGCCCCACAAGTTATTGAAAGGGTATCCCAGGGAGACTAAACATATATCTCAAAAAAAAAAAACACCACAGAGAGCTTTCTGTCCATTCAGGAAAACAAAACAAAAAAAAAATCAAACAGGGAGAAAAACAAAAGTAAGGAGAGGTGGTCCTCCTAGCGAGAAAGTCTGAGAAGCTGTAAGGTAAAAATACCAGTGTAAGTTCTGGCACCTTTTCCTTCACTAGCTTTTGTATTTGTTTCCTAATTGCAGTAGCTGTAATGTGTAATGCTTATTTGAGTTTATTTGACCAGAGCATTTAATCCAGCCATCATGTCTCCTGGATCCTACAAAGCATATAGCTATTATCTATAGCTCAGAAGATGCAGCTTGAACAGCCTGAGGACAAGCAGTAAGGAGAAGAGCTTGGGCTAACTTGAAAGGAAAACTGTCTCACCCAGCAAACCACAGATGTAGTCAAAACCCAGAATTTTACCATTTTGATTCACTGTTGAATGGTACATGAAGAAAAAAAAAATGGTTTGAATAGCTTGTCTAAGGTGGATTTAGCAGCTGGTCCTATAAGCATCCTCAAAAGCCTTCATAGGCTGTAGATGCTGAGGGTGATAAGGAACAGCCCTTTTCAGTCTGTTTTCTAATGTGTGTCTGATGAGGGCAGAACAAGCACCTGGTTTGATGCTGGCACCCACCCTTAAATCCCCACTGCTGATGTCATATAGCTTTTTGCCTTTATCTGGGTTGGAAGGGACATCTGGAGGCCTCCAGACCTACCTCGCCTTTGGATCATTGCCTACAATGGATCAGGTCTGTCATGGTTTTGTCTCGCCAAAGCTTGAAACCTTCCATGACTGGACAACCCAGCACCTCACCAAGTACTACAGCTTCTCTAAACACCCAACATAATTTTCAAACAAGGAAGCTAAAAATCACTGTGCCCTAAAAAGGCTGAAAGTGAGAGACCCCTAACCAAATAAACCTCCTAGGGATTAGGATGCACATCAATGTATCCAAGTGAACTCCTCCTTAATTTTTCACAGAATAGCCCAATGGATAAGCAGCCCAAGAGATGGGAAAGTGAAACATTACTTTTCAAGCGAGACTGGAGATTTCTTGACAACCGTCTTCTCTATGGGAAGAATTGAGACATGATTGTAACTGAATACAATACCTCTGGAAATATTCCTAGGGCTTCTTTGAAAAAAAAAATATTCAAAGAAATGAAGAAATTTTTTAGTGGCAGGTAGACTATTGAAAAAGTGTATTGGGGGAGGGGCAAGAGAAGAAAAGGAGAGAAAAGCTTTGAAGGAAAGTTTAAAAAATATCAGAGATCATCGTTACAAGGAAAGAACACACCGAGTCCTAGATGTCTTTCTGTAGCATCTCCGTTTCTTGGTGACTCAGACCAAGAGGTCTGACTGTTGAAAATCGAGCACACCTGTCCAATTACTTTACTAATTTCAAGGCCTGTCTGGTAAATAAATATGCTTGAGTTTAACAGGTTTCACTAGAAACAACATATCCTACGTACCAGAAAGAGGTTCATGCTGTAAAACAGTAATGTCATGACCAAAGGGAAGATTGCTTAATTAGCTCGTTATTTTTCTTAAACACAATGGAAAAAATGAGTTGACTGCAGTATGGCTATGTCTGTGTTTCCAATAGTTACAAGACAAAAAATTTTTAACTTGTGAAGACTACTAGATTAATAGTTTGGGTTTTTTTTTTTTTAAATGACAGTTTATTTTATGCAGACCTTGAAAGCTACAAAATCCCTAAAACCAACTCTCAAAGTAAAGGTATGAGCCCTCCTAACTCCAGGAGGAAGAACGCTTTGCGGAGGAGGCAGTTTCCAGGGGGACCTTTCTAAGTGCTGAGCAAGATGAGCTTCTCTGTCCAGGGCCACTTGAATCCTAGGAGCACCTCTGTCTGGCATGGTCCTTCGGCCATGCCAGCACCTCCAGAGAGCAAAGTCAGCACGACGCAGAGAGTTTCTTTGCTGTGGGCAACGGCTGCTTTCTGAAAGCTGGGACATGGCACGTGGTGCAGCAATGGCTGCCTTACTCCAGCAGGTTTTATTTGGCTCCAGCAGGTGTTACCAGAAAGAGTGCAATCTGTTCTTGGAGTGAGGAGATGCTTTCCATTAGAAGAATTGCCATTTCCTCCCACTCGTGAGGCTGCCTGTGTAGAGTGAGCTGTTAGCAACAGGGCATGGGATAAGAGCGGTTTTCCAGACTTCATACACCACGATCCCCCACCCCACTCCAAGGATGGAGTTGACATGACAGCTCCCATCTACTCACACTCAGAGATGTGCATTCTCCCTAGCTTTCTTTAATAACTCATCCAGATGGAGAAAGTTAAAAATGAGTGTGGTTTAGGGATTCAATTATTTGTTTTTAAACCAGTGCAATCCCTACCACATTGCTGAGAGAGTGATAAACATTTGAGAAGGAACTGAATGCCCTACAGCTGATAAAACTCAAATACAGCTTTTCTGGAGTCCACATTTGTGGTGCCATGGACAGAAAATCAGGGTCTTCTTCTGCAGCCTAGAGCGCAACAGACTGCCTCTGGCCTCCGAGGACTCTCAGCACAATACCATGATGCAGAGGAGGGGAACACTTATGCAGAAAGGTTGGGTAACTTGACCAATGGCACACAAAAAAGCTATGCCAGGGATGGGATATGGCTTTTCCTGAGTGCCCCCTCTGAGGAAAACCACACCATTTTAGGCCTGATCTTTGTGTAGTACCAGTTGTGATGCTTAGGCCAGTCATTTTAAGGTATAAATCAACCATTCACATCTGCCTAAAGCATCTTCCCCAAATAGCCCTGAAGCTGGACTTGAAAGCACTCACAAAAGGACAATTTGTTACGTGCACTAGGAGCTCACAGCAGTGGCTGCTCCTCCTCCTTACCAGAAAGTAAGCTTTGTTTCTCCTATGAGCTTTCCTGTCTTTCATTTCCAGACATTGTTTTTTGTCCAGGTTTTCTCCACTAGATTAATAAGGCCCTTAATACCTGCTGTTTTCTCCCTATGAAGTTCTTATACCTTGTAACCAAGCTACTTTTGGATCTTCTTCTCAAAACCCAGATGAAGCTCTTTAAGAATTACTGCAAAGTATCTTTTTTTTCCAGAACTGCGCCCTATCTTTCCAAAGTTGCCGTTAAAGAGCAGCATGTGCATTGTGCAATTATCCCTCATCCCAGAAAGCAGTCCCATTCAGGAGTCCTGTTAGGTAAAGGCATGACCAGGTTGCACAGTACTCCAAATAAATCGACCTCATTGTTGTGTTAGTCTCCAAGGGCTTTGACTCACGATCCCCTTTGGCTTTAACCTGCTGTAGTCAAAGGGCTTTCTGTCCCTAGCTCTGTGCCCCAGCCCCCTGCCATTGGAACAGAGAGGTTACCGCTTTAACCGCATCAGTTGTCAGCTGGGCACACTGCCATAAGGTCCAGCCCCAAGCTGTGAATTTACGCCCAGTGTACCACTCTGTCGTCGAGCCACCTCCACCAGAAAAACGTTTTGGACAAGGTAGAGCAGTCACCACCTGTACATTCCGTGTATCCTGAGGGTCAGGAATGCAGCAAATTATCACTGTATGAAAGAGTAAAGCCTTCAGAGCTTTGGTTCAGCAAAGCAATTACATATGCATTTTACTTGTCAACACAAGGCTACAAAACAAAGAGCTTGAGCGTTTGGCAAAAGCTGAGCAGAGAAATCGTTGCTGAAACCCAATAAAATTCTCATGTAAGGTTTTTCCAAAACCCTGCAAGTTGATCAATGTATTTGATTTTTGGTCTCCTTTTTTTTTTCAAGGACTGGGAGAAATGTTCCAGAAAGCTGCCTTCTGGAGACCAGTCCCATATTTAACAGGCAGGCCTAAGTGCAGGACAAGACATTGTGGCAAAGCTGTCTGCCCAAAACACTCATGGAAGATATTTATTTCACAAATGCAAGAAGCAACTATAATGAGCTTTCCCTTAGCGGTTAGGGGGAATTAAATATCTGAGAGAAGAGCAATGCTTTTTACTTTTCTTGACATTTAATACTATGGAAGGGTTAAGAAGCTACAGCCAAGACCATGCTGAGGCCAAGGTGGTAGAGACATGGGAGACAACTCAGGGGACTCTCCTGGCACAAGAAAAGAAAGCTAAGACCAAACAGATATGCCTAGATATACAACCAAGGGTGGACTTTCATGCAAAAGGATTAACACAACAGAAACAAGTTTCCTTTCGTGCAGGCACTTTGGAAAGTACCGCAGTCCTAAGCACAGCGGTTCATCAGAACAACATTGAAGGACGTACTAGAGGATGGACTGTGTGATCCTAGGCCCTGCCCCAGCACACAGGAGGGTTGATTGCATGGCCTTTGCAGCCAACACAAGGTCAAGACAACATGAAAGACAGCACTATCCAAGCCATTAAGCTCTCTTCTACTCCAATGTACTGCTGTCTGGGCAGCTAAAGCAGACACCACAGTTCCGACATTTGGCAGGACACTTTGAAGCCAACCAGCCAGCCAAGAATGAGCAGAGAAAAAAGATTTGTTTCACCCAAAGCAGAAGACTGGTAAATTACCATATGAATCTTATAAATGGCTACTGAGACACTGGCAGCACCTGGATGGGAAGACCTGATACAAAATCCAGTTTCCAGTCCAATCTGTACTTGGACCTTGGCTCTCCAAATATGAAAGATAGCTGTGCTGCCAGATAAACCTCATCACGGTCTGTCTTCTGCAGTAATTGAGTTTCTGCCTCATGATCCAACAGCGAAATGACTCAGCATCATTTATGGGAGGAAAGTGTTGTTTCTCTCTTCCGTCATTTCCTCCAGATCCTCTGTCTTGGAGAAAAAAGAAAAAAAAAAAGAAAAAAAAAAAGGAAAAAGGAATTTCTATTCTTGAGATCACTCCAATGTTTTAAAAATTAGTTTTGTCCTATGTCCAGGATAGTAGTCCAGGATATATCACATTCTTCTAAACAGAGACAAGACATTATGGGAGATACTACTTGGTTAGTGAGCCCAGAGAAAAGAATGTTGTTATTATTGCTCTATCTTAATTTTCTACTTTTTAGCAAAACAGAAACATCCTGTGGGATATATTGGCTTTTTTAAGAGATTGCAGTTTCCACCCTTCAGGAAGGCTGAACTATTCCCAGCCAGCTCTGCTCAGAGTAAAATTTATGGCCGTATACCTTTTCCACCTGGGTTGATCTATCATAGCTTTGCCTCTTTCTAGTCAATTAAAAACAGCTCTTATTTTATTATGCACATGTGTGGGGAGTAAAAGGGCTCTAACATCTAAGAAGTGTCATAAAACAAAAAGAGAGAGATTTTAAACTACCAAATAATTTTTGTCTCTCCAAAGCAATATACAGCCCTCCATACATACATGGTTTTGCTTTGTTGTGTACACAAGCCTAATAATGACATTTTAATCTCTTGATTAAGAAACCTTTTTCTTCTCATCTGCAAAGAAAAGACCTTCTCCAAAGCATTTTGGAACCTTAAATATAAAAGTATAGGGAAAAGGGACATTTAATATAATGCTACCGGGTGAGCAAGCTGCTACCATTTACACCTTGCCTGAAATGCTGCTTTTCACCTGGGTTTATAATAACCACCGTCATTTCCATCCCCTCTGATCACTTAGAGTCCATTAGCTGATTTCAGACCAAGTAAACAGAGACACCTGAAAGAAAAATTAATCTCCTATGTGTATAGTAAATATCATTGGCCAGACTGCAGAGAGGAACACTCAACAAGGTCCCCATAGGGAGACAGGCATGTCATCATCCCCTGGATTACTCCCTTGGAGGTGACAGCCAGTCAACTGAACAGCACGTGTGTAGTGGCTGGCCATTTATCATAGAATCATAGAATGGTTTGTGTTGGAAGGGACCTTAAAAACCATCTAGTTCAAACCCCTCTGCCCTGGGCAGGGACACCTTCCACTAGACCACGTTACTCAAAGCCCCATCCAACCTGGCCTTGAACACCTCCAGGGGTGGGGCAGCCACAACTTCTCTGGGCAATTTGTTCCAGTGTCTCACCACCCTCATAGTGAAAAATTTCTTCCTAATGTCTATTCTAAATCTCCCCTCTTCCCGTTTGAAGCCATTCCCCCTCATCCTATCACTATGTGCCCTTGTAAAAAGTCCCTGGACAAGCCCTGGCTGTCTCTGCACTAGCACAGCTGTCCCTGAGGCCATGATGGGGAGAGAAGTTTATTGCTGTGGAATAGAAATCAGTCTTGCAACAGATCCGCTGCTGCCCGCATGGAGTGAGATGAGAACGTGGCCCAAAGGCGGGGTTAACACTCACTGAGGAGGGCCTGGGAGGCAGAGGGGAAAGTCTGTGACAACAGAGATGAAAACCACTCTGACAGCAGCCACCTGGGCTGGCGGCTGGGAAGGGGTGGTGGCTGGTCAGCCAAGGAGCAGCATGAAAACAGAATCCAGATCACCACATACAAATGCAGAGTTGCCCATGGGCAGCCAGGTGTCTGCCAGACTAAACGAGGTCTGTCTCACAAAAGAAGAGTCCCTTGCTAGCAGGAAGGGGATTAAGCCCTCAGGATGGAAAGACACCACCTTGGCCACAGAAGACCTGGAGCCCCTTGATTTTGATTCCAGGTAGCGTGTCACTCCTCCTTTACACCAGGACAAGGGAGAACAGATAGAAATGTTACCCACAAATACATTGCTTGCTGAGGGATGGTGAGCATGAGCAGGCAGCACATTCATAGGGTAGTTGCATTGTCCAGATATGGTCCTTCCAGGAAGAATTCAATTCCCCCACCACAGAAGCTATTTGCAGCTATGAAAATGTTGTCCATTTTTGTAGGGAATAAAAAGATGCATATTTTTCACTAACATCTCAGCAGATGTTCTCTCTCATTCCTGACATTAGCTAACTACTGTTCAAAAATCTGGGTGAGATGTATCCATCCTTCTAGTCACACACTGCCAGCAGCTAATGCAAAGCATAATACAAACTGCATTCATCAGAACTGATCCTGTGTTCATGCTTTCACAGATATTTCATCCTTCCTCCAACTTGTCCACACTTCCCTCTCTCCCACTCCCTCCCCCTCCCAACAACAGTAAGCACAAAATTATAAGAAAGGAAAAAAAAAGCCCAAAAAACCCACCACAACACAACATATAAAACAACAGAGCAACTTAACAGGACCAGATGGCATCCACGAGAAACTGAAATACAAGCACGCATCAATTACTGCAATATTCAGCCCTCATAAACTTTCAACAAATATGTTCACATAAACAAGATCCTACATTCTGCATCCTAATTAATTTTCACATTTGTACAAAACCTCTTCCAAGAACAAGAAAAAAATATTAAAGGAACACTTGCTCTAAGCAATTTTTTCCTCAAGTAACTGAAAGAAAATTCTAGTTTTTCTGTTTCAGGAGAATACTAGAAACCCCTTCTCAATTTTTGTAATGAATTTGAAGGAGGGCTGATTTTACCCACAGGTGTGGCTTTTCCTCTTGAAGGGGGTCCTAGGCACTTAGATGAGCATAAAATTTGCTTTTGCTTGGGTTTAAATGTGAAGGAAGGAAGGGAAGAGGGAACCTGAATGCAACAGCAAGATCCGAAGCCAAACTGCAGAGGAATAACAGAGTTTTTCAAATAACTGAGTCTTTGATTCAGTAACTGAAATGAGGAGGTGGGGAGTGGGAAGACTTTCAGGATGAAATCTGGGCAATTCTGCGGATCAAAGTGATTTTGGCAAGGCTGAACACAGCTTTTGCACTGGCATTGCTTCCTGCCCCAGCTTCAGCGACTGGCACGCTACCATTTGTGCATAAACGACATGGGATCAAATCTTCAGCAAGTATCACAGGTGGTCTTCAACTGGGAAAAGATTGTAAAATCGTTTGTGAAGAGCTTAGGGTTTTTTTCTCACCCTCAAAATAAATATGTGTGTGCATATATATTTACCTGTCCTATGGCTGGTTGAAAAGTGGAATCATTATTTTGCTGTTTAGAATAATTTAGCTATTCTCTCTCAGCTGTCAGTCTTTAAGGCAACAAAATTCTCTATGAATGTCCCGCCTCTTCATCAAAGCTTTTCATTTGAGAAGTGCTCTGATTTTTATCACAAATGCATAAAAAAGGCCCTTCTGCCCATGGTCCGAGGAAAGGGGAAGAGGATTTATTACCATCATGGAGGTGACCAGTCCTGGCCCCATCACCCCTCCTTCTAACAAGTGGCAGCAACCTCCCCAGCCCCGCAGCAGGGCTGGGCACAAGGTCCCCACCCAGGACAGAAACATGGACCTGGGTATTAGGGGACCAGTCTTCCCTGAGGAAAGCAGCTCAAGCAGCAGCATCACTCGCTTTTGGAGCCTCTCTTCCCATTCAAAGGCACCTCTGGTGGTCCTGCCGCAGTGGTTTTCCGTCCCCTGTTCAGTAGGGCCTGGAGAGCTGCAACAGACACATCGCTGTACCGCCAATGGCCAAGACACATGCAAGCAGCTACGATGGGGAAGGACTTTTCCAGCTGACTCTGATATCCAGCCGAGACGGATAAAAACAAACGACTTTGTGGTCTGGTTCAAAGCACATCACCCTGGCATCTCCGAGCACAAAACTGGCTCTTTCTCCATCCTTGTGACCACTACCACTCAGTCTTTGTTTTGCCTAACCAGTTTATTGCATTTTGTGGCTTTGCTGTGTGAATTGGGTGCAATGCATACCTGTGGGCTTTATGGCTGTGTAGGAGTTTGTAAAATTAGATATTTCAGCTCCAATAAATTCTTTTGTTATGGAAAAAGACCAAATTAGAGCTAAGGGTTGTGAGAGAGACAATGGCTTCTATTTAACAGAGTAGAAACACCATAAACTCTCATTTTTAAAGAGATGGAAAATAAGGGTACATTGGTTGAGAGAAGGAATTGTCAAATATGACCTGGCTGTCAAGGAAGATGAAAGAAGACAGGTATGCAATGTTTCATGTGAGGGAGGCTGACAAAACTGGCATTATCATCAATTTCAAAATGCCATGTAAGTGATTGGACAACTGTGTTGCTCTAGGATAATTTAACCTAGGTGCTACTGGGCTCCACTTTAAACACTGTAGAAAGATGTTTGATTAAGAGCTTTGATTTCTTTTTCCCCCTCCTTTTGTTTTTTCCCTGCCCTGACTGCCACTTGGATTTAGTCTGGTGTTAATTGTGCCACAGCCAAGTTATAACACCAGGCCAAGCTTGCTGCAGGTTTTTTTCCTCATACATGTGAGAATTCTTCCCAGAACACGCGGTTGGTGAGTTCCGCTCCCTGTCTAAGCTGCTGGCAGTCATCTCATTCAAGTTTGGCATCCCTACTTTGCAGCAATTTCTCTGACAGCAGGGTTGGCTTTTAAATTTTTTTTTTTTTTTCCTTTTCTGGTAGTTCTGCTTTTGCGTATCTTGGGATACCTCCTCTGTGAGGCTCAGGGCACCAGTTCAAACAAGTACACTGGGGCACAGAATCTGGAGCAACCTACCAAGACTTTAATGGCTTCTACAGAGAAAGACTGTTCTCTAAGATGTGACACTTTCCTGAAATAGGCAATAAATAAATAACCAACAACAACCCCAAACAAACAAACGAACCCAAAACCAAAGCCCCAACAACTAAAGAAACACAAGGCAAAAGTCATTAAGATTTGAGTGACACTACTTACCTAGCTGTAAATCCATCTCCTGTGAAGATGGAAACTCCCACCAGCCTCTAAAGGACCAGGGCATAAAATTAACATGCAGTATTTTATATGGAAAGAGGCAGAGAATAGAGAATAACCAGGGGATAATCCAACCAATAGGTAGGGAGAGTCCATAGGTAGCAATGGGTCCTGAATGAATCTATAGCGATGGGGACCACAATTTCCTGGGAGATTTGTAATGGCCTACACAGAGATGCCCTCCCCCAGCTGAAATCTGTACTCAACCCAGCTGGTGTTCAGAAAACAGTGTCAGGCAGAGAGCTGTGAGAGCCAAGGGAAATCTCCCCTCGAACCAGGCCTTAAAAGACCAAATGTGTTCACTTGGAAGGAGATTAGAAACAAATGGCTATGTTTGTTGGCCATGAAATGTCTCCTAAGCAATGGGTCTGTCCCAGAGGAGATAAAGTTTTTTGAAAAGGGGGTGGGAGAGTAGCGTATGGATAGGATTCAGTGACTAGCCCTGGAGCAGGTCAGCGCCCTCATCCTCAGCCCAGCCATAGCCAAGCACCCACCTGTATTGCATCAAGCTACACATCTGCTGGGTGCAAAGATCATGAGAAGCTGTATGTAGGATGGGACTGTTATTTAATAATGCTAGGGTGTTGCCATGCATTCCTGTGAAAGACAAGGGGATGGCAAAATGCCTTGTGGGCAAAAACACAGCAACTGCAGGGAGCAGATCAGACCTGCTGAGGAGCCAGGGCCTACATGGACAGGTACTGCTTTCCTTGCCCATCCCCAAATCCCTCCAGAGATGCTCCTTCTCTCTGCAAAGCCTCTCCTTCAGATAGGGATGCAGGGTTTGAATCCAGAGAAGGAGGCTCCACAGCCTCTCTGGGCAGCCTGTGCCAGTGCTCTGCCACCCTCAAAGTAAAGAAGTTCTTCCTCATGTTCAAATGGAATTTCCATGTTCCAGTTTGTGCCCATCACACCTTGTCCTGTCCTGTTGTCCAGTTTGGCCCCATCCTCTTGCCACCCACCCTGTAGATATTGATAAGCAGTGATGAGATCCCCTCTCAGTCTTCTCTCCTCCAGGTTGAACAGCCCCAGGGCTCTCAGCCTTTCCTTATCAGAGAGATGCTCCAGTACCTTGATCATCTTTGTAGCCTTCCACTGGACTCTGTCTTTCTTGATCTGGGGAGCCCAGAACTGGACACATTACTCCAGATGTGGCTTCATGAGGGCAGAGGGGAGGGGGAGGACGACCTCCCTTGACTGGCTGGCTATGCTCTTTTTAATGCACCCCAGGAGACCATTGGCGCTCTTGGCCACAAGGGTAGATTGCTGGCTCATAGGCAACTTGTTGTCCATCAGGACTCCCAGGTCCATCTCTGCAGAGCTGCTCTCCAGCAGGTCAGCCCCTAACCTGCGTTGGTGCCTCCCCAGGGTTTCCTCTTCCAGCCTCTGCCTTGATGTTCATGGCTGCCAGCACGGGGAATGGAGCTGCCAAGCTTTTGTCAAAGGCTCACGGGCAGCAAGCACTTACTTTGCTCATCCTCTTTGCCAGCGCACCATGAATCGGCAGCTGCTCCAGTAAACAACGAGCACATATCTTCAACAACGGAAAACTCAGCCCTGCAGCATCCTGGTCCTGATAGACCACAGAGCTTAGGGCCCACAGTCACCAGTGTCAGGGCTACCTGTGCATTAGCTCCATTAACTTTCACACACGGACAGCTAATACATGATAGCTCTTACTGCGATGAGTATTTCTGGCAAGACAATGAAATAATTTCTTTCTCAGGTCAACACCTCATCTTTACTTACCATCAAAGCTTTCATATCAACTGTTGTGCAATCCCAACAAGCTGATACCATACCTGGATAGCCTAGCACTGCAGGTGCATGGTGGCAACTACCAGTAACACCAGAGAGCATAAGTTTACTGTGCATATCAGTGACTGATGGAGAAATTTCTGCTCTGGATTGTGCTCAGGCGTGTTAACCAAATTAGGCTTATACCAAGGATTCAGCAGTGTTATAGGTATTTTGGCAGTGCTTGCAGTTAGGATATCAGCTGTGCACAAATCATCTCTCTCCATTTGACTACTCAACCAGTGTTACAAGGACATAGTAATTATAGCAATGAACAAAAAAATGGGGGACTTGCTTGAAGGTAAGTCTCATGAATTTTGGTGCAATAGCTATTTGCAAGCAAGTTTTTTCAGTGCAAGTGTCAGACTGTTCTGCACTGTCACGCACAGGCACATGGTCCAAGAGGTGGCTCCTTTGGTGTCCAGGCAGCCCACAGGCTGTAGAAGATGCCACGTCTTTCTAGCCAGTTGTGCCCAATGGATTGGTGTGGCCATATCCGTACCTCTCTACCTTGGACTCCACAGCCAAAATTGGGGCTGTATCAGTTGGAAGCAACCCTAAGCACGAAGAGAGAGTATGCCTTGAACATGCATACATCTGCTAACCTTCAGGAAAGAGATGAGGGAGACTGTAACAGATGACAGTTGCCTGCAGATGTAGTTTCTCTGTAGCATACAGCCAAAAGTGTTTGGTTTATGACAACACAAGTGCTGCTTTTTGAAGGTTGGTGATCTCTTTGGGAAAGCCAAGCAGTAGAAATCTCTTTGGGAAAGCCAAGCCCAGACTGCTTGAAAAGGACCTGGGAAGGATGTAACCTACATTTCTGGTAGAGCTTTTGGGGATAGAACTAAGAAAGAGGGACAATTACAGCCCCCAGTGCCTTTGTTTCAACTCCCCTCATCCAAGTAGCATCAGTCAGAAAATGCTCTCTGTTTCTCACTTACTTGTCCTTTCAGTATCAAAACCTCCTGCTGGCTTCCACCTGATTTTGGTGGGATCTCTCATCCCTATGCCAAGGACAGGGACTGTAACACTTGAGTGTTGGTCCTTCATACACACGTAAGCAAGCTGGACTCCCTTCCTCCAAGACTGCTGTCTGAGCTCTCATGGTCCTGACACTCTTTTCCCAAGAACCTGCAAGACAAGCCATGGGAGAACAGAGAGCTCCCTGCAATTTATGGCTTCCCCCTTCCTCTCCTCTCCTCTCCTCTCCTCTCCTCTCCTCTCCTCTCCTCTCCTCTCCCTGAGCAAAGTTGCTCTCCATCTCTTCCCCATCCAAGATCTCAGACATCCACTTTCCCTTTCCCAGCCAGACCACAGGGGTGCAGGGGATGGCACAATACACAGCTGGCACTCACCAGAGTTCCCAGGCTCATTGCTTTCCAGGCAGAATTTAATGAAGGTTTAAGGTCTATGAATGTAGAACTCAGGATCCCAAAGCTACGTGGGACTTGGGATAGAGGCTTGCAGAAGCAGACTGCAACAAGGACTGGCATTTAGTTGCAAGAAAGTTTTACTTCAGTATTACTTTTGCGGGTGCCTGGTGATAATTTGGAAAAGCACACTCATCTAGAGCCAGCCAATGCAATTAGAAATACAGGAAAAGCCTGATTGTTTTTCCATGCATGAAACATTAAGAAAATTAAGGCGTTTCTCTCCAGTCCAAGTATTGACTGTAATTATAGATAGCAGGCAGCCTTAGCTGCTATAAAATATTGAAGTGCTTTTATATTGCTACTGCTATAGTTTACTGTTTAGGGACAGGAGAAAGGTTGCCATTTAATGAAGTGCAGTTTCACAGAACAACGGAAAGGAGGCCCATTACTACATAATACTGCTGCCCTTTCCATTATTAGCCTGAAAGCACTTGCCAGATGAATAGAAACAGGTTTAAACTTGCTTTATTATTTCTATAATGTTAATTTGCCTTAAGCAGTTCGCCCTCTGGGTAATCTCTGCTTGAAAGAGAGATTCCTATCTGACAAAACCGTATTTAGCATATTTTAGTTTCTCAGAGTTTCAAGTGGCTTTCATGGTATGGCCAGGGCAGTCACGGGGCAGGGAAAAAAAGTC
>NW_009650169.1:1238335-1374717 GCF_000708025.1 Charadrius vociferus | reverse complement strand
AGTCAAGACTTGTTCTTCAGCTGTTGGCATCAGGTAGTACCTAAGAATTCAACCACTGTCCAAAATCACTCTGCCGTCTCCTAGTTTTGCAGACGAAAGCTAGCCTTGGAGAAACTGGTGCATCTGTGACCCTGGACGAGTCAGATGGACTGGAAACAGGTGACCAAGGGCACCTGAGGGCACCTGAGGACACAGACACCAAAAGTCTCTGCAGCCTGATTTTCCTAGCTGTGAAACAGTGCCTCTTTGTTTCATACTTATGAATGAGAGGTACGTTGTTAAAGAACATGGGCTGCTTAGAGGCAAATGATGATAGTCCGGTCATAGAGCACAGGCAGGGATTACTAATATTGAGAGCAGGTGAAGGGTTACCAAGCAGGGTTGTCAAGTTCTCCTGCATGTTTAAAAGATGGGTAGACGTGGTGCTGAGGGAGATGGTTTAGTGGTGGTTTTGGCAATGTTAGGCTAATGGTTGGACTGGATGGTCTTAAAGGTCCCTTCCAACCTAGATGATTCTATGATTTTATATTACAGCAGGGCATGGGCATGACCAAAGAACTGCTGGGCTGAGCAGGTTTTGTCAGACACCCCTCCAACCAACAAAACACCAAAACCAACCAACAAAACAAAAAGAAAGGAAGAAAGGAAGAAATTAAAAAGCAAGCAAGCAAACAAACAAAAACTCCACTAAAAAAATAATTTACTCAAACTCAAAAGCTACCAACAAATATGTTTCACTTTTAGAAGGCACCAAACATGGCAAGGCCCTTCAGCCCTGCCCAAGAAGACTCAATCACAGTGTGCAGTGCCTTCCTGAACCTGCCACCCGGAGCAGTGGTTCCCTTCGAGAAAAGAATGGGCAGTTTTCCTTCTCTTGTTCAGAGTTGGGGGCAAAAGGAGATTGCCGCCATCTCCTCTTCCCAGGGGAAGGATCCAGCAAACACCTGGCACTCAAGACCCACTTGGTGCAGAGACAAGAGTAGACTAGTAGGATGCTCCTAGTATCCTGGCAGCAAAGTAGGCTAAATATGATACTCACCAGGTTGCCACAGCTGCCATGTCAAGATATGTGACGGTTTTCTGGCCCAGAGAGATGGGCACAGGATTTCACTGCAGGAACGCCAGACCCCAGGGGACCGAGCCAAATGGTCTGCAGCAGGGCCCAGCGAGCATCCTATCTGTTTATTCAGATTACGCCGTTCCACTACATTGTGCTCCACTGAGTTGGCTAAGTATTTTTTACTTCCTTAGCTCATAGCAGGACTTGAAATTTAAAATTAATGCACCAGTGAAAATCCCTCAGAAGCAGTACTTGCAACTGTGCCTTACTACAGCTTTATGTCCAAACTGTTCGAAAAAGTAAAGGTCGGCCTCTGGAGTTTAGCACTTGCAAGGCCTATCAGAGAAAGCTGCCTAGGCTAACGTTAAATCTGAATGTAATTCATACCAAGCCTTGAAGGAATAAACCTCGATACTAGAATAGACTAAAGTAGTATTTAATTATAGGATACCTTTGCTGACAGATTATCTCAAAGAGGTAAGACCTGGCTACAGCTGTGGCTTTTGCTCTACTAAAATTATTACAAAGAGTCATATGCAAAAGCAGAAGGCGTCACTAATACCCTTTGATTAGCAGGATTAAAGAACTGTTCTTACAACACAAGGCCTTGTTATCTCTTTTGTACTCGCAGCCTCCTGCAATAAGTAAAACAGACAGCTAGCCAAAATGAAGTGAGATTCATCTCATTCATGCGTACACTTAACACACAGCAGACGTATATCCCCAGGGCTCTTCAGGGCACTATCTTCCACTGTTTCAACGTTTCCACTTACCTTATTCAGGCAGCAGTTACCTTAACCAGTAAAAGGCTCCAAAATCTCTACAATAAAACAGTCCAGCTCAACAACCATCTCACACAAGCATCCTCTTGCAAATGACATCCTAATTGCTCAGTCAATACACACCTCCACACAACCAATTAACACATCTCAAGCCTTTATTTCCTTGCTATCCAATTAACAAAACCTAAAGGCTATTTCTTTGTCAGGAGAAAATCGCTGCTATTTCCCTTTGTGCTAAGTCAATATACAATAAAATACAATAAAATACAATACAATAAAATACAATAAATAAAAACATCACAGGTGGCCACAGGTCTCAGGGGTACAGTTTCTCCCTGCTGCTCGAAGTGACAGATGATCTTTATCAGGTCAACAGCCTGGAGTGTGGCGTGGTCTGCAGCCCAGTTGATTTAAAAGGGTAAAAAAAGCTAAGCTTGTGCTGGGCAAGTCATTATAAGTAAAGCTCTGTAAGTCTCAAAATGTCTCTGCAATACAGAGATTAGTGGTTTCAGCAAAATTCATGGTTTTAGGGAATGGAACTTACAGACCTTACAAGGGTTGCACAGGGACATCCTAGCTTTCAGCCTGGTAAGAAAATGACTGAGGGACATAAAGGTCCGGCTGAGAAGGGCCAGGTCACATATCTACGAGTCTTGTGAACAGCTTTATGCCCCATCCCTAGGCCTTTTTCACCAGGACTTTGGAAAAGATCTTCCTCTTTTCTGCTGCGTGTGATGTTGGTACCTTCCCGACTTTGAAGAGTCCAAGGACCTTTTTTAGAAGTTAGCCAAAGCCTTTGCTGTGCCCTCCTTACAAACTTCCAATGACCTGGTGGACCAACACCTCTGCACAGATTTCTTTCTGGAAGAAAGGCCATGAGCATCTAGAGCAGTAAACCAAGTTGATTTACAAATATGCTGGCCCAAAAGGGAAGGGAGAGAATTATGGAAAGCAGTTGCCAGAGCAACTGGGTTTGCCACAGAAAGAGTTAACTTTTGAAGCAATCATCTTTCCTGTAAAGAAGCAGATATTTTGTAGTTGTCAAGAAAAAAAACCAACAAACCACCACCCTCTGAAATATCAAAAACATTAATAAAATAATTTCCACACTCCATTAGGGATGTAGCCATGGTAAATAATGAGTTTATTTTGTTTTCTCCTACTGGCAAATTGCCTTTTAAATTTTAATCACTTCTCTAAAGCAGCTGCCAGAGTTCTTTTTTTTCTATAATGCGTTTATGTACTGTATATTAATTTCATTGCCAGTTTTGATACATATAAAATGGCATTGCATTAAAAATATAAATAAAGCGCAGTGGCACGCCTGCTGGAGTACAAAACGCAGCAATGATTCCATCAGTACATCAAAGGAGATCTCACAGTCCTCTCCTTCCTAGCAAGCATTTCTCCTGAGAAACCAAGGCAGATTTAGTCAGAGCTGAGCACGATGAAAAAGTTTCTGTGCTGGACTTCAAATACATTGTGAAACACAATAAACAGAATTTTCTACTCCATAAAGATCTCATGTTGTGCTTTGGGGAATAAAAGACACATTGATGTGTAGAAATGTTGAAAACCTTCATGAAAGATTACTTTTACCCCTCTCCTCCATAATAGATGGTTTAGTTGCCTTTCTAAAGCACATCACAAAAGTAGACACTTTTCTGGGTAGCTTGCCTGGTAAATTCACGCATGGGCATGTCCTCAGGGTGGCCAAGTAGTTACAAATACTGGCATCATCGGAATTTGGGTCCTTGATGTTTTATTTATTGTCATAAATCCAGTTTGCAGCAGATAGTGTGAATAAAGAAGCTCACACATGGGGATGGAGACACGTAACTGTTCAAACAAGCTTTCCAAAGCACACCAGTGAGCACCCACCCCTGACGTCCCCAGGGCAGCAGCTCAGGACCTAGCTGCTTGCCCAGGGACACGGTAGGTAGCGTAGGCACAGACAGGTGGCATTTGGAAGGCAGTGTTTGGGCATGGAACAAGGCAGGTCTGCAGAGGCACATCGCTTAATTAAAAATTGCATCTTTTTCTTAGATTGCTTTTGACAATTTACACATGCCGAGGAAGAGACCGATTTGGGAAAAAAAAAAAAAAAAAAAAAGTTTTACCACTTCTACATTGATAGAAACTGCAAAATCTAGAGATATTTGAGCATCCAACTTCAAAGACAGAAATAGGTTGCATCCAAGAACGTGCCAGGGTTGGATGGGACTTGAGACTCTTGCAGCCCTCCTTTACAGATTCTAGCTCAGCATGTTTGCCCAGCCTGGGCACAGCTTCCTAGATCTGCTATGCTTTGACTGTCAGTCTTTGCAGGACCACGTGTAACGAGTGAGTGTGTTTTCTGGCCCAGCGTGAGTTCACCAAGTGGTACACTCTCCTCCTGGCCCCTGGGTTAAATCACACAGACATGCCTTCCTTGTGGACTTCCCAGCATGAAGTATTTGTATGCTGCAGGACAAACCCTCCTCAGACAGCACTGAAAACCTCACAGGGCTATAACAAGGAATGGCAGACATGCTACAGCTGTAATTCCTTCCCCAAGCAAATGGCAAAATAGCTCAACAACAGAACAAAACAAAAAAAAAAAAAAAATCAGGAATGGACCCCCCCATGTCTCCAGGCAGTATTGTAAAACTAAATGCACTGCTGCTAAAGAAGATAGTGGAAACTCTTGTTATGTAGTCAACCAAATATCTGTGGAAACGTCTCTCCATTCAAGAACAGCTTCTCGTAATGACAGCAAGTGTGACAGCAAACACTTGCATCTAACCGCCCTGCCCACCCCCTCTAAGAGGCCTCTGCTTATTGCAAATGGTGACAGGCGGGTTGTCTTTGGGGAACAAAGGGAAGCCAGGGCCACCAGAGCTCCCAGATAAGCAACTTTCCCTGATGAGGGGGGAAACGGCAGCACATGGAAAATCTCCTTATGGAAGAGGGTGCAAGTGATGCGTCTCTGAACAGAAGAGGACAAGGAAAAGAGATAAAGCAAACATTTAAGGAAGCTCTGAGTGGGAAAAGAGTAAGGGTGAAGGAGAAAGCATCTGCACACAATATTCCATATAATACCTTCAGCTGCCCAGCATCTGGAAGCCTGGACAGGGTCCTCCACGACTGACAGCCAACAAAGGATTGTCAGTGTATGAGATTCGTGGAAGACACTGTCACAGTAACAGCAGTGTTAAGACCCAAGGTATTGTCACTCAGACGCCCAAGTTTGGTGTTGCAAGGACCCACCAAGGTGAAAGCAGTTGGGAAAAGAGCCTGTCCCACCACAGAAGTACTCCTGCAACCCCTGAGTAGAAGGATTCTTGCCCACCTGCTGGAGTTGAAGCAGGATTTTCCTCTGAGATAGTGAAGCAACAATAGAGAGCTCACATAGCCTCTACACCCCAGTAGCCCTGGTATGATGCTCATCTGAGCTCCCGGAGAATCACTGCTGTTCTGCTCTTGGGCAAGGCAAGACCAACAAGTAGAGGCAAGTTTCACAGTTGAGGCACTCTGTTCAGTGGTTCCCAACCTTGGTGTGGTGTGTGAAGGATATGCCAGTGTGGGCCCCTCTTCTTGCTGTCCTTTTTTTCCTGGTTCTCCAGGCTTAGACCTGGAGACTCCCATGCATAGACTCCAATGCTCTGCTTAAGGGATACAAGCAAGACTGTGGAAGCTCCATAAAACCAAAACCTCTGCCCAACAGGATTGGCCAGGTAGAGAGCTGGAGCTTCCACATCTGCCCAAGGCCGGGATGGTGGTTTCTACCAGCACACCTGTCTGGGGCACATCCCACCTTTTTTCACCAGCAGGCAGTCTCATTTTCTTTAAGAGCAGGAACAAAATCCCATTAATACTTTTCTCTGTTAAGTCTCATAGATAAGACGCACAGAAGCTCTGCTTCAAGAAACGTTGGACATCTCCACTCCAACCTTCCACTAGAAGCAGAACTATCACAAGGATTGGGCTGGCCAGCTCCTGCTTTGGAGGGAGCCACGATGGAGGGAGCTGTCCCAAATGAGGGAGGAACTCTCCTTCCAAAACAGCTTTTAAGTGATTAGTCTGTCTGGGTTGTGTTCGTCTCCTGGACTGATTTCCTACTTTCATACCCTCCCAGAGAATCTCTCAGCTGCTTGGCTTTTGTCTTTCAGGGCTTGCCTGGTCCCAGTTTCACCAGGCACGGTCTCCCAGTCCCGTTATACCAGTAGATTTGGGTCAGGCACTAACCCTGTTCTGTCTCACACCATCTCTCTTCCTTAGTCACCTTCAGTCTCCCTTTGACTTTCCTCCTCCTACAATGCATTAATTTTTCCCCAAAATTTTTCCTACTTTTTTTTTTTTTTTTTAAACTGGAATGTTCATTATTCCTACTGCCCTGGGAAAAAAAACCAACAAACAAACCAAAACCAAACAACCAACATCACAGGAAACTACTTCCACATAAGACAAAGAGTAAAGCAAAGCAAAACAAAACAAGCAAAACTTTGCATCTTTACATTTAACTAATAAAAGCAGAACAAAAATGCAGGCAGAGAGTCTCCAGCTTGAAAAAATCTTCCCCTCAGAAGTTTCACATGAAAAGACAGAGCCACTGTAGAGCATAGCTCTGGCTTTTTCTCTGTTAAAACCTCACTTTTTTCTGTATCCATAGAGGTCTAGCCACAGGCAGGTTTCACCCCAAGCTGCTGCACTTCCAAAGCTCACACTTCTCTTTGCAGTAGGCTTGCAGACTTTGGTTAGTGAGTTGATGTGCTGGATATGAAGCACAGGTGGGACTTGTATGCTCCTCACTGCCTGCCAGGCTTCCCATGCTGCTTCACTGAGAATTCTGAGTCTACTTCTTGTTGCAACTGGGATATTGAACTGTTCAATAGATAACTGTGTGCTACGAAAGCAGGCACTGAAGAATATTGATGGTTAAACCACCTGTCACTACTGATTAACATTTACTTCTTACTTCTCTCTCCTGCTCCTTGTTCCCCTCCTTACCTGGGAACCTCCTTGTCGCATACGTTTCCTTCTTGTTTGTCTCAAAATGTGTTAATACACATAAGATCTCAAAAAGTATTTGTCTCAAAAATATTTGTCTCAAAAAAAGTATTAATACACTTAAGTATTAAGCATGAATGATGTAACATCACAGAAGGATTTAGGTGGGCTGGGACCTCTGGAGGTCTCTGGTCCAACCTCCTGCTCACAGTAGGACCCAGTCTGATGTTTGGTCAGGCAGCTCATCCTGTCAAGCAAGGATGGAGACTCCACAGCCTTTCTGGGTTTGTCCCAGCACCGCACCGCTCCCGAGGGGGAAATATTCCCTCCCTATAATGTCCAATTGGAAATTCCCTTCCTATAGCTCGTGCTGTTCTTTCGCCACATGTCTCTGAGAGCAGTCTGGCTCTGTCAAGAGCCACAAAACCAAAGTTTTTGGTGGGATGAGACTTCTGTATGCAGAATACAAGAGTCCCTTGGCTTTCCTTTACCAAGAGAGCTTTCTTGCCTCCTCTCAGCTGCTTTCTCAGGGTATGCAGATGCTATCGAGGCACAGGACTGTCCTGGAACAGAGCTGTGGAAAGGTCTCAGAGCACAGGGCGGCCGTTCTGAAAGGCGGCAGGAGCCAGCTAGAAATAAAAGCAAACAAAAAGAGCCAGACAGTTTTACCCCTCACTGACAGGCTTTCCAAATGCTGTCTTTCAATCCACCATGAAAAGTAACCTTTTCCTTTTGGAAAATGCCACTGAATTAAAACGTTAGGCCTTTGAACTTCAAACTTGAGAAGATGGAAACAACTGATTCACTTGGTGATGATGTGTTTTATCCGTCCTGATGGGAAGGGAATTAAAAAGAGACCGTAAAAAAAAATTCTGAAAGGCAAGAAAGAGTGAGCAAGTTATAAGTAGTTTTAAAAAGCTAATTGCAATAATCCTGAACACAAAATCAGGGTGGAACACATTCCTGACTGTAAAAAAACTTCCTTAAAAATCAAGTTGCTTAAATGCAACCAAAGGATTAAGATTGATTTAAGAAAAAGGGCAGGGTTTTAAACATATTTTTAGAAAAAATTAAACACAGCTGTAATTGAGGGCATGTGCTCTCAAAGGGCATCTCTGAAGCTTGCTGGAGAAAGACTGAGAATATGTCGTTATGTTTTAAGACTTGCCACGTGCCTTAGTTTCCCCATCTGTTCTGCATGCTTTTTATCACATCAAGGAACAGGTCAAAGCCTGTGCCTTGATCTGAGACACAAGGAGCCCAATTTCCCTACTTAGGTACTCCATGTTCACTGGTCTTTGGACACTGAATATGGCCGCTGTCTATGGTAAATTACTTTTTAACAGCAGTGAACTCTACATTATCCCCGTGTAAGTCTTTAACAACTAGCTCCAGCAGGGATAGGACCAAAGACTCACAGCACTCCTCAATAAGAGGATGGGGAGAAGAGAAAAGGAGACATCACAGAGATAGGAGGATAGGCTAGAATAGGATACAGTAGGATATTTCAGTTGGAAGGGACCTACAACAATCATCTAGTCCAACTGCCTGACCAATTCAAGGCTGACCAAAAGTTAAAGCATGGTATTAAGGGCCTTTTCCAAATGCTTCTTAAACACTGACAAGCTTGGGGCATCAACCACCCCTCTAGGAAGCCTGTTGCAGTGCTTGCCCACCCTATCAGTAAAGAAACGCTTCCTGATGTCCAGTCTAAACCTCTCCTGGTGCGGCTTTGAGCCATTCCCATGTGTCCTGTCACTGGATACAAGGGAGAAGGGATCAGCACCTCCCTCTCCATGTCCCCTCCTCAGGAAGCTGCAGAGCCATGAGGTCACGCCTCAGCCTCCTTTTCTCCAAACTAGACAAATGCAGAGCCCTCAGCTGCTCCTCACAGGACATTCTTTCCCGCCCTTCACCAGCTTTGTTACCCTCCTCTGTACACATTCAAGGACCTTCACATCCTCTTTAAATGGTAGGGCCCAGAACTGCACACAGCACTCCAGGTGAGGCCACACCAATGCTGAATACAGATGGATAATCCCCTCTTTTGACTGGCTGGTTATGCTGTATTTGATGCACTCTGGGATGCAGGTTGCCCTCATATAAGCACTGCTGGCTTATATTGAGCTTACCGCCAACCAGCATCCTCAGGTCCCTTTCTGCAGGGCAGCTTTCCAGCCACTCCTCTCCCAGTTTATACTTGTACCCGGCATTACTCCATCCCAGATGCAGAATGCAGCATTAGTTCTTGTTAAATTTCATGCAGTGATGATTTCCCAATACTCTGATCTATCTACATCTCTGTGGAAGGCATCTTGTCCCTTGAGAAAGTAAACAGCACCTCCCAGTTTGGTATCATGATCAAACTTGCTAACAGTGCATTCAACTTCTGCATCCAGATTGTTGATAAATATATTGAACAGAACTGGCCCTAGGACTGAGCCCTGAGGAACACTGCTGGTGACCAGTTGCCAGCCAGATGTAGCCCTATTCGCTGCAACCCTTTGAGCTCTGCTCTTCAGCCAGTTCTTCACCCAGTGCACCGTGTACCTGCTTATCCCACAGTTGGACAACTTGTCCAGAAGGATGCTGTGAGGGACAATACGAAAAGCTTTACTAAAATCCAGAAAAACTACATTGACCTGCTTCCCTTCATCCACGAGGCAGGTGACCTTGTCATAGAAGGATGTCAAATAAGTTAGACAGGACTTTCCCATTGTGAACCCATGTTGACTGTGCCCGATTATTGCATTGTTCTTTAAAGACCTTTCAGGAGCACCCAGTATGATCTTCTCCATATTTTTTCCAGGAACTGAGGTTGGACTAACAGGTCTGTAGTTTCCTGCATCTTCCCTTATGCCCTTCCTGAAATTGGAATAATGTTGGCTAGCTTCCAGCGCGGACCTCCCATCTTCTCCTCCTGGTGAAGACTCCAGGAGTTTGGAAAGGGCTCTTTGTGATCATCTGGACATAGGTAAAGGGTTGAATCCTGATCTCGGAGCAATTTTAGCAGAAGTTTTGAAGAGTGAGAGCATGACCACTTTCCGATCTGGGCTAAGTCAAAGGATCCGGACTGCTTTGTACTGAGGTAGGGCCATGTAGGACAAGTGTTCTGTATGATCTGTGCTTCTGTCACAGATATTCAGAGTAGAACATGTTACACCTCTGTTTCGTTGGCCTAATCCACCCCCGCAACAGAAGTACTGTCAACATCAAAGGATAACAAGTATTTAACATATGCCTGTTGCTTGACACTAATACTCTAAGATACGCAGGGATCTTTCCCTCCATGAAGAAAGTGAAACTGAATGCACCACGCTTAATCGAGGCACCAGAAGCTCTGTCTCTACAAGGCCAAATAAGGCTGCCGTTACATGATCATAGACTATCAAATGCATATTCCACCATGCCTGCTGTCCTTTTAATGCAGGAACAACAACAAATAAATAATAATAAAAAAAAATCCCCCACACCACCACCCCACTCATCCTTCTTAAAGATACTTTTTTGTTTGGTACCAAAGAAAAGTGAAGTATGGATCTGAACGGAAAATGTTTCTTCTGTTCTCTAAGCAAAGAAGCAGACCTAGAAGTTCTCCCTGCAAAACTCACACTTACATTTTTGGGGTTTTCTGACATATTCATTTCTGGGTTAAAAGAATATGGAAAATCAATTGCTAAAATAAAACTTTAGTAATATGGTCTCCTGTAGATACATTTGTTTGAACTCCCTCCTTAAATGAAGTTTCTATGGAAAGAGCTATATTATCAAACAGCAGAATAAGGATCATCTTTATCAAGGTAGTTGGTGAGCTGCAGTATTTTACAAAGGAGAGTGCTGAGCTTTCACAGTAAAGATGAATAACGGAAGCAGGAGGTGGCAAAATACTGCATCACACTGTCCTAGTTAATACCAGAACTGACACATCAACAGGGCGATAAAAGGCATGTTTTCACAGCATTCTGCAGCTGCCCATGATTATAGGTGGCTTAATGTTTTTGCAGAGACTGTGGTGAGAGGCATGTTCAGCTGGCCTCTATGGCCATGAGCTGTGTCATGACCCTGATTAACAATTGCCACCGGTTTGTTTGATGGGGTTTCTCTAAAAGCTTTGGCACTCTGCAGCCCATGATAACATGGGTTATTTGCATTGCTAGAACATCCATGAGGAGGAGAGAAGAGTCGTATTTAGCTGAAGAAGGGTAAGAGAGATCTAATCTCATCCAAGAAGTGGGTGGCAAATACTTCGGAGCTGAATTTAACTAGGCAAGAGGGAATCCAGAGCTCCATTGTGCCGAGCGCTAATCAGTTCAGAGAGCAGTCCCAAACCCAAAGAATTTAAAGCCTGCACCTATCAGGCTGTAGGGCTGTCCTGCAGATTTCTTTTCATTTGGGGGACCTAAGAAGCAGCAATGTTGCTGATCAAACAGTACAGAAGTGATATAGCTATCCTACACATGGTGACAAGACTGTCAGATACCTGAGCCATACACCCCAGTTCTCTGAAATATATTTAGTACCTGCTTATATGGTATGCACAGGCTGTACCTACACCCCACTCCTCTCCCCTTTGGGTTCACGTATGTATCCTTATAATGCTTAGGGTTAAACCAGTTTGCAGACAGCATTTTGATTCATACATTGCACGTGATTCAGACAACCCATGTAGCCCCTGAGAAACTCCCAAGCCTCAACTCGAGTCTCTTAACACGCATGAAATCACAGAATCCCAGACTGGTGGGGGTTGGAAGGGCCCTCTGGGCCCCCGGTCCCGCCCCCTGCCAGAGTAGGGGCACCTACAGCAGTTGCACAGTACGGCGTCCAGGCGGGTTTGGAATGGCTCCAGAGTGGGAGACTCCCCCACCTCTCTGGGCAGCCTGTGCCAGTGCTCTGCCCCCCTCACAGGAGAGAAGTCCCTCCTCAGGTTTAGATGGAACTTCCTATGCTCAAGTTTGTGCCCGTTACCTCTTGTCCTGTCACTGGGCACCACTGAGAAAAGACTGTTCCCATCCCCCTGGCACCCTCCCTTTAAGTATTTATAAGTATTGATAAGATCCCCCCTCAGTCTTCTTTTCTCGAGACTGAAAAGCCCCAAGTCCCTCAGCCTTTCCTTGTAAGAAAGATGTTCCAATCCCCTAATCATCTTCGTAGCCCTTTGCTGGACCCTCTCCAGCAGTTCCCTGTCCTTCTTGAACTGAGGAGCCCAGAACTGGACACAATACTCCAGATGTGGCCTCCATTAATACCTGGCACGTAGCACAACACGCAGACTCCTGCAAGCTATTCATTTCTTCTTCAATGGCAGAAGAGCCACAGACCAAAGAACAGTTTTTTTCTGTAGCTGCTGTGACTGAGATGTTCACTCAAGCAGTCTGATATAAGTCACTGAAGTATCTTTGGAGATGCTTGTGGAGGGGCCTCATGCAAGAATCAGTTGGAATTAACGTGTATCTTAAATGGGAATGAATGGGAATGTGTGTGGAATAAAGATCAACAGATTGAAAGTATATAAGAGACAGCTCGTGGGAACAGGCTGAAGGTGAAGACCGGCAGCTAAAGAGAAAGAGGTGTACTGGACAGGTCTAGATGGATCTTCATCAACAGAGGCACAGGTACAGGTGTAAGAAGAAGAGTAAGAGAGAAAAGCAGTTAAAGGACATCGGAAAGAAGAGACAGAAATATCCTCCATACTAGACACCAGAGGAGCATCGAGAGAGTAGAATGGGAAGCAGCAGGGCAGCAGGCAAGGAAACCAAGAAGAGAAGAGTTCTAAGGGCATCTCAGAAAAAAAAAGCAAAGAATAGAGGTAGAAGGGAAACAACATCAGAAGAGAGAGCAGAACATTGGTTGTGCTCAGATAATGGCATGGTACTCCACTGCAACAGCAAGACATTGCCAGAGGGCTTGGGATTTCTCCCTCCTTTGCAACAGATACCCTCCAAAACATCATTCGTTTCTTGCATGGCAAGAGGTGTCATCCAGGCTAGCAACAGGCATCTGAATATTTAGAGATGTTAGTTTCTTTTCCAAGCATCCCACCTCCAATAGATGAACAAGGGAGGAAAATAACCCAACAGAATTAGTAAGCAATGGATAACAGTAAAGCTTACCCACTGTGCATAATAAGAAAAAAAACACCTTTATTGCTGCATTGTGTGAAACAAGAAAGCCTCCTGCCCCACTGACAGCACGATCTTTTGAAAAACAACCTTGCTCAACTCTTTGATTTTGTATTTAATTCCATATCCCTATTTTGAGAACAATACCTCACTCCTAAACACCACACAAGGCAGCTTGAATGGAATTCTCCGTATCAAAGGCACAGACTGGTTGAAGGAGTCAGCTTGAATTCATTGCTTTGATGCAGCAAGGTAAATGTAGTACCCTAAGAAACTTTGCAGAACAGTCAGAAGACACAACTCTGAGCCAAAGGAAGGTTGTGAGGAAATCATCCAGACTGAGAAGCACACACACACAAAAAAGCAGCGTCCTGCCTAACCCAGCAAGCCCTCCTTTCCCAGCCCTCCCCGAGAAAGAAAGAGAAGGGAAGCAGCTGTGGATGCAGTGCTCTGGCACAAATACCAGCATCATTCAGAGCAAGGGGAATGTATTGAGTGTGTAAGCAGCAACTCCAGCATAATTGCAGCAATAATTTTAAGGAACTTGCCCCCCCACCACTCCGTGTGTCACCTCCAGCTGTTTTGTTTAAAAATCAGGCTAAGCATTATGCGCCTTGTGCAAAATTAGTCTTAAGAGTAAGCGTAACGTGATGATTAGCTGGGCACAAAAGCATCTTAAGAGCCCCTGTCAGTACTAATATACCACCCCCACCTGCTCTGGTAACAACAGGCCTGCAGTGACTGATGCCTTAGAGAGACATTTAACGCCCTCCTCCCCTCAATTTCTAGAAACGACTTTTCACTTAATCCCCCAAAGCAAAAGCACCCATGCTGGGAGTGTGAGTAATAAGCAATGCTTTGGAGTTTGAGATTCAAACTGAACACCTGGGTAACAGCCCAAACAAGCAGTTACGCTTATCCCTGCAACCACCCCAAGACTCAGCCAGACAGCTGGGACCTGTTCAAATTATCGGAGACCATTCATCTCCAACTCCCCTTGGAAAGTGCTATTTCTGCAGAAGGGTGCATGCCCAAGACCCCAAGGATAGGAATTTTCCCCTCCAAACCAGGTTTGTTCTAGACCTGGAAGTGATAACCTGAGTGGTAGCACTCTACAGACTCATGGGAGGTTAGATGAAGGTACCCAAGACAGAGGACAAGCGACAAAGCAACCACTCAGTATCCCTCACTCTTTTACACACATTCCCATGCTGTCAGTAAGTAGGTTAGTACCTGTAACTGGGTGTAGGGAATGTTTTCAAAAAGGTTAGGAGTTGCCTGGCTGGAGACCTTATCAGGGAAGACCTTATCGCTCTCTACAACTACCTGAAAGGAGGTTGTAGCGAGGTGGAGGTCATTCTCTTCTCACAAGTAGCAGGTGATAGGATGAGAGGAAATGGCCTCAAGTTGTGCCTTGGGAGGTTTAGATTTAATATTAGGAAAAATTTCTTCACCAAAAGGCAACCAAAGGCTGCCCAGGGAAGTGGTTGAGTCACCATCCCTGGAGGTATTTAAAAGTCACAAAGATGTGGTGCTGAGGGACATGGTTTAGTGGTGGACTTTGCAGTGTTAGGTTGATGGTTGGACTTAAAGATCTTAAAGGTCTCTTTCAACCAAAATGATTCTACGATTCTGTGGATAATAGATTGAGTAGAGCTGATTGAGATGAAGGTCTAATTCACCCTTGCAGAGGAGTCTGAGCTGCCTGAGTACGCTGGTTATTACTTCAAGGAGGGGCCCATTGCCTAATCCTGGAGCTCTTTTGAAATCCTCACCTGCTATAATGAAACAGAGATTATCAGTGTGAGATTTAACAACACCCAGCATGTGGCGTAGATTTTTAAACAGACTTCAACATGTGCCTGTTCACACTTAGTAACACTTTGACACAAGTGAGTCTTTTTTAGTAATTTTCCAGTAATTTCCATATGATATGTCCCATATCATACGTATTCCTCAGCAATACCCATCATAACTGAAATTCCTTTGAGCCTCACCATCTCTGGTATTCACTTTCTTGGTTTGCTTTACTGATTACCTGCTACAAAGTTTTGTGCCTCTAAGTTGTACAGCAGCCCCACAATATGCATGCTCACACAATTAAAAAAAACCCTTTGGCAAAAAACGGAACAACAGCTGAATAGTAAAATGTGCAGTTGAATACAACCAGTGGTCAGTATGGCTGCAGCTCTTTATTTGCTCCTTTTGTTTCTCAGGGAAGCAGAAGGAAGATTTTAGTACTTTTTAGGTTTAATTTTAAAAGATGGCTACTCACAGAAGATACTAACAGCCCTATTTTAATATTGTTCATAAAAGCAGAGATTAATCTTTCATGAAAATACTAGAAGGGAAATACTAAAAGGGAAGAGACTAATGCTAATTAATGCTAAAGATTTTTTACTTGCACACAAAACTTGAAGAAAAAGTCTTATTTATCCATAAGATTTCATTCCAGAACAGACCAGGATATCATCAAGTTTGACCTTTTCTGTAACAAACCACATGCCATCACCCAACTGTGCCTGTGCTAAAACAAATAAGTTGCCAAAAGGAAGGTACCTCATTGTAATGTAAAGACATCAAGAGCTGAAGGAGGTTTTGGAGAATGCCTTACTCCAACAGTTACTCAGTATGGAAGATGTGTGTACAGTGTCATCTTGCATAGCTTTTATGTTAGTCTTGCCTACCAAATTGAAATATTGTAATTTCTCTGCATTTTCTCCTTATATTACATATCCATACAATAACTAAATTTTAACAGTGTTTGGTCAGAAGGACTTACTCAACTCTTGATATTTCTTCAGGAAACACCTAAGATGCCACCAAATCTGAACCCAAAATCTTTGTTGATGTGCTCTATACACTTTGAGATGAGTGGCAAAGACTGAAGTTCCGAAAAGCTGTCTGGGAGATTTTGGCTCAGGTCTTGTTAAAGCAAGGCAAAAACATCTTTTCCTTCCCTCATCTCCTAACTTGGGGGACCAAGAGACTCTCACAAAAGAGTATCTCTGGATGAGACACCACAGTGTAGCCAGGAGCTGGCTTAGTGCAGGAATGACAGCCACATACGGCATTGATTGGCACTTGCACCAACTAAAGATGCACCTGCAGCATCCCCTAAGCCAGCCTTCACAGCAGACTGGCTCACTCACACCGTGAGTGGTGGGTAAGAGCCAGCCACAATTAGAAAGTTACAGATTCAAGCAGTTACAATCAATATTAATAGTCTCAGAGTAGCTAGGGGTATCTCTCAGTATGTCTTCATTCAGAGAGAGTTCTGAAACAGATTTTTTTAATCCAAATGTTCAGCTGTGACTTAAATTTTTAATTGAAAACCTAATCGTGCTTTAGGTCTGAAGCATCCTTCTACTCCGCTGTGCCCCAAGGCTGGCAAACTCCCACTACAGCCCACAACAACAAACCAACAGAAGTGACCGGGGATTGAGCAGCAATGAAGCAGATTGACTGCCATGCTTCGTGCCCAACTTTGCATTTCCAGCCACATCCCTCCCAGTTGTTGTGTCGCTTTTCCTTCTGTATGGCCACCCAGGCACATCTCCATGTTATCATCTGTCCACCAGTGTATTCTCCACAGTATCTCTCCTGCCAGGAAAGGAACCCCCAGAAGAGGGGTTATCCTCCTGAGTCTAATGATGCTTTCATGGTCCCCTCCAGCTCTGCCCCAGGTAGAGGTCCCAAGTACCTGAGGACTCAGAGCTGGCTAATTTCCCACTGCCCTCTTCCCACCCCCCAGCCCCCAAGTCCTCAGCTCTACCTGACGTTAGGTAACCAGGCCAAGTTCAGCTCTGGGAAGCCTCCCAACATCCTTCTCAGCTTCATACATACTGGTGACAGCAAAGATGACTGTGCCAAGACTCCACGCACCAAGCAGCTGCTGTGTTTGCCCCAGAGGGGCTGGCAGTGCATGTGTCTTCTGTGGAGCTTGTACTGACTCTGCGGACATTTACACTGTGTGGATCCAAGCTCTGTCTCACTGCTGATAAACAGTGCCTGGCAGGTATTCGCAGGCATCCCTTTTTAGGGGATGTAGAGGCCTTCGCACATCTAGAATAACCACTGCACCTTTGTCCCAGCACGGCTTCATTGATTTTGACGGACACTGCCAAACCAACTCTTCAGACCCTTCTCCCAGGGCATGCTCCTTCAGCACAAGTTCATTTTAACAGAATTTGGATGTGTGATGAAAGAGCAAGGACAGCCACAACAAAACCAATAGCACTGGTTCACTCTTCTATAGGTCCAGGTTTCCATTGTGTTTGTATCATCTCTGGTGGCACCAGGGCACATGTCCAAGAGTTGCAAAGGAGAAGCTTCATTCAGGCAGAGCCCCTGAACAAGTCAAGCTTCAACCATCACCAAAGCAATGTACCACGTTGAAGTTGCATAGCCACGTTTCTGGACTGCCCTTGCTGCCATCATGGATTCATCTTTCTTCCAACAGGCCACCTGATGTGGGCATCAGCTTTTTTCAGCTTGTGCATCAGGACCACAGGCAGCAGGCTGGCCTGAGACACCAGGTAGAAAGGACATACTTGAAGAAAGACCAAGTCACACAAGATAGAGGCTAGCTGTACAACTCCACATGGGACTAGAAGGTATTTGGACAATGCAGCAACAGGAAAGGTACAAACTTTTATAGGGAATTCTTCCATTTCTAGCTCCTTAACAAGCCAATTTGCCATTTAGTGGAATTAATTCCAGCACATTTGTATCTTTTAATTTTTTCTTTTCTACTTTTCTCCACTGCAACACTCCCAGCTTCTCTCTATGTCTCACAAGACATCAGTTGTCGATCTCCCATTTCAGTTGGAGAGGGTACAGCCTGCAGCTCGCCTTGATGCCGATCTGGGCCAGCTGCCAGTTGACCTAACACAGCACTAAACTTCTGAGTCAATCAGGACTCTTTTTTTGGCCAGTAATTTTCCCAGTATTTATATGAAATGCATTAACTCTGGGAACTCTGCTCATTTGTCAGATCGATCAAGTTTGTCAAGCAGGATAGGGAATTATTGGGAGTGGTAGAAAGACCAGACAGATGTAATGATCATGCAAGCCTTATTTCTTTAGGAAACCAGTCTCAAACAGAGTACTGCTAGAGCTGGGGAGCTGTGCTAATTAACACTAGCCCATTAATCCTCACAGCCCCTCTGGTCCACTGCTGGAAAACACAAGGCTTGCTTCTAGCAACGTGCTGGCACGGGTACCCCTGGGTACCTGACTCAGCAGTCCTTCACCCAGTGTGTAAATTACAGCACAATCAGTAAATTTATTCAAGTTGGGAGGGTGGTGAAGTACCCACTCATATCTCTCCTTGCTATCAATCTTGTCACCCTGCCAAGCAGACTAGAAATGACAGCTATGCATGCATGACATGAAAACAAGAACTGCTGCATCATACCAGAGGCACATTTAAAAAAAGAAAAAAACCCCAAAGATGTAGCAAGCAGAGAGGTTACCAAGCACCCTCTCAAACCAGTCTAGTTTGGGCTGCCTATTGAGAAGACATACATTCCACAACAGACACATATTGTGGTGATCCTGGGTTTAAATCATTCCACAAAGGAACAGACAGAAGGAATATGGAGATGGAACAGCCTCTGTTCCTTGTCCCCAAATTGTCACTGTCTAGTTTTCCCTCATTATCCTCATTAAAAGCATTTCTAGCTAGCAGAGATGATGAATTGCAGGTTTTCATAAAGAAGACATTTTCTTTGCTTTTCTTCCAAAGTAGAAAGGATTTCATGGAGTTTTAGGGTTTTCACTAAAAATTCTGTTCTGAATTTTTTCCCTAAATGCCAGAGCACTGCCCCCTTCCTTGCAGAGACAATTGGAAGGGCAGAGGCCCTTGTGCCATAGTAGTAACTGAGGCAAAGCTCTCCTCAGCCACACTAGGCATAATTAGGCTTTTACTCATGATTAGAGAATGAGGACTCCTTTTTTACCCCCAGAAAAGGAGAGAATGAGCCTAGGTGAGAGAGGTAGGACAGGCTCTGGATCCATCTCCAGGTGGAGCCTCTGCAGAGCAAAGATACTGGGAAGTTGAGGAAGCTCAAGATAGATGTATGTAACGCTAACTCTTGTGACCTCCCGCTGACTCCCTTTGGTCCTTTTCCCCAGCCAGGCTCATTACAACCAACAAGGCAGCTGATAATGCTCCCTGTCCACAGGACCACAGAACACCGGGAGCTCTATCGGCAGCTGTTACTGTTCCACATTTTGAGGAGCTCCAACCCTACCTCATGGACTTTGTATGCTGTGCTGCAACACAGCAACATCTAGGGGGTATAAAACATCCTCAGAAAGCTCTACTATTTTCACCAGGCTTGGAAACCCTCACCACCAGTGAACTTATGCACCCCTTTCTTCTCAGCACTGCAGGCAGAGCAAGGAAAAGCTGGAAATGAAGACAGGGACAGCTCCTGCAAACCCTCCTTGAGGAGGAGACCCTGGAAAGGGAGTGGTCCATAGTGGTTATGATGTTTGCCTGCAACTCTAGACACATTGCTGCTACAGCCCATTCTACCATGACCAGCATTGGTGGATAAGGGAAGAGCAACTGATGTCATCTACCTGGACTTGTGCAAAGCATTTGATGCTGTCCCACACAACACCCTTGTCTCTAAAATGGGGAGACATGGATTTGATGGGTGTACCACTCAGTGGATAAGGAACTGGCTGGATGATTGCACTCAAAATGTTGTGGTTAATGGCTTGATGTCCAGGTGAAGACCAGTGACGAGTGGGGTCCCTCAGGGGTCGGTATTTGGATCGGTGTTATTTAACATCTTTGCCAGAGACATGGGTAGTGGGATTGAGTGCACCCTCAGCAAGCTGAGTGCTGTGGTTGATACTCTAGAGGGAAAAGATGCCATCCAGAGGGACCTTGACAGGCTAGAGAGGTGGGTCTGTGCAAACCTCATGAAGTTCACCAGGGCCAAGTGTAAGGTCCTGCACATGGGTTGGGGCAATACCAAACATGGGTGATGAGTGGATTGAGAGCAGCCCTGCGGAGAAGGACTTGGGGGTATTGGTGGATGAAAAACTGAACATGAGCTGGCAACGTGCACCAGCAGCACAGAATCACATTCTGGGCTGTATCAAAAGAAGCATGGCTAGCAGGTTGAGGGAGGTGATTCTGCCCCTCAGCTTTCATGAGCCCCCACCTGGAGTACTGTGTTCAGCTCTAGGGTCCTCAGCATAAGAAGGAAATGGACCTGCTTGAGCTGGGTCCAGAGGAGAGCCATGAAGATGATCAGGGCGCTGGAGCACCTCTCCTATGAAGGCAGGCTGAGACAGCTGGGGTTGTTTAGCTCTGGGGAGACCTCATAGCAGTCTTCCAATACCTAAAGGGGGCTGACAGGAAAGCTGGGGAGGGACTCTTGATCAGGGAGTGGAGCAATAGGACGAGGGGGAACAGTTTTAAACTGAAAGAGGGGAGATTTAGATTAGATATCAGGAAGAGATTCTTTCCTGTGAGGGTGGTGAGGCGCTGGAACAGGTTGCCCAGAGAAGCTGTGGCTACACTATCCCTGGAGGTGTTCAAGTCCAGGTTGGACAGGGCTTGGAGCAACCTGGGCTGGTGGGAGGTATCCCTGCCCAGGGCAGAGGGGTAGACCTGGATGATCTTTAAGGTCCCTTCCTACTCTAACCATTCTGTGATTCTATGATGCTATGACCCAGGAAGAACTGTGGCTGAGACACACTGATCCCCCTTCTCAGGCATTGTCTCCTTCAGCGTGTTCATCTGGGGCACCACATAGTGAAACTCCAGCTGATAGCATTAGAAGCCTATGTGTACATTTTACTATGGGCAATAATAACAATACAATTAAAATTAAAACGAGCCAATTCCTTTGTCAGGAGCTTCAGTCTTGCTGTCAGAGTATTCCTCTGCTCTGTTAAATTGCACTTTCATATTTAATAAAAAAGCTTATTTACCTATTTTAACTGTCACCATGTGCATTTGGGTCCTGGCTGAAAACCTCATTTGTCATCTCCAACTATTTCATGCAATTGCAGCAAATTTGAGAAAGCGTCCAAGCCTGGCTAATTCTTACGCACAAATTCCACATCTTTCATTTCTACTTCTCCTTCATTATTTGTCCCTATTACAGAATTAGATCAAAAAGCGCAGTACTTCCACTTCCATAACCCTTCAAGTCTGCAAAACATTTTCCATCACATTGGGAAAAACAGGAAGATTGTTGGAGCATTAGGTTAATTAGGTAGTTCAACAAAGGGCAAGATCTAGTGTCCTCCTTAAACTCTTGATCTTGCAATAAGTGTTATTTTTTAATCATCAAGCATATGTTGGGTTTTTTTAATTCTTAATATTCCTCATCACCATAGTGCCCTGTGGCTGGAATGAGTATTAGGTATTCTGATACATGCTAGGCTCACACAGTGCGTTGTGAAGTGGCAAAATGCTTGCTAAGAGATGATCTGAATTCTGGAAGACTGCCTAGAAGGATAGTTTTGTATGAAGAATATGCAACTGCCTAACATTAGCACCTTTTGTTTTTAACCCTACGCATACCAAATCAATCAAGAACCAGAACATGCAACTGCTCTACTTACCATCAGCCTGATTTGAGAAAGGAGCAGCCAGAACCGGAAACCAAATTACAACACAGACTATGTACTGCGTTATGATCAGAAGTCCCACACCACAACACCACAGCTCTCCCAAGCTCATGCTAAACACCTGCACAGAAGTGAGCACCAGAAGGGGCAGAGAGCTGTGATGGGGACAAGACTTCCTCCAAGCAGAGAACTTGATTGCTCCCAACTTTCACAATGCCTTTTCAAAGCCCCCGACTAAGGACACTGAGCTAGCCCATGTTATCTTCCACTTCCCTGCTCTGCTACAACCCAAAATATTGAGATCTGTTTTCTACAGCCTTCCTGAGCCCCTGTTCTCTATAAGTCTCCCCAAGGGATCACCCAGAGGTTGGGAATGTCAGAGGCACACATGTGCTTTAGAAGCATCCTTTCTGCAGGAGTGCATGGGAGAAGCCGTTGCGCGGCGCAATAGCTGTTTTGGTCCAGAGGGGGGTTGCAGTGCCTGGGTTTGTGTTCTAGGTTCGGCCTGATGCCAGATGTAGCTGGCACAGCGTATTTAACATAAGACTCACACAAGGACCCATGCCCTGTGCTCACCCAGATCCCAAAAATCACCCGGCTTCATGACAGCTCTATGGCTGTTTTTTGCAGCTGGCAGTGGAGCTTACAGACAGGAGGCAGCTTTAGTCCCAGGCCTTTGACAGGATAAACCCACTAAGAAATCTACTTTCCCAGCCCTAAAATGACACGATCTTCTCACCCCTATTCACAGTCAATGAAGTCCTGAGGATTAAAAGCATTTGCCCTCCCTGAGGTAAGCACTATTACTGCTTAGACCTACTTATCAATAATTAGGATCAAGAGCATAAAGGCACGCACCCCTATCACAGAGATACATCATTTGTCAGCAGGGCAACAAACAAATTAAATCAGGCTGAAACATCCTTCAGCTAATCTGGAGATCATCAAAACATTTGCAGCTTTGGATGTGCAAACACGACTTGTGCTTTTAAAAGTCTCTTAGGGCACTAAAAATCGCTGCCCCGCTTTTCCTCAGGAGCTAATTTTGCCTGAGCTCTCTGAAAAGAGAGCTAACAGGACTGGCTCATTAGTCTCACTGAGCTGCTAGAAGGCTCCCCGCTCGCTATGCGCCACCTCCCTGCCTTGCCTGCAGCCTGCCCGTGCTGTGCTTGTCCTGGTCCTTGAGGGAGGAGAGCCTTGCAGAGGGTGGGATACTGACCAGAGGAGCAGGAAGTGGTCTTCAGATGAGGACAGGGGTAGTCCTTCTCCTCTGCGTGCCCGGGGTTAGAAGGTTTGTTCTGGGAAGGGCAGCAAGGATTTATCTTGCTGCAGCTGAGCCAAGTGGATCCTCTTAGTGCTCACCTCAACCTCCAACGTGTGGTCTACACTAGCTCCTCGCTGGTACTGTGAGGCACGTACTAGGACCTCTCCTGAAGATTCAGGAGCAGCTGATACTTCTCTCCAGTCCAGTGGGAAGTGATATTTTAAACAGCTGTTGAACAAGGGACCTAGGAATAGGTGTGCTCACCGAGTTTCCCTGGGGCACAGGGATCCTGGTCAGCATGGACCCAAGCCTTTGCCTTGATCCTCTTAGCCTGTGGACACTGCACCTTGGCCATTCCTGGTTACTGGGCAGTTCTATGTACCTCTGCCGGCAAACATCTGGGCACCAGATGAATTTCAGTGATGGTAGAAGAAAAACAACAACCAACCAACAAGAAAAAGGGCTGTGGGATATGTCAATTCTTGGTTTTCCTGCCTGGAGAAGCAGCTGGTCAGCCACAGTCTTTTGTGGGATCAACCCTGAGTAATTTGCAGGTTCCTAGATCCCCCAAAGCCCAAGATTTCTCTGTGCTGCCAATACAACAGGACTGATTGCTTATCTGCCCTTTTCCCCCACCTGAAAACTGTGTCAAGACTGAAGAATTCAATCAGCAGAGCTTTGGGGAAAAAAAAACAAAACCCCCTCATCTTAGCAAGGACGTGTCCCAAAGCAAGGAACGTGTCTGAATTTACTTTTATTTATGCCCTTCTGGGGACAGACAGAGAAGAGCCATTATAATCAGGCCTGGCTGGATGATATACAACAAGTTTAGCTACTTGCTAACTGAAAGCTTTAGGGATCTGAGTTTTCTCACTAGCACAAAATAACAAGCCCAGCACGCACATGGGAGTATGATGTTGACAGCACTGTCTCTATAGTATGATTAGACTTAAGAAAGAGCTTTCAGATTGTTTCTAGTCAACTACATGTAGATTTAGCAGCTGCCTAGGTTCAGATTTACTACAAATTATACCGCACATCAGAGGGTGCAAAATAAGGCAAAGTCCGCAACATTTCAGTGTCAGGCTTTGTGCCACTGTGTTTAAAGCTGTGGCAGAACTGCCTTCACTCAGCATCCTTGTTCTGTGCCTGAACCAGAGGTATTCATGATGCAGCTAACAAGTTCACAGAAGCCTTCCAAGAGCTCATGCCTTCCTCCCAAGGCTTTGTTTCCCAAGGTGTGCTTGGCAACTTTCAAAAATGCCAGAATCTGTCTGAGCAGCAGGGTCTGCCTACATCCCTTCCTTGCATGTTGTCTCTGGATTCAGCTGCTTCAAGTTTATAGTGCCCAGTCTGAGTAGTCTGGGGGGTTCCTCCTTTGAGTAACTGGAAAACTGGCTCTTGTTAGAGATGCTGCCTGCAGAGGTGCCTGCAGCAAAGATAGATGTCTTAGAGCTGAATGCCTGCCTTGGCGGAACAAGCAAGCCCGCGGGGCAGTTTCTCTGCCCCTCTAGCTCGCCCTCTAAGGCTGGGCCCACTCTAAGCTTGACTAGAGCTTCACCTGCCTGTCAAAATAACAGAGCAGACCCTGTCCCCATGCAAGTCATGTAGGAGAAGTTCCCTCTCAGAGGAGCTTGTCACAGATTTCCACTCCCTGTCTGAGAATGGACAACCCAAACAACCTCTCTTCATAATGTATCCTGAGCCAGGTACTTCCCCAGCCTTACCCCCATCATCCCCAATGCCCCCACCAAGCACACTGCCTAACGTAACTTAGGGTAGTGTTGCTCCTTTGCAGCATTAGCTCATGGTCTGGCTGTTAAACCTCTGGGCACTGCTGCTGCTGTATTTATCTGAACAGTGTTCATTAAGAGAGCAAAGATGAAGAACAATAGCATTGTAGAAAAGAACTGGGTTTCCTATCTCAAGACTTAGACCCATGAAGCATGGAGAACAAAAACAAGTTCCTGATAAGAGCATTTTTAGGAAAGACAGAGATATTTAAGTCATAAACTCTACCTTTAGTAGCCATTCCACACTATCCCAAGCAGGACACTTTCCATTTAAACATTTTTGACTCCTTACCCTTTAAAATATTCACATAAATACAAGATACACATACTACTTCTGACCACTTTCCTTAACTGGTCTGCAATATTTTAGATGTGATCAACAACTTAGCTTTAAGATCCTTACTGAACCCCTACCAACTTTCTGAAGATTTGTCTGTAACATTTTTACCTAAAGAAATCTGCCCATTAGCATTCAATGCACATCGCTATATTTAGTTTTCAGGAAATATGACACTCATTCCACAGGAAGGTTGGAAAAAAAATATAACAGTGGCCTATTTCTTTATTATAAACCTGTTGCTAAGGTATTTCCATTGATTTTCCTCTATATAATATATTTCTAAAGCACTGTAGGAGCAAATTTAGGATCCCAAGCAAGAAGAAAAAAAGTTTCTCTAGCAAACCTGAGTTTGGTCGATCAATCATTATGAAATAAAATCAGAAAAAAAAAGATCCTTCTTGCTGGCCTTACGAAGTGATGCACTGCGGTTCCTCCGAACTCTGTAAGCCTCCTGCAGGTTAAATAAAATTCATCAGAAAGCTTTGAGATGGGTTTCTTGAGAAGTGAAAACACTAAGACACCAACTGCATCTGCTATGTGCCGTTAATCACAGGCCTTCCTGCTTCCGAGCCACACATGGGAAGTTCTCATGGTTTGAGGAGCAAGTTTGGAGCAACCCTTTCTTTTTCACCAGGGGCTGGAGAGAACATGCAAGTTACAGGAGAGGATAAAAGGCAACAGCAAGTCCGGCCTCCCATCAAACTTGGCCCAAGCCAGCTCCTTACCATGCCAAGACTGACCTACAAGCACCTTGGTCCAGGAGCAAGGTCTTTAGGAAAGCTCATCATTCAACAGTCACACCCTCATAGTTAAAAGCAAGCCTGTCAATATAGGTGAGGGCACTGCTCCAAGTACTCCCTAGCATTTCAATATGCAATGTGAATGTTTTTTCAGCTCACAGCTGCAACGCCACACTCAGAAGGGTCAGTCTGGCTGTCCGCTTCCTTATATTCCTGCAGCCATTCAGTGGCCCCACCAGAAAGGTATGCCTACAGTCCATTTCCAAACCTGAAAATGCCATGAAAGCAAACGCAGGTGTCCTGGCTCATCCACGTCTCATTTCGAATTAAATCACCTATGCTGTTTCAAAACATTCAGAAGGTTAAAAATGAAATTAAGCCTATCTTAATTTTACTTGGTGGAGATTCATCATAGGTACTACAAGGTAACAGAGACAGCCTCATTAGTACTGTTTACAGTGCCCATCCATGACATAAGAGAGACAAGAAATAATTTAATCTCACTTAAATGAGCAAAAATAAGCACATCTGAGAGTTCAGCACAAAATTCTGACCTATGAAGGAAGCTTATTTAGAAATCACCATAACAGAAAGTGACCATTTCACAAATTGCACAAGGTTCAGTTTTCTTAATAGACAATGTTCCAGCAGCTTCGCCACTCTCCACTTCGGTTACTCAAGCAAATTGCCTCTCCATCTCTATCTGGGGCAGTGGTTTTCAGCCCCAGCCCAAAGACTCATGGACTTGTGAGGGACTGCAAGTGGCAACTAATAAAGCACATACGTAAGGTCTACATGGATCCAGATCCTAAGTGGTCTGGCCCTCTTCTGGGACAGATTTAGCATTCCAGAAATTGGAAGTATTTGAAAAATCACCTGTCCAAATGGTAAATTACTAAGAACAGTGGCTGTATCTTACACTGGAAGTGTAGAGCACCCCATTTTTTTGACTCTAAGGCAACAGAACAGAAGCAAATGTGAATAATGTTGCTGGACTGATTCAGTCTGCTTGGAATTCATACATATAGTTTTCTTTGCTGATTTTCATTTTGAATAAATAGCTCCACATCCAGATGCTCACTCCAATTTCAGCCTGGAACAGTTTACCAGCCCAGGTAAACAACAGCAGCACCCTGCCCTACAGGATTCCCACTCTGAAAGCATCCTTCCACTTCCATCAAAGCCAGGACGGGCATGTCGATACTAATTTGATAGTCAAAACAGCAGCAAAACATGAAAACGGGTGGTGGTGGGCAGGTGCTAAGGCTTCTTTTGCCCTCCAAACGGGCTTGTCTCCAGCAAAACACTCAGTCTGGGACCATCTGGTCCCTGTCCCGGTGAAGCCTGTGGGGCTAGACCAGTCCAGCATGAGCAAGTGCTTCGTTAAGCCACTGACTCCAGACCTTATTTCAACTATTCACCTATTCTTAGTTACCCCGAGGCTGCACCCTCACTCTCAACTCATGAGACCCTCATAAATAACTCCTTACTTTAAAGCACTTCATTAAGACCTGCATCTCCTTTTAACTACACTCCCGTAAATCAACAGGATCTCTACTATAGTCAATAAACCACATGAGCAGGGATTAGTTCTTAGCATCTGGCTCAAATCCACCTCTATTTTGGCTAATTGATATCTCTAAGTGAATAACTGTGTAGAAGTGACCTTTGGTGAGAACAGAAACTTAAATCTCAGGAAAGTGTTCCTGATTTTACTAACCCAGGCAGCTGGATTCCCAGAAAAGTCCATCTCTTGTTCCCAGCATAACTAAGAGCTGAGGTATCTTTTGACAACATTATTTTCTGGTTATCTCTTTGCTACCAAAGCCTATTGGAAGCCAAAACGGGCTGGATGAATCACAGAATCATAGAATGGTTAGAGTTGGAAGGGACCTTAAAGATCATCTAGTTCCAGCCTCCCCTGCCATGAAGTTAAGTAGAGCCTCATCTTAGTTAACATCAAGCCTGGAAACTCAGCAGCATCCTACAGATGACCTTATAGTTTTGCTTAGCCTGACTCTGAGCAGAAGAGATTAACACCACCTACACACCCCCCGCAAAAGCTTTGTTAGCAGGCACAACAGAGTTGAATCCAACAAACGCAGCAAAGCCATGTTGTTGTCTTGTTGCAGACATCTACCAACACCATAGCACTTCAAGAGCTCCTGCCCAGCTCTCCTTCCATAGATAAGAGCAGCAAATTGGAAAATGCATCCCACCCCTAGCTATCTCGCTCATTCCACTCACTGTTTGCAGTGTACTAGAGAGCTGCTTCTTACCCTCAGAAAATACCAAGGAGAAATCAGCCATCTGCCAGACTAAAAAGTCCAAAGCCTGCTAATCTTATCGTTGCAAGCACTTATCTGTCCCCTTCTCAAGGTTCTCTCCCCCATTTACTCCAGATTGGTCATTGGGTGATTTCTAGCCTTAGACAGCTGCAGTATATCTTCTCTTGACTGTTTAACCTTCAGCAAAAGCCATCATGAGTTATTTGTCTCCAAAAATAAATTATTCTCAACTGAATAGAAAGATACTGAAGTCAGTCATATTACTAACACACAAAGGAGACCTTAAAACTGGTGTGAAGCTTGGGACTCCTCCAAGATGCCACCTGGTACAAATAACTCAGGATAGAGTCCTGTAAGGTCCCACCTTGCAGGTAGGATGTCCCCCCGAACCATTGCACTGCACTGCATGTGCACGCAAGCCTGGAAAACTACAACACAGACTGCCTATGAGCCTTTTATCATTCATTTAATAATGAGACATTTCCTAAAATGGCCAGAGGGTTACCAATTACCCAACTGCTATTTTTCAGTTGCACAGAATAAAAGAAACAGCAGGTACCAGAGCGATTTTGGTCCAACACACAGCTAGAACCAATGGCTGCAATTGGCAGTTTCCAGTGAAAGTGGGATCCCTCGTCCCACTGGATCCACTTCTGGGAGTTTTCCTTCTAGCCAAAAAAGGCTCAGGGTCCCAAGAGAACATGTGACAGCCTGAAGCATGTGGATAGTCAGACCAGGAGACTGGAAAGTCTCTTCAGGCTGAGACCCCATGACTTGAGGAAAGTTTCCTCCAAACAGCAGGCAGTCATAAATCAATGGGCATCTTTCTGACTCAGCAGAGACAGTATCACCTCATGTGACACTGATAAACGAGTCTGCGAGATTTGCTTTGCTATGCTGCCTTCTGTTTAGCTTCCCCTGAAATTTAAATGCCTAAAATACTATTAGTATAAAGAGGAAGCCAGCTGTGAAATGAAATAATTCAGATGCAATACTTCATCGCAAAGTTGTTGGTAAAAAGTGGAGGAAAGCTTATTCAAGCCAAAAGCCTAAGAAGTCTTATGAAAAGGAATATCTAGGTATGATTTATTTATAGGACAGTTTGTCCTAAGCCACACCACATCCCCTGCAAAGAAGAGTTTAGCTGTACTCATTGTCAGCTTTCATTAAACACTTGGGAAATCTTCTGTGCGGAAAGTCCAGCCCAGACCCTTGATCTCAGCAGAGCTGATCCAGAAAGTGACGGCCACTGGTGCTCACCTTTACTGTCCCTCAGTCATGAGCCACCTGGAAATAGTTGGTTTTCGGTGCCTGGAGAAAGGTGAGTGTGATTTTCGGCTGGCTCCTGGCAGCCCCATGGGGTCACTCTGCAGGTCCATAGGGCAAAAAAAGTCACTCTTCTCAACTCTGGGGTACACTGGAAGAGAAGGTAGAGATGGAAGTCATGACTCTCATGGAAAACACAAGGAAAACAGTCATTAGCAATGAATTAGCTACTCAGTGATGTAATTCTTTGTACATTTGAGACAGACTGCTGAATAACTGAAAAGAGTTGCTTATTTTAAAACAAATGTGTCTTAATGAAAGTATCCAAAGAGGAGCCAGAATCTGAAAGTCCTTCTGCAAAATGAATCCATTCTTAAGGACACGAACTAAGTTGCAAGTTGTACTGTAATGGTGCTTTGGCTTTTGAGTTAGTGAGGTACAAATTTGGGAAAGAACACAAACAAAAAGGGAAACAAAAACCCTTATGGTAAAGAGGGGGTTGCACTCCACTCAGAAATCTTAAATGTCATTTACTTACAGTAAAAGTAAAGGTTATGCAAAGATTAAAAGAAGAAAATAAGTTTTAAAAACATATGTGGACTTCCTGGCAATCCCCCCAACATGCAGCCAGCTGGATTCTCTGCCTAAACCCTATCTTTTCCTCCTTTCTTCTGCTCTCCCAAGTCTTCCCTGATTTTTTTTTGGCCATGACATTTTTTCTTTTGGAAAGCAAAATCCAGCCCTACTTGCCTTACTGTGTTGCATCTGAATACTTGTTTCTTACCTGGTGACTGCAGAGGAAAGTTACAGGCTCATTGCTGGAATTACATCAATTTGCAAGTTCAGTGGTGTCTATTTGGAGAGAGCAAGCAACTATTTTAACACTGTTGGTGTTCTCAGAAATAATTTCTGGAGAGAATTTCTATTTACATTAGTGTTACTACTCTGCATGGTTACTTCCCACGAGAAATATGGACTGTTTTAACAATAAGCCAGTCACCAGTTTTCCACCCAAGAAGTGCTATGCAGTCATTCAAGGCTTATTTCTTTGGACTCATTTGTTATCTGGGTTCCTTGCCTCGTACCAGCGTTTCATTGTTGAAGAAGAGTCCGAGAAGACCCCCCACTGAGTCACAAGATTCAGACTGGACCCTTTTGCTTTCTAAACTCCTTTTCAGAGAGGAGTCTAGGTGTGGCTGGATCCAGCCTTAGTCTCCAATGGTAAAGAAGGGTTCAGACCCAAGGTTCTTCCACAGACTTGGTTTAATACAGATCTAGCTGGGTGCCTCCAAAGAGGTACCCCCTCGGTTATTTTCCTGTGCTTTTTAAAGCATCACAATCTATGACACAAGCTGTTCATACCCCTGTTCAAGGAACAAGTGTTTACCTTTGTCCAAACAAATTTTTCAGTGGTTACGTGTCCTCTGCAATGACTGGAGTTTTGGTGCAGGTGCCTTTTCCTTCTTACACAGTTTCATGATCTCTTTGATGGTCTGCACCTGGATCTCATCCATCTGCTGAATCTCATCCGTCCTCTGCTGACTCCAGGCAGAATGGTCCCTTCCTTCATTTCCAGGAATTATAGTTCCCTTTCCTTTGATCTTAACAGTCACTCTAATTCATATTGCTCAAGCATACAATTTTCATTAATATTACTTACACCATTTCATTATGTTAGTTAAATCACCATGTATTGAAGTCCTACAAGACTATTCTGCTTAGGCTAAGTTCACCATATTGCTGGGTTACAGCTTGCGGCCTAAGGAAGGCTTCACCAATCTAGCTACTTATGCTTAGCACAACTTCAGTTTCCAACATCGTTTTTTCTTCCAGCTGAGCTCTATGTTCCTTCTTGGCCATTTTAAAGACCTTTTTACAGTATCTTTCTACCGCACGAAATAAATCAGTTTTTGAAACAAAGACACGGAAAAAATCCACCATGGTCGTTTCTGTCCCAAAGGTCCATGGTAGTCATCCCCAGCTATCTCTCTCTTCCACAATTCAGACTTTCTTGAGATGAGGGTAGGGTGGCATTCTGTTGTTGGCTGAGGGCTCAGCGTCTGCAGGGTCAGAGTATTGGTCTGCCTGCTGGCATATGGCACATCCTCATCACACTCCGTGCCCTGCCATGCCTAGACCCTCTGCCCACTTTTCCTTCTGTCTGTAGGTCTGTACTGCAATGCCCTTCTCCCTGGGAGGCCTGACTGCTTTAGCTTGTCCCGATGTCTGCCCTTCAAGGGCTTGGTGAGGGTTGCTCACCCCAGCCTCCTGCACCCCATGGGCAAAGTTTGCAACTCTGTCTGAGGTAGTCTTCTTCCTGAATATGGCATGTCTCAGTAGAGAGTGGTTCAGGGTGGGAGACCACACTCAGAACCTGGAGGAGATGTGTGGATGGCAAGATGCCAGAGTTTGCCCTGGTGACCTCTTTACCCTTATAGCACAAAACAGTCCAAGTTCTTCTCTCTTGTCACCTCGGCACTGACTGGAAATACTCTTCCTGGAAGGTGCAAGGCAGTAGCAAAAGAGAGAGGAAGGAGACGCTGCCAGCCCCAGCTCTCCGCTCTGTGCTCCTGGGGTCGTTGTGAGGGAAGGAAGGCAATGTTGTGCCGTGGAAGAGATGCCTTCTCTGGATCCTTTTCTTCCCCCACAAACTCTCCTCTGTTCTGTGCCCCATCTTTGGGTTTTCAGGCTGGACTGTGCAAATGAAACAACATGTGGAGACAACTGACGAACAGGGGTGAAACAGCACACACCAACATGAGAACCCTTAGGACCACAGAACCCACCCTGGTAGCACAGAGCAGTGACCAATGCAGAAGTAATGCTCCGGGAACTATTTGCAGCATGCAGTCATCCTGCGTTGCATGTGCAGGCAAAGCAGGTTACAGAGTCTTATAAATTTATAAATCAGGGTTTTCCTCTGCCTCTCTTTCATGCAAACACGCTCCAAAATCCAAACTAAGAAAACCAAATCAAACCTTCCCTAAAAACAATTAGAAAGACGGGAAAACAGAAAAGCAAGCCCCCATATCAGAGCAATTATGCCATTTTCAGCCAGCTGATTATGATTATAAAATCCTGACAATACAGGCGAGATGCATCTTGCTTTCATTCTGTGTGCTATCTTTAATTCACTGTTAGACGACACAATAGTCCAACGCCAATGGAGAAAATTGCTGTGCACACTGTGAACTCCCACGAACAATAAAATGCAGTTCAGTCCCACTTATTCATCATATCCCCATGACCTTGAGATATTGAAAAACATAATGAAAACACCTGAGGCCTCCAAGTCTGAAAAGCTCTATGCACATACAAATAGCTTCTTTTTCAAGAGGGGCTTTGTTCAGAATTAGCAAAGTGTCTATTATGCATACTAAAAACCGAAAGCTTTTAGATAACTAATGAACAGCATTTCGTAGCGCAGAAAAATAGGTCACATCTAGAGCAATTTTCTTCCCAAACTTGAGGTGCTTCTGTTCTCCTCCCTTTCTTCTCCAGACCTTTCCATAAATAAAGTTCTTGAGAAGACAAAGAACTCTTCTTTTGCTCCAAATGAGGAAAATGCCTTACCCAGCCTGCAGTTTGTTTGAACTCTCCACTGATCGTCATATGTTTGACACTCTCACTGAAATCCTGTCTTCCAACACCAGCAGCAAGACAAAGCCCCAGCTAAAGGCTCAGAGAACTAACTGGTAGTGCCAGCTCAGGTCAGCTCGTGACTTCAGGAGAAAGCTCCCTGTAACCGTTTTCTGTCTTGCATGATGCTAATGCAGTTAACCCCTTACTGAGCAGCTGTGTGTAACCCAGGCAGGGTTACAGAGCCGTTCTGCCTGGCCTGACCTCCACAGCAGAGGCAGGATTTGCCACAGCCTGCACCGTGAGGAGGGGCAGCTTGCCTGACCACATCGCAGCATGGGTGCTGACGGCATCCCGCGTCTATTGTATCAGTTTCCCCATTCAACCACACAGCTTTTGAAGCAGCTCATGTTTCTGATCCCCTGCTCCTCTAACTTGCACGATATTCTGGAGAAAAAGAGCCCTTCCTCTGGATGTCAGAATAAAATATATATATATATAAAATGTTTGCTATTTCCATTTGTAAATTATTGTTTACTTTTCATTATTGCCTGCTGCCTTTTAAGGGACTGAATCTTCTTCACAGTGTGGAGTGGGTTCTGGTTGGACAGTACTTCACTTCTTTGCCCTGCCACAGACCCAGATGTATTAGGAGCCTCGCAGAAGACATTGCATTTGAGGAATTAGCAATGATGAATGGTCCATGTGTGCCCTACCAGGCGTTGTATGCAGGGCTTCAGCAGCCCATACATTGGCATGAGTAGCTACTACAAGGGAACATGCTGGAGCGCCCCATGCCGACCTGTTCTGCACGCTCGTAGGTGTTATGACAGAGGTTGCAGTCACAGAATCATAGAATTGCTGAGGTTGGAATCATCAAGTCCAACCATTAACCTAACCTGACAAAACCACTTCTAAACTATGTCCACAAGTACCACATCTACCCTTTTTTTAAACACCTCCAGGGATGGTGAATCTACCACCTCCCTGGGCAGCCTCTTCCAATGTTTAATAACCCTTTCAGTGAAAAAATGTTTCCTAATATCCAATCTAAACCTCATCTGATATAACTTGAACCCATTTCCTCTCGTCCTATCACTTGTCACCAGGGAGAAGAGGTCAGCCCCCACCTCTCTACACCCTCCTTTCAGGTAATTGTAGAGAGTGATAAGGTCTCCCCTCAGCCTCCTCTTCTCCAGGCTAAACAACCTCAGTTGCCTCAGTCGTTCCTCATAAGACGTGTGCTCCAGACCCCTCACCAGCTTTGTAGCTCTTCTCTGGACACGCTCCAGCACCTCAATGTCCTTCTTGTCATGAAGGGCCCAAAACTGAACACAGCACTCGAGGTGGGGCCTCACCAGTGCTGAGTACAGGGGGATGATCACTTCCCTAGTCCTGCTCACCGCACTATTCCTCATACAGGCCAGGATGCCATTGGCCTTCTTGGCCACCTAGGCATACTGCCGGCTCATATTCATCTGGCCGTCCACCATCACCCCCAGGTCCTTTTCCGCCAGGCAGCTTTCCATCCACTCCACCCCAAGCCTGTAGCACTGCATGGGGTTATTGTGACCCAAGTGCAGGACCTAGCACTCGGCCTTGCTGAACCTCATACCACTGGCCTCGGCCCATTGGTCCAGCCTGTCCAGATCCCTCTGTAGAGCCATCCTACCCTCAAGTCGATCAACACACCTGCCTAGCTTAGTGTCATCTGCGAACTTACTGCGGGTGCATTCGATCCCCTTATCCAGATCGTTGATAAAGATATTAAAGAGAACTGGCCCCAGCACCGAGCCCTGGGGGACACCACTTGTGACTGGACACCAACTGGATTTAGCTCCATTCACCAACACTCTCTGGGCATGTCCATCCAGCCAGATTTTTACCAAGCAAAGAGTACACCTGTCCAGGCCATGAGCAGTGAGTTTCCCCAGGAGAATGCTGTGGGAAACGGTGTCAAAAGATTTGCTAAAATCCAGGTAGATAACATCCACAGCTTTTCCCTCATCCATTGAGCGGGTCACCTTGTCATAGAAGGAGATCAGGTTTGTCAGGCATGACCTGCCTTTCACAAACCCATGCTGAATGGGCCTGATCACCCTGTTTGCCTGCATGTGCCGTGTAATGGCACTGAGGATGATCTGTTCCATGACCTTCCCAGGCAATGAGCTCAGACTGACCGGCCTGTAGTTCCCTGGATCCCCCTTCCGGCCCTTCTTTTGGATGGGTGTCACATTTGCCAACCTCCAGTCAGCTGGGACCTCCCCGGTTAGCCAGGACTGCTCATAAATCATGCTAAGTGGCCTGGTGATCACTTCCACCAGCCCCTTCAGTATCCTCCGGTGCATCCCATCTGGGCCCATAGATTTGTGTACCTCCAAGTGCTGAAGCAGGTCCCTCACCATTTCCCCTTGGATTACAGGGGCTTCATTCTACTCCCCATCCCTGTCTTCTAGCTCAGGGGTCTGGGTACTCAGGGAACAATGGTCCTACTGCTGAAGACTGAGGCAAAGACAGCATTAAGTACCTTGACCTTTTCCGTATCCTTGGTCACTATGTTACTGGCCACTTCTACTAGAGGACAGAGATTATCCTTAGTCCTCTTTTTATTGTTAATACTTTTATAGAAACTTTTTTTGTTGTCCTTGACAACAGAAGCCATGTTTACTTCTAGCTGGGCTTTTTTTCCCTCCATAGCCTCACTACCTCTTTGTAGTCCTCCTGAGTGGCCTGCCCTTTCTTCCAAAGGCCATAAATCCTCTTTTTCTCCCTAAATTGCAACCCTAGCTCCCTGTTCAGCCAGGCTGGTCTTTTTCCCTGACAGCTTGTCTTTCAGCACACGGGGACAGCCTGCTCCTGTGCCTTTAAGAGTTCCTTCTTGAAAAACATCCAGGCTTCCTGGACTCCTTTGCCCTTCAGGACTTTGCCCAAGGGACTTTGTCAACCACGATCCTGAGAAGCCCAAAGTCCGCCCTCTGGAAGTCCAAGGTAGCAGTTCTGCTGACCCCTCTCCTTGCTTCTCCTATCGTTTCATGGTCACTGTTCCCAAGACAGCCTCCTACTGTCACATCCCCCAGAAGCCCTTCCCCGTTTACAAACAGCAGGTCCAGCAGGGCACCTTCCCTAGTCGGCTCCCTCACCAGCTGCATCAGGAAGTGATCCCAGTACATTCCAGGAACCTTCTAGACTGTTCCCTCCCTGCTGTATTGTACTCCCAGCAGATATTCTGCAAGTTGAAGTCCCCCACGAGGACAAGAGCTCACAATCTTGAGACTTCTCCCAGCCATTTGTAGAATATTTCATCTGCCTCCTCATCCTGGTTGGGCGGTCTATAACAGACTCTTACTACAATGTCTGGCTTGTTGGCCCTCCCCCTGATTCTTACTCATAAACACTCAACCCTATTGTCACCATCATTTAGTTCAAAACATTTATAACACTCCCTGACATACAGAGCCACCCCCTGACCTCTCCTTGCTTGCCTATCCTTCCTGAAGAACCTATAGCCATCCATTACAGCACTCAAGTTGCGCAAGTCATCCCACCACGTTTCTGTGATGGCGACTACATTGTAATTATCCTGCTGTGCAATGGCTTCCAGCTCCTCCTGTTTGTTGTCCATGCTACGTGCATTAGTGTATAAGCACTTCAGCTGGGCTACTGGTCCCTTCTCCTTTTTACTGGAGGAAGCTATAATTCTGCCACCCCCAAACTTATTCCTAAAGAGCCCAGTTACACCCCCTTCCTTTTCCAAATCTAGTGCCAGCATGCTGCTTTCAGTTTTTTTGCTAGCAAGCCCGGATCTATCCCCATCCCCTTTCGAATCTAGTTTAAAGCTCTGTCAATGAACCCCGCCAACTCCTGCCCTAAAACCCTTTTTCTCCTGCGAGACAGGCTTTTACTGTGTGTTGCCAGCAGACCTGGCATCTTGAAAAGCAGCCCATGATCAAGGGCACCTGGGATGATGTGGGGGTTACTTGAGAGGCACGTCGGGCAGGGACTTGCCACTGGCCCCTGTCCTCTGAATCTCCACATTCAGCCATGCTGCTAGAGGGTGGGGAGTGCTCTGTATGTGGCGCTCTGTCTGCCTGATGTGCTTCTTTCAGGGAAGGCACAGTGCGGCTCCAGTTGTCTATCTCTTGCTCACACTCCCTTATACTTCTCAACTGACTCACCTCCTCACAGAGCTCCATCACTTGGCAAAGGAGTTCCTCTACCCGGGCACACCTCCCACAGGCCTGCTCACTGCTACTGTTCAACACTGGTGTAAGAGCAGGGCACAGCCTGACACCTGGGTGGTGGCATATTCCCAAACAAGCTCAGTCTGGGTGGCCACATCAGAGCTCAGGGATGCCCTGGCCTTCTACTGAGCTGCTACTGTGGCCTCCTGCCCGGGTAGAGGCTGCTGCGCTCCGGGACTGCCCATTTGGAACTGCCATGTTGTTGTTTGGAACTGTGTGGTGTTGGCTCTGCCCTTTCCACCTCAGCAGCCCGCCCCCGCGCTGCCGCTTCCAGCATAAGGCAGCCACTTGTCCCAGCTTTTTCCGACTATCCATATTCCTCTTTTTGTTCTGCCTTATCAAACCAGCTGGTTTATCCCATCATGTGCTGTTTGGCCCTTCTCACTGATATCTGGGAAAAGCCCTGCACTGCCTGTTCCTCACGCTTCCAGGCCAGAACTGCAAACAGGACCCGCAGGCCGTCTCCCTGCTCAGAGCTGGCTGAAACCACCGTTTAAAACACCATGAAGATGTGGCTTTGAGCCATGGTGATTTCAGTTCAAACGTGCCTCCTTGCAGAGCCAAGGCTGAAGTCTTTGGGCCAGGACATCTCTGTGTGGGGACTTGATTTTCCTCTGCCCAGCAGAGTGGGGATCAGGGTTTCCAGGAACTATCGCAAAGTACACCACTGGTGCATTATTTTATGGGTTCCAATAGTCAGTGGAGAACCAGTGGTGACCATCTGGTGGCATGATAGTACAGAAGAGCGTTATCACAGGTCACACATGAGGGCACTGGGATGGCATTTATGCTGCTGGCAGTTGGCCTTGCTGTTCGTGGTGAGAAGTGGTGCTTTTCTCATGAAAAGACCCACAACATTATGTCATATCTATGTTTCAGTAGGCTGAGACTGCACCAAGTTCTCCCTGAAGAAGGGTGGACCAAGAAAGGCAACATGCTCTGCTGCATCATATTGCCCAAAAGCCTGGAAAAGAACTATCGCCACTATTGCTGGCAGGGTATTTAATGGCAATCAAATCTTCTCTATCCTCACCTTCAGTTCTGCAAACAGGGATCTCCATTGCTGAAGAAGGAGGCTTTTGAAGGTGGTGTGATGAGGAAGGCTCCAACAGAGAGGGTTATATCCACGCGTGTTTTGTCCTTTCTATGGAGAAAAAGAGATGAAGATTGTTTTAACTTTGAACTTGGAGCTTTGGAGTTAGCTGGGAAGCCCTGTTTTGTGTTACATCTTATGTGGGAGCACCTGAAACACTGGGACTGCTCCTGGGCACTGCTGCAGTAAAGCAGCAATGGACAGTTTCTTGCTAGGGACTGAGATGAATGGGAAAGCCTGTCATTTATGAGGTTATGCTAATTTAGCTCCACTGAATCTCTCTGGGGACCAATAACATTGATTTAGGTTTTTTTTCTGATGACAGCTGAAAGGTGTGAGCTACAAGAATTGTCTGTGCCTTGCCAACTACTTCACCCAATTACTGCCTACAACAGCAGCCTTAAGTTCTTGTTCTTTTTTCACCTTGACTCTTAAGACGAGATGCTGCAGGGTACTGAGCCATCTCTCTGTGTTTCCTGCACCAGGACACTCGGTACTTTATGGAGGGAAACTGCCTGCTCTCAGTACCACACCACAGCTCTTGACATGCTCTGAAAGTTAAATTTGACCTGCGCCTTCAAGTGGAACTCAGTCCTTATAGAACTTATTACTAATTTGCCCCCTGGCCCCTGCAAAGCCTATAGTGAAATGTAGCTATTAAGTGGTGGGGTGGGGGAAACCAAGAAAAAAACAAAAAAAAAAACCAAAAAACCAACCAAATAAGCAGCCACCGACCTTTGCATTTCTTCTAAAGGTGCAGAGAACTTGTCCCATGGGAAGAAATGGCCAGGGACACTACCTTTTAGCAGGTCAGATTGAGTAGTGTCTGTTTGTATCATGTATAACCGGGCAAATTCCCTCCCTTCTCACAGTTAAAGGGGTTTATAGCTGTGCCCCTGCTCTCTCTGAGCCCAAAGGGCATTTTCGGTTCCCATCTAGGCTGAGACAGCGCTGCCTTGGCTCCCCCACGTGCCCACTCCAGATACTAATTGGTCTAAGTGGGATGTCCCACTGGGAAGGCACCTCTGAGAGAGCCTGAAATACCAAAACAGCCTCCCTTTTGTGGACAAGGATGCCTTTCTGTCACAGCAGTTGTTTTGTATACCAGAGCATGGTGTTATCCTCTTGTGTTCTAGCTTAATGGTTTAATTTGTCCTGCAAAATTGTTGCAGCAGAAGAACTGGATGCGACACACCAATTTTCTCTTATAATAGGAATCGTCAAAGCTCCTAAATTTAATTCTTGGCTTTGTGGGAACCTGGCTGAGAGTGAAAGCTCAGCAAATCTACAGCGAAACAAAAGAGCATGGACCAGCTACAAGCACATGTCCATGCTGCTTTGCAGTGTTCTGCCTTGCAGTGCACCGCTAAACCGCAGGAGGCTGATCTTACAGCTGATGCACCATCTGAGCAGAAGTAGCTGCTGCATGTTGTGAGGATCAGATGAGGGGGCTTGATGTTATAAATCCTCTCCTCAGGGATTTTTCAAATTTGCAGTATCTTTTTTCCTTCTGGAACAAGAAAAGCATGAAAATAAGACCCACATCAGGTTCTCTGCTAAAGTGTTTGATGTTGGCTGTTGCTCTTCCTGAAACTTCATCTCATCTTTGAAAGCGGGAACTGTGCAACCCTTTCGGATAAGAAGAAAGTCTCGCAGACGTTGAAATAAGTGTAACTGGTGCAGAGCTACGTGGCTGATTCTGCAGAAAACCAGAAGCGGTGTCTTGCAGACAATAAATGCTCCCCTTTCATCTCTGCTCAGAGGTCTAAAGCTGATCTCTTTAATGCGGCTGCTGCTGACTGCTTTTTTCCCTGAAGAAATCACCTCGGGGAGGAGAAAGAGAGATTTCTTTACACAGTAGGCATCCCACAAATCTCCCTAGCCAGTTGTGGGCAGCTCCTCTGATTTTACCAAAAAAAAAAAAAGCATTTTTCCTTACTCCATTTTGTCTTTTACTGTTTCAGATAGGGATGGACAAATATTGGCTTCATCTTACCCTGTACAGTTGAGAACGGCAGGATCACTGGGGTCTCACCCCTTCAGACCTTCCTTATCAAACACACCCAAAACACACCGATGATTACTTAGCCACCTGAATGAGCTGCGGGAAACTGGCTTTGCTCCAGAAACCTCCCCAGACTTGTACTGAGATATTGAGAAGGTGACCGGACCATGATTATACTGCCTATGGGTGACGTTCTTCTTCAGCCTGGAGAAGAGAAGGCTCCGGGGAGACCTTATAGCAGCCTTCCAGTATCTGAAGGGCGCCTACAAGGAGGCTGGAGAGGGACTTTTTACAAGGGCATGTAGTGAGAGGATGAGGGGGAATGGTTTGAAACTGGAAGACGTGAGATTTAGATTAGATAGTAGGAAGAAATTTTTCACTCTGAGGGTGGTGAGCCCCTGGCGCAGGTTGCCCAGAGAAACTGTGGCTGCCCCATCCGGGTTCAAGGCCAGGTTGGATGGGGCTTGGAGCAACTTGGGCTGGTGGGAGGTGTCCCTGCCCAGGGCACGGGGGTTGGGACTGGATGATCTTCAAGGTCCCTTCCAACATAAACCATTCTACGATTCTATGTTGTGAAGGACTTTCATGACCAAAAAGACAACATATTTTGTTGTCTTCAAGGGTCGATTAGACATCGCACATACTATCAGCTGAGGAGCTCTAGGAAGCCCTGAATCAGTGGAGAAACAAGCATTCATCTCTTTGTTAGGCTCTTCAAGTGTCTGAAACAAATGCTGACTGAAGCCTGTGAGACTTCAAGCCCTTAAAACCTAGAAATCTCCTGTTTAAAGAAGGAAGCATGATTCAGCTGAGTGGCATTGTGGAAAGAAGGGACAGTGGCCTGAGGGCTGCAAGGCACTGGAACAGGTTGCCCAGAGAGGTTGTTGAGGCCCCATCCCTGGAGGTGTTCAAGGCCAGGCTGGACGTGGCCTTGGACAACCTGGTCTAGTGGGAGGTGTCCCTGCCCATGGCAGGGTGGTTGGAACTCGATGATCTTCAAGGTCCTTTCCAACCTAAACCATTCAATGATTCTATGACTCTGTGTCACATTGCAGGTTTCAGGCTGTGAACAGACATGCTTTACAAGCAGATTTCTTTTTTTCTTAAAGGTTACACCATCTGTCCCCAGGGAGGCACATCTGATCTGGTATACACACAGCTGATTTTGATCCCTAATTTCTGCTTCATTACTCAGAACTGGTATTGAAACTGGCACAACTGTGCCAGGTCTGTAATTCTAACTGTTGTCTCTCAGCGCAGCGCTGACATTTGGTAAAGCAGCAGCAAGGAGTAAAGAGCAGGGAGGCTGACCACGCATGAACTTTAGGGCAGGGGGAAAGGAATTGGCAAATGGAAAGGGGAAACGGCACTGCAAGAATAGCCGGTAGGCTGGACCCATGGCCAGGAGGCTGGACTGAGCCCTGGGTGTTAAAGGAGTCGGAGGGCAGAAGGGCTGAAATACAACCCCAAACTCACAGCAGCCAGGAGTGCTCAGCTACCAGGTTCTCCTCCCAGCTCCAACTCTCACCTGCAGGGTCCCACAATTTGGGACTGAAAGCCAAAGGCAAGCTTAGGTTTTCCCTTGCTGCGGTGCAGAAGGTTGCAGAGTTTTATGGTGAGGCTCTCTTCTCCTCCCTCTCTGCCCATCTCCTCACTTGTGGAAAAAGAAACTGCGAAGGTTAACCACCTAGAACACCCGCTGTGCCCTTGCTGCCGTCCCTGCGCCAATTATTAGACAGCAAATGGGTACGTGGGAAGAGCATATACCCTAGAACTGATGTTTTTGGAGTCTCTGTTTCTGCTCCATAGTGAGGCAGGGCTGCCCTACCCAGCAGTTTTCTCCTGCGAAAAAGCAGAGCATCACCAAAGCTTGATGAGAATCAGTGTGCTTGGGTTAACCTGGACCAAAACAAATAAAGAGATTAGAAGAAAACCCCAGCTTTTTTTCATCAGCCTTCTCTCCTATTTCTTCAGAAATTCTCCTGTTTCTTCAGAAAACCTGATCTCCTTGGGAGACAGAATGCACACAACGTTTCCCACACCCAGCATTTTCATCAAAGGTACAGAGTCTTTGCTGTCTTTGCCCCTTGTACTCCAGCATCCCAGCATCTTGAGCACCCTTGCACTCTTGAAGCCCTGCAGATTGCTCCATTGCTCTGACCACTTGGCTTTCTTAGAAGTGATCTTGGCTGTGGTTTGTTGGTATAAAAGGCATGTAAAGGTCCTTTTGAAGCTGTGGACCTCAGGGTTTCATTGTGTAGCAGCAGAGATAGGACGGCTGTGCCAACCCAGCCGCTAAATCAGTGTGAGGGTTAAACTCACCTAAGGAGGGGCAATGCCCAAGGCATCAGGCACATCTTCGGCAGGTTCTTTTGTAGCATGAACAATACTGTAGCCTTTCCTTCCTGCACTCCCCTTACTGTGCACAGTGTGCTGGTATCCAGCCTGGGCTCCCTCCTCTGTCCTGCTAGGAGAGCAGCCCAGAGTCACAGCAAAATTGAAAGCATGCAACTACAAAGCTGGGAAATGAGTATCTGGAATATCCCTTTAGGATACTGGGTGCCTTTGCTTATTGCTGCAATAAATGCAGGAGAAAAAGAGGGGGATACATCTTGCTTCACTTCGCTGAAAAAGTTCTGAGCAATTTACTTAGTTTAATGTTGCGTTTTGATGAATAATGTGCCTGTCTTGGTGCAAGAGGCACAATCACGTGTGAGAGGAGGCCATGGAGCAGGATTCAATCAGTGCACGTGATGCCAGCAGGGAAATGAACTACAGAGAATGCTTTTTTCCTTTGGCAATCCCAGTAAATCTGACCGCATCTTTCAGTCTGTAAATACCACTCGGTGCCTAGCCTAAGGGCATGTAGTGCCAGTAAACAGGGGGCAATAGCAGCCCAAAGGGAAATACGGCAAAGCTTAGGAGTCTGTTAGGCTTACAGGTCCTGCCAGCTGTGGAGAAACTCTCCCTGGCAGCAGGAGAGTTTGTGACACACCGATGCAAACAGTCCCGGTGCCATAACCACGTCTAAAAGCTGTTGGTCACCATTCAGAGAAGCCGTAGCTTCTCCACGTTGGCACAAAAGGGGCACAAAGCTTTTTGCTCAGTGATGGGCATTTTTCAAGAGCAGCCTGTAATATCTTGAACTCTCCTCTGGCTGACAGCTGGTAGCAGCTCTACCAGAGGCACGGCTGGAGCGTTCCGGAGCCCTGCAGAAGGCACAGGGGAGACATTTGGGGGACTCTACTCCTGAGTTACATGTCTTGGTTTACAGCTAGACCCAACAAGATACTCCAGTTGATCATTACCTGACAAGTGTCGGTGGCTCTTTAATATAAAACAGCGGGGAGATTGAATAACCTTCTGACACTGCAGCCAGACTTTGCTGGGTCTTGGAACAGCCCTTATGGCATTCTGGCGAGCTCTGCTTTTATTCCATTTTCCCCACTGGCAGACGGCATGGCTCATTGTGCATGCGAGCGTGTTCAAAAGTGCGACATAAATGAAATGCGCTCGGCTTTAGGGGATATGTAAGAGCCCAGGTGTGCCAGGACCTTCAGTCGTTTTACAAGCTCTGAAGCAGAGGGAGTAGGCACCAGTCAAAAACTTCGGTTTCTTCTGTCTGTCTCTCTCATTTTCCCTCTTTTTAGAGGTTTCTGGGGAAATGAGGTAAGTGAAGCACTGAAATTCCCCCTTGGTGAGTTGATCAGCTCAAAGTCTGCAAAACCCCAGACAGAGATGCTCCTGCTGACAGCTTTTTCCTCCCTGGATGCTTCTCTCCCACAGCCTGCCCAGAGGAGCTACCGCGCTCTGGCTCCTCTCTGCTCGCCTGGAGCCATCCCCTAAGCCCCCAGGTGCCTCAGCCCTGGCACAGGAGCAATCCCATGTGGCTCTCCACCCCGGCCCCCGTCTTTCTGAGGAGCAATCTGGCAAGTGTCAGCAGACACTCGGCTGCTCTGCTGCTCGTACACAACCTCGTGGCCCCGCACCATTTTCCCACGGCTCGCTGAACACCCGCAGTGATGGACGCGGGTCAGCCAACGATCAATCCAGGGTCTAGCCAGGTAACGAAGGGGAAATGTCAGCAGCCCCAAGATCCAAGGGGGAAATGATTAAGCTAATGTGTACTTCCCCAAAGACGTCATACTTCTAAAGATTTATTCCTTTTTAGCAATCATTTGATCACGCCAGGACCCCACTGCAGTACAGGCAACTGTGGTGCTGAAAATGGTGTGACCTACATAAAGCAAGCAGACAGAAAAAGGGGCAAAAGAGCTGCTAAAAAGAACCGGCCAACCTTTTATTCACATTAGCAACTACAAGTGAAGTCTCATAACTCCCAGCCCATCTCATTAGTCCGTGCTGGCGGCACACACTGTACATCAGCAGTATTTTAATTCAGGCACAGCACAGGACTTTTTCTAAAGTAACTTCAGTTTGTTTGTTGTGTTTCAGAGGAACGCATATATACCAGGTGTGTCGCTTCTATCAGGCAAGAGAGGGTCTATGTGTTGGGTGGAAACATATACCAGGGAAATGCAACACTGTGGGAATATAAATTGTTTGAGATGACAGGAAGTTTCATTTCTTGTTAACTCCATTGGATACATTTTCCCAGTGATCATCTTCTGGATAAAAATTTCGGCTTGGAAGCTGTCACACAGTCAAGAGAAAAGGGCCTGTAATGAGAATGACTGAAAATGGAGTGCATTTTTCTGTATCTCTAACCTGCAGATGAGGATCCAGTTTCCCGGTTAATGTCTTTCCTCATCCCAACTGCTGCTGCAATAAGAAAGCAACTTTTTTTTTTCTTTCGGATTGCTTCCAGAATCTTGGTTGTACAACTTGCTGTGAGCAGGAAGGAGTCCATGGCTTCGTGTGCCTAGATATAGGAATAAAACACACCTTCCCATGACAAAAAAAGTTCCTGCTGGAAATAAAAACAACTGCAGATGGACCTGCACGCCTATTTGCCTCTGTGAACAAAACCAGCATCCATAGTGTGCTCTCTTGCTTTGGCTCCAGCTGATCCAGTAATTTCCTCATCTAATGTATCATGGGGGAAAAAACCTCAGACATCATAACTTACCCCTTAGAGATCATACAGCCAGTCATCTGCACGCCTGAATCTTCAGAAATGAAAATGAGAGGCTATGTGATCATAGCAGCACTTCCCAGAACAGTTACCATACTGCAGGGTTTGACACGTGTACCAGCAGCAGTAAAAATATGTGAGCATCAAGGCACGTTCCCACCCTCTTCAGAGGTTAAAGCAAATGTGTTTCGTAAACACACACACACAGAGTGAAATATTTATATGGACACATATTTGTGCAGGTAATTCTCATCATATATCTCCTTTTAAACCTGTCTTAAATATTTTTAAACCTTCCTTAAATAAAGTATCCTTTTGCACCTCCCTTATATCGGACTTGAAAGAAAAGAAAGTAAATTGCACAAAGGTTTGTAAGATATAAGCAATTCAAATTTTCTCCATGAAGTTGCGCATGATGTATTATTTATTGGACTACAGAGAGACTATCTATGTCACCAGTTGTCTCCTGATACAGTTTTCACTGATCCATCCAAACTGACAACAGGCATAACATTCTCCCATCACTTCTAAAAACCTCAGGGCACAGAATTCACTGGGACACCCAGACTTCCGCTCTGGTCTTTATCCCTTTAAGTCAGCACAGAAATGAAGCAAACACTCAGCACTATGTGCATTCAAGCTAAGCAGGTACTTAAGGGCTATAAAGACCCACACCCTTAACAAATTCCCTGGAGGTGGCCTTAGGCAGAGTTTCACCATGACTGTATGGGCTGGTTTCTCCCATATCACAGGGAAACTTTAATGTGTCGAAGTTTTCTTCAGTTTCTATCATCTTTCCTTACCGTCCATCCCCCACCCCCACCCCCCACCCCCAGCCTGTTTTTCAGCAGTATTTTTTCACTATCCTTATGACAGTGGTTCACAATTGCTGTGAAGTACAGCAGGGCCTTTATTTTTCCTGTCAATCAAACCCGTGACATTTTTGGTGTGGTAAGCTGGAGGAGACAGCAGTATTGCCTCTGGTCTGCTCCCCTTTCTGCTAACTCTTGCATTTCCTATGACATTTTGGTTTCAGTCACTTCCTTCTCACACTTTGCTCTGTGCAAAATCTTGTTTTTTACTAAAAACACCCCCAACCTAAACCTGTCAGTGTGGAATGGGACTTCAGCACAGGTTTTTTTTCATGTGGCCATTCCCCTCTCTCGGGGCAAACAAGCTCTCCCAGGTACACATCACACAGAAGGACACACCATTTCATCCTGGAGTCTTGTCTGCAGAAGAGAAAGAATGAAGGTTTCCAGACTTGAAGACCCATGGGCCACAGCAGTAGTGTTGCCACATCTTTTGTTTCCAAAGCAGTTGGGGTTTGCAAAAATCACCCCAGAAGACATCTTTTTAAAGCACCTTTTGAAACGGGAAAACCTAAAACTGGAAGAGGGCAGGTTTAGATTAAACATTAGGAAGAAATTTTTCACTTTGAGGGTGGTGAGGCACTGGAACAGGTTGCCCAGAGAAGATGTTGAAGCCCCATCCCTGGAAGTGTTTAAGGCCAAGCTGGATGTGGCCTTGGGCAGCCTGGTCTGTTGGGAGGTGTCCCTGCCTATGGTGGGGGGTGGGACTTGATGATCTTCAAGGTCCCTTCCAATCTAAACCATTCCATGATTCTATGATTTTCCCTCCTGATCAGTTCTACAGAGTCCAGCTGATGAGGTCTTTCACTCTGCATGAGTCATGCATGTCCAACGAGATGCCCTCCAAACCCCTGTGTGACATGTGTCCTTGCTGCATTGCCCCCAGCCACAAGCGGAATGCAAAACTGGGAGAGAAAAGTCTTTTAGGACTCATCTCTAGAAACGATGTTTTACAGAAGATAGAAGATAACTGTAAGAAGTAAAACACATCCTAAAGCATTATTTTAGCAGTTAACTGGCACCAGACAAAACAACATGAGATGAGTATTATCAAGTTTTAAAGTTAGCCACATAATTAACCAGAATGGTGAGAACAGCAGTTAGTCCGTCTATTCTGTAATGGAGAAACAAGAAAAAAGAATCCAGGGGAAAAAACCTGGGAACCAGAGTTGTTTTTTTACAATGAGTTTCTACAAGGAACATTTAGCTTATAAAGAGAGATAAATTATAGGTATGCACTTAATGTGTGTTTATGGTTTAGTCCCTAGGAGACAGAAGGAAGAAAAATGAGCCCTGCTTTTTTCCATCTAAGCTGCATTAGAATGAACAGCTGGGGCTGGTTGTCCATAATTTACTGGGAAGTGGCCGTGCAGAAAACCTTCTTCACATCTGCAGGCCTGCCACAAAGCTGTCTGATGAAGGGAAACAGCAGGATCTCGGTGGTGGTGTCACTGCCTGAGTGAGAGGCAGTGGGAAGGAGATGACCCACGACCAATTTTCGCAGCGAGGCCCTGGGTTTTGTCCAAATCTGAGTGAAATTCCTGAGGAACCCCATCTCTATGTTTTGGCTGTTTAGCACCGTGCCAAGGGTGGTGCAGGTGCGCTGGAGATGAGCAGAGCTGGTGTGGCTGGCCGGTACACCCCAACATTTGGCTTTGCAAAGCTTGCACCACCTCCCAGCAGCGGCAACCAGCTTGGCTCGCTCCCTGCTCCCTTCACACCGAGCTTGTCCACATGTCCTCACCTCTCTCTTCCACCAGCACCGATCTGTTCCCTTGCTGGGGGCCAAGCACGGCGAGCAGTGAACTGGCACCGTTCCCACCTGCACCTGGGCTGCCCCAGGGTAATCCAAAAGATTGTTTGATGTGCCAGGTCAGGACTCAGGGAGGAAGAGAGGTCATCATTGGAGAAAAAAGGCTTCTAATTACACATACAGCAGTTAGCATATGCTGTTGACCGCTGGCTGCATTAAGGAAATAAAAATCAAAACAGATCATTAATATGAACTCTCCCTGCCAAAGAAAACAAAGCCACTGTTCTAATAAAGCCCAGAAATGAGGGGGAGACTGCATCCATGGCATGCTGTCGGAGCGTGCATGGACCAGAAGACCCATAACAAATAGGATCAAGTTTGTATGCAGAGGGAGGGTGCCTGGGTGGTGAGAATCCAAAAGGCAGAGGTCTATGCAAAAGGCACAGTGCATGGGGCTGGTCCAAAAACACCCTGAGGCTGCAGACATTATATTCTCTGTGCACGAGGGATATGTACGAAGAGCTTCCTGTGACTGTGTGGAGCAGAAATCATGGTGTATCCTGAAGTCACCAGTCCCCTGACGGACAACTGAGCCCATGTTCTGAGCAATGTCTGCTCCCACCTGTGAGTCACAGGCATTTCCCAGGGATGTTTGCTATTGGAGATGCCACAAGCCCTGGGAAGCTGTAGCCTCTTTCAGGTCTGGATTACCAGCTGATTTGGGGAATCATAGAATCATAGAATGGTTTAGGTTGGAAAGGACCTTGAAGATTATCTCGTTCCACCCCCCTGCCCTGGGCAGGGACACCTCCCACCAGCCCAGGTTGCTCCAAGCCCCGTCCAACCTGTCTTTGAACACCTCCAGGGATGGGGCAGCCACAGCTTCTCTGGGCAACCTGCGCCAGGGGCTCACCACCCTCAGAGTGAAAAATTTCTTCCTACTATCTCATCTAAATCTCCCCTCTTCCAGTTTGAAGCCATTACCCTAGACAGGGCCTTGTTCCATGTCACAAATGCCATGGTTACCCAAAGGCTTTTCTCTTCTGAAAATGCTTGTCTTGCCTAGCTGTGTGCCTGAGACCAAGCGTGTGCCTCCCCTGATATTTCACTGGGGTTGATCCTACAGTGTGGTCTTTCTCACTGGTGCCGTGATCAAGGCTGCTCTATCCCTGCCCATCTTGTTTCACAAAATTTCAAGGGACTCAGTATCTGTGAGATCACTGTCAAATTTAGGTAAGATTGATCAAGAGACTCAAGTGCTCTGAGGTGCAGCTGACTGACGGGCAGCATGGTCGCACATGCCTTGTGTCCTGGGAAACCACGCTGAACCCTGGCATTGTTGAGGCACTGCCTCCAAAACATATCGGCTGCATCAGGAGCACTCCAGAGATTCTTTTGCCCTGTGAAAACTCATCAGTACCCCCTCAGCCTGATTTTCAACAACCAAAAATCAGGCGGCTTCGGGTTTCAAGTCAGCAGAGAATGGCTGTTCAGGATCATGGTCTCACTCCAAACATTGTAATGCCCAAGGCACAATCTCAAAATCTGTCATATTGCAGAGAGCAATAAATAAATAAATGCCACATAGCTGAGCTGAGGATATTCTTGGCCCCAGAAGGAGGTTTGCAGATATTAGTTTAGTAAGCCTAATGTTCCCACACACTGGAGCCACAGCTCATATTTCTCTGAGGTACAAGCATGGGGAAATGCGGCAGGAAACACGTCCCACACCCTGTGCTATAGGGTTGAAAGGAGTCACAAGGACGGGCCATATCTGACAGAGATGACTTCTCACAGGGCCTTTTTGAGCCCAAAGACCCAATAGATGTCTCTTCACTGCAAGCCAGGGCCTCAGCACTTCTCCCATACCGCAGCCCCATGCAGGAAGGACCACAGGACGGCTGTTGGTAGGGCCCTGCAAGAAGAGAGGGCCATTGCACTCCATCTAGATGAAGCATGGCTAAAACAGTAGGGACTCAAATATTCAAAGCCCGGGTGCAAAGGCTGCAAAACTCATGGGGATGGTCAAGCTCCTGCTGCTTTTGTGGATGGACATGGCCACGAATCCAAGGGGTGTGCTGACTGGTAGCTGGAGGCTGCATTGTTTCTCACGGAGCAACACATTTGTTCATACTCGCCACCTTTAGAATGCGCAAAGGAGAAAGTGAAGGTTATCCAGACTGATGCTGGGATGTGCATGTGGCTGCAGGCACTTGCAAAATAAGTGGGCAGATATTGATTTAGGAGCCTTCTGTGAGGCTTCTGGTTTTTTGAACTATTGAAGCTGAGGGGCAGGTACCCACACTAACAGCAGTATATTTAACTTACAGCTGATTATATAGTCACACAAACACAGCGATTCTACAGCTACATGTATAAATTGAGCCACTGTCCAGAGCTAAGATTCATGGCTTCATATATATCTTGCTTACTGGCATCTTTATGGAGGCAAAAGTTTGTATATGGAAAGATGGAAAGTAAGTAGGGAAAATCAGGGTGAAATCACTGTGGGGCAGCAGGAAGTTAATTTTGGTGCTGCAGTTAGAAAATCTGATGAATACATGTATCTTAATGTGCATGTTAGGCTTAGTGCCAGAGTGATATAACTAATTCCAAATTCTGATTTCCAAATGTATTAAAGCCTGAGAAGTTTTAAAGCAGAAAGAAAGAGACAAGTTGTTTGTTCTAGAGTGTAACAACCTTAACGTGGAGATTTGTGTCAACCTAAAGAACACGAACAACGTGTTTTACCCCAAAACATGGAGGAGAAATGGGATACTTGTGAGGATAGTGAGAATATTCCAAGTATCTCTCATTTCTAGAGAAATCCTATCCTACATCTCCGTCCTGGCCATATAGAATAAGAGTGAAATGAGAGCTATGTACCTAACCCCTTTTGGCTGTTCCTAAATCCCAACCCAAACAGCTTCACCACTAATATTTTCCCAGGCCCCACTGATCTGAATAAGAACTTGAAACTTGAGTGAAGACAACGAGATAGAACCCAAATCTGGTTACACTGTTGTGACACTAATATTCCTTTGGAGGGAGGGGATTAGAGCCTTTTAATGCCCTGATTTTATAGGTCTGTGCAAAACACAGCATCAGTTCAGCTGGAGACATCTGGACTGTCCCTGTTAAATGAATAGAGGCTTTTTTTTTATGCAGAGAATTCTCAAAGGAAATAAGGAGTTCACTAGTGGGTGAATAAAACATGGAATAAATTTGAAATACTCAAGAGGGAAAGAAAAGCACTGCATAAAATTAAAAATAAAAAGATGTGCAGTTCTGATAAATAAAAATAATAGAATGTAACACAGGTCAAAGGCTATGCAGCCATGAGTAATGACAAAAGGTGATATTAAGCATTGCAGAACCCTGATTAGTTTTGTAATAGTGTCTAAATCTGTGAATGTACAACTTCAAAAAGAAGATTTAAATGTCATTTTCTAAGCAGCTTACCAGAGCTCCATTTTTAAAATCTTCATTATTGTTTCTTGCTAATTTGTTTTTACCAGATTCTCCTACTATCTCCTGTGCACTCTGGTTATCAGGTGCTAAAAGGATTAGGAGCCCATGGATTTCAAGAGCAGTTGATCTTTTCCACACATTCTTGTTCCAGGAAAGAAAAGCTTCACGACTAACTCAAAATAGACTCAAAACTGAATAACATAGGTTATCCTTTGCAAAACACTTTGGGAGAAGATGCAGACAAACAGCTCTGTCTGCTGCCGCTGACTTGCAAATACTCTAGGGTGGATAAAAAAGAAATCAGAGGTGTGGCAGATTCACCACTTCAGCAAAAATGCTGCCCTCATTTCACAATTGTTCTGAGATAGTGATGCCCACCAGCACTAGTCAGTTGCTTGACCCAGAATGTCAGAAAGCAAAATAATTTCATTCCTGAAGAGTAAAATTAAAATCCCAAGTGACCTTATTCTAAAGCGTGATGCCACTCGTGCATCTCCAGTTGCTTCTAGATCATCTCCATGATCTAGAAGAACAAGTTCCACCAGGTCCAGGTTTTTATATCCGACCCTCATAGCAAGGAACACCATTTCCCATGGCACACTGTAATGACTCCCTTGGTGCACATGTAGATTGAAGGGCTGCTCCACCTCTGTCTGACCTGGGCTCTTACAGCCTGTGTGCTGAGGTCCTGTCACCTCACATACACACCACAGACCCAGTGCTTGACAAGGGGATGCTGACCCCAGACAGAACAACTGCATGGTACTGAGGTTAGACCTTTGAAATTTTCTGCTGGTTAATGAATCTGTAAAATCAGGCTTGCAAAAGTGGTATTAGATTTATGACATACAACTTCTCCACAATCCCACTGTCAGTCCATAGGCTGCTGGTCCATTTGCTCCCTACCAAAATGATCCACGCCTGGCATATGTGAAACACAAGGAGCAGGGCAGCACGATGGACTGGATTAATCTGGAAAAGTAGAAGCCAAAGGAACACCTCAGCAGGTCCAGTTGGTGTAACAAAGGCATAGCCACAGTTGCAGCTTGGGATGATCAGGCTGGAAAAACCTTTTCCCAGGATGGCGGTACATCCCCAGTCATTGGTGAGATGGGGGGATCGTCATCCTCGGAGGGTTTCAAAACTCACATAGGCAAAAACACAGCTGCCCTGATCTAGCACTTGGTGAGAATCCTGCTCCAAGCAGTTCCTCTCTGACCAGCATTTCTGTGAGTCTGTAACTCTGTGAATAACTACTTCTTTTTCCATTCCACAAACAACATCTGTATCACTTTCTCCAAAACTGCCTAACGCTATGTAATGCAGGGGTGGCAACTGTCAGAAGATGCCAGAAGATGCCCCCATGTCAGACAGAGCTATTTCTAGATGGCTCCAAGATGGACCTGCTGCTGGACAAAGCTAAGCCTATCAGTGGTAGTGCTGCTGTGATAACACAAGGGTTAAAAAACGCTGCACAACAGCAGTTGGTAGAGAGGAGTGAGAGAAACAGTGCTGAAGGCACCAAGGTCGGTGAAGAAGGAGGGGGTGGAGGTGCTCCAGGCATTGGAGCAGAGATTCCCCTGCAGCCCATGGTGAAGACCATGGGGAGGTAGGTTATCCCCCTGCAGCCCATGGAGGTCCACAGCAGAGTAGATATCCACATGCAATCCATGGTAGACCCCATGCTGGAGCAGGTCGCTGCACCCTGAAGGAAGCTGTGACCCTGTGGAGGGCCCACGCTGGAGCAGTCTTCTGGCAGGAGTTGTGGCCCATGGAGAAGAGCCCACGCAGGAGCAGGTTTTCTGGCAGGACCTGTGACCCCGCTGGGGACCTGTGCTGGAGCAGTCTGTTCCTGAAGGACTGCACACTGTTGGAAGGATCCACACTGGAGCAAGCCATGCTGGAGCAGTTTGTGAAGAACTGCAGTGTGTGGGAAGGACACACATTGAAAGTTGGGAAGGAGCGCATCCCATGGCCTACACACTGGAGCAGGGCACCCCATGCTTTTCATTGCTGTCCTATTTTCTCCCCCGCTGTCCTGTTTAGTAGGGGGAGTTACAGAGGGGCTTGGGGGAGTACGTGGCAGCCAGCTAAGGTCCACCCACCACACACTGTTTCTCTCAAGTCATCTAAGCAATGATCAGCATTCAGTTTAATTCACAATTTTATTACTTTGATGGCCAAGCCAGTGTGAACCAGTTTTTAGCCTGGCCCAACTCACTCACTCCTTTCCCACCTTGCAATTTGTGTTGGTTGTGTCTGTACAACTGCTCTTGGGAAATTCCTTGCCTGCAAACAAGCTGCAGGCAGGTGAAAGCACTTTCAGCACTAGAGAAAATGTCACACGCTTTACCCTCAGAACAGATACCCCCAACCTTAGCTTCTCTTGAAAGTTGCTGCTTTTATTTTAATTTCTGCACCCCAGACTAGGCCTGTTTCTTCTGAGAACATTAGCTAGTCTGACAGAATATATTTCCTCTTCCCATAAAAATTTATTACTTTCTTCAACAACCTCTTCCTATGACTCTAAAGGCTTGTCAATCCTAGAATATCTTCAACAACAGCTCACAGACCAAAAAAATAGTGTGACATTGCAATAACATTCCTGTCTGATCAAAGAACAGGAAGAGTTAGTTTTTTCCTTTCCTTCTAAAGGCTACGTGATTGAATCTGACAACTTCTTGCTGAATTGAAGCATGTCACTTCAGGAGAGATCTGACCCAAGATTTCAAGTGATGGAGACCTTCCCCATTGCTAAGAAAGGCACTACAATATCTAGTTATCTACCTCAAAACAAGAAAAAAAAATGTTAATTTCTTTCACTCTCCTCTGTGAGTTGAGTAGTCATATTGCTAGATGCTTCCCACATCTGTAAGCTTCTACAGTCCCCAGATGTCAAAAGTGAAGACAAAACCAGTGTTCCATTAGGCAAACTAAAGTCTTTCAACTGTTGTCTTTTTTGAACGTGGCATGTAGCCATGTGGCTAGTACTTCTCACACTGGGGCAACGTACTGCATTTCCTGGCTTCACCTTTCTCGTCTGCCGAGACTAATGTACAAATAAGAAAAGAGGTGTGGAGGGAATCTGAAAGCACCTTTTCCTATGTGTGACTTCTGGGGATAATCCCTGAGAGTCTTTAGCACAGCCTGGAGCAGGCGAAAGCAGAGAAGTTGCTGAGGCCCCATCCCTGGAGGCTCTGGACTGATGAGGACTCAGAACCATACAGCTCTTGCTGGTCATACCCATCATTAGCGTTTGATGCCTGTCACAGAGAGGAGGGGCAGACTCTCACTGTGGACTCCTTTCAGAGGATTGTTTTGGAAAAGAAGAACCCCCAAACTCATGGCAGTTAACATACCTGGGATGTGTGCATGGAGGTCACAGCTTAGGAAGCCCTCACCAGCCTGTAAGACAAGGTAGCAAGGACGTCAGTAGTGTCCAGGGGCAAACCTGGGCTTGGCTCACATTCTGCACCAGCCACTGAGGAGCAACGCCCTCCCCTCTAAGGGCCATGGAATAGCAGATTTAAAAAGATATCAAGACGCCAAAAGAAAAATCCCTAATGGTGTGACAGGTAGGTTTAAGCTTGCCTGCCCACTTGGGCTCCGCAGAGACTGTCCATGTCTGTGGGACATTATACACCACAGGTAGGCAAAAGTTACCCATGCTTGGCCAGGCTGCCTCACCCGTCGGCATAGAAAAAAGTCATGTTTCTCTGCAACAACCTGAGCAGCTCTTGCTCCTCAGGGAGGTGCCTGCCCTTTTTCCAGACCTGGGACTCCTCAGCTGATGGCCCAAATGTCCTGCCGTGGCGTGCGAAGCCCTGTATCAAACAGAGTGTGGCATTTCACCCAGCCAAGGGGACGTCCTTTCCACGTGGAGCCCAGTCCAGCAAAACTGGAGTATATCTTGGGAAAGGATATCTGCTCTGGCTCCAAGGGTGGCTCCTCCAGCGAGTGCAGGGACCCAGCTCTAATGATTTCCCCCACAACACAGCTCCTCTTTGCCTCCTGCTTAGCTAACCAGAGCAGCAGCGGCAGCATCTGCCCGTGAAGCACGCCCAGAGTGTCTGGCCTTGGCAGCACACCGCGCTGTGGAGGAAGCAGACCTAGGATGACAAAACCCAGCTGCCTATAGCTGAGAGAACCCATCACTATTTTTCCCTGACTTTGGCCTGCTGCAGACAAGAGGTTTCTTGTTTAAATCCTGACCTGACAAAGTCACTTTAAGAGTTGTTTATCAAAAGGAATTTTTTTTTCAGGGGGAATTTATTTCGCAGTGACAGGAAGATGCCATTGCATGCCCAGCCAAATTCATTTGGAAAGGCTCATTTGCTATAAACCAAAGCATCTTTATCTCTTACCATAGGCAGAATGGTCTGTTCCAGAAGCAAACTGAAACTTTTCCTCTCTTTTGCACAACAGCTACTGTCCTGACAGCCGTGCTTAAGCTCATTAGCCAGACACTCTGAATTTCAGGGCAGAAAGAAAAGCCAGAAGAGAAACCAGAATAAGTCTGAGTTGCAGCACAGCAAAATCCGTGTTTTCAGGGATCACCAGCAAATCAAAGATTGAAATTCAGCTCATGGATTCTGGAGAGATGTATGTGGGAATTGGCCTTCCTGCCCTGCAAAGCATTTTGTCATTCTTACAGGAAGGATGAGATTTGGTAGATGCAGATCTCTCTTAAAGAATTGTTTTTAATGTATAAACCTCTCCTTTTGCTGATAATTAACAACTGCTGCATTATTTCTGTAGCAGTGCCAGGCAAACCTGCTGAAGGTCATGCTGTATACTGGAGCAGGAATCACCACCACCACCACTTTTTAAAGAGCTTGTAAATGATTTAGGAAGATGCATAAAGCAGCATCATTCCCAGGTTCCCTGGTTTGTGCCCTGCATGTGAATGTACATATATGTGAATATATACCTATATGTGTGTGTGCGCATGCTGTTCTATCCACTGCTGCCCTCCAAGATAAGCAAGCAAGGATCAGTAGCGACAAAAGGCTCCAGGCAGGGTTCACATGAAGGGCTGTGCTGGAATAAGCCCCTTGTGCTCAATGCAGCAGGTTGGGATTGGTTTTCCCCATGGGATGGGATCCATTCCCCATGGATGCCCACAGTGTAGGCATATTTCCCAGAGGACTTCTGCAGCCATCCGCAACTTCACAGCACAGCACGGGGCAGGCAGGTAAAAATCCATCAGAAGCTTAGCTTCTAGCACCGTCACGTGGAAACCTGTCCATGCTGATGGGAAGGTATGCACGGGGAAGCTGGAGTCAGCCTTTTTGGTTGTTGGCAAAGGGCGTTTTTTCTGGAAGTGTTTTGGAAAGATGATGCGGTGCAGAGCCCCAGGTGGCAGGCTCATTGTGCTTCTCTCTTCAACCCTCACCTTGCCCCAATGACTGTGTAAAGCCGGCGTGAAAACAGACCCAGAACTGTTGTATGCAACCTCCATTGAGAAGCCAGTGGTAGGTACCCACAGGCAGTTGCAATGCTCTATAGGAGGTGTCCTCTGAGCATATTTTTATGAGGAAAGTAAATTTTAGAGGGAAACATGCTCATCAACAGGGCAGGCATATGCACATATAAGCACATATCTAAGAGGGACAGGGATGTATACCTAATGTCAATACGCAGGGCTGCCTCTGCGGACTGCAAGCTCTGCCATCAGCTTGGCAACTGTGGGAAAGTGGCTGCTGCCTGAAATTATTGGGAGTTAACTGCTTGCTTGATACGGAATGCAGCTACAATTGATTGATAGAAGTTGGAGGCCTTTTTATGGAGAAAGAAATGGTCCAGGAGTTTTAGGTGTCCCAGAAGGCACAGGTGAGGATGCGGTGGAGCCTCTGGCACTGTGTGGCTCTTCTTTGGATAGCACTAAGCCAAGGGTACTGACAGTCACTTTGTACTGTTGAATTATTCAGGAGTCCTTCACAGATGACTGCAAGCAAGGGAGATTGGGAGGTCCAGGAGGAAGTTTAGGAGGCAATGCTCAGTGTTCAAGGAGAAAGTTCAGTATAAGCCAGCTTTTTCACAGGACTTCAGGCCAGTAAAGAGTGGCAGACTCTCCTGACAGACACATAAGCTGTACAGAGAAAACAGTTTCTCCCTGTTACTGAAAATCTTTGCAAGTGAAACTTGATGACAATGAAAAGCCTTACCTGTAAATTAATCAAACTGAAGTAACAAGGTGGAAGAGGCCAAGTTAAAACATTGGTAAGGTCAACTGAAAGCCACATATTGTATTGCAGCATCTATGTGGCATATGTGATAGTGGCTGTGCAGCCACCTCTGAAGAGGTGACATTTCTTTTATCTACCAGTATAGCACAGCTTCCTCTACATAGGTTGCAGATATGTCCCTTCCTTCATCCATGGGACACAAAAACTGAGCTCATGGCTTTTCTTCCAGATGTGTGAAAGAAGTAATAGTAATGTACCAAATTGACTTTCTACCTGCTGCCCAGACAAAGGCTCAGAATTGATGACCCCAAGAGCTTTTCAGAGGTGTTTTCTTGTTCAGTTTCCCAAGAGCTCACAATGCTTTGAAGGCCCAATAGCCCTCAGAGCTGCTGGGACAGTACTTGTGTATAGACAGTGAAGAGGAAACATGGTGCTGTGGCCTCCAAAAAAATTGTCTTTCCCAGCAGCAGCTCATCATCTTCCTCCTCCAGAGGTATCCAATTCAGGCAGCTGCATATAGCACACAGTGGCTCACGATTAAGACAGCCCTGGATCAAAGGCCCCAAGAGAGACAGCTGGCTGCACTGAATAGCCTCGAAGATTACCTCAGCAGGATGTTTTTGTACCTTTTGAAATACAGAGCTCCCTTCAACAACAGGCAGCAGATACTTGATGGTAAATCATATGTCAGAGACAGCCTACAAGCAAAGCACACAATAGATAGAGGATGACCCTATCCATTCATCAGGAGGTCTGCTCTCTGCCAGAGGAGACCAGGAAATTTGTTTGAGTTTTTTTCCCCTTTCTTTTTTCTACTGTCCTGCTAGGGGTTTTTTGCTTCCCCCTTTTTCAGCTCTACTGCACTCGAGAGTGGCAAGGCTTAAGAAAAGCTGGTTTTAGGTATGTTTGTGGTCATCAGGACAGTAAGTTGACATTGGAGAAGGCAAAACATTTGTTAGATATTTTCTCTCAGGCCTTCAAGAAAGCAGCAGTGTAATGCCAGTGGCAGCACTGCAAACTGACAGTGCAGGTGCCAACAAAGTCTGGCAGGAAGCTGAAAATTTCAAAAGAGTCTTAGCTGGTTTGGGACATGCAGGGCATGTTCATCCTTGAGAAAGAACCACTAAAACATGTTCATGCCAAATTTCAGTTTTGATGAACCACAGATTTGAAGGCAGTAAACACAGCATCCCAAAGCTTCCAACCAGCCATAATTGCAATAAGTTTTCTTTTCCTTAAAGTCTGGGTGTTTTAGATAGAGTGTCAAGGAAACTCACTTTATGACAGTGCTCCTGCTGTGAGTATAAATGTCCTTCTCATTACCCAACTGACAAGATGTGTCACTCAGTAAGCCACAGAACTGCATTTATGCTTAATTTCTTCTTTTTTTACTTCTCAAATTGAAGTTCAGAACCCCTACAAACTCTTATCTTGATTATCACTGGCTGTGAGCCAAAGCATACTTTGCTCAGCTCTCCGTAAGATGTAAATCAAGAGCAATCCAACAGCTTACTGGAGTATCTCGCATAAAAGGAAGATGGATCTACAGTCTGAGAAGAGGAAGCAAACTTGTGATTCCCTCTGAAGCACCTCAGCCAGCTCTAAAAACGATCTACTTTGTTAACCTGCCCCCGTGTCAGCCCAAGAAATAGGGCTGGCTTCAAGGAACAGCTCAAGCAAGTGCAGCAGGGACTACACACTTTTTAGAGATTCCCCAGCCAAGGTGAAATCTCGGGATTGTTCAAGGAAAATACAGCATGGTGGATTCAATAGCCTGAGAGATGGGAGGATGCTGCAACTCCATGCCCCCAGGTCCAAACAGTAGTGAGCCTAAAAATGTTTTCCCAGTAGGCACATGCACACACAGCATGTTTACATGCGACAAATATATGTACATACATGGCCAGCCACACAGATCACAGACAGACATTCGCATCAACACAAACAGCACCAACAGCCTCATCTCAATCCCTTTTCTAGCTGAGCAGAATAAAGATCCCCTAGTGAGAATATATATGCACTTATATAGCAGGTGGATCCCTCCAGTATCTGAGCTCAGAATCACAAAATCATAGGATTGTCTAGGTTGGAAGGGACCTTTAAGATCATCAAGTCCAACCATTAGCCTAACACTGCCAAAACCACCACTAACCCATGTCCCTCAGCACCACGTCTGACTGTCTTTTAAATCCCTCCAGGGACGGTGACTCCACCGCTTCCCTGGGCAGCCTGTTCCAATGCTTGACAACCCTTTCTGCGAAGAATTTTTTCCTAATATCCAATCTAAACCTCCCCTGGTGCAACTTGATGCCATTTCCTCTTCTCTTTGTCCGCTTGTTACTAGGGAGAAGAAGTCGATCTCCACTTCCCTGCAACCTCCTTTCAGGTAGTTGTAGAGTGCAATAAGGTCTCAGACACCCAGTCTGCCCAGTATCTGTCGCTAGATCCCAGTCTTCCCAGTTTCTGGCATCCATGTGAGCCTCCAAGGCTGCAGCCCTGCTCCAGCCGCTGGTACAAACCATGCCACCCTTGGTCCCACAGCCAACCCTGCTGTGCTCCTGCCCCTAGACACACAGGTGCTCTCCCACCCAGAGCTGGCCCTCAGAGACCCCCACCCACCTCTTGCTCCCAGAACATGTCACCTGCTGGCTGGCTGGTCCGGGTTGGTCTTGGCTAGTGATGACATGCTTGCACACCCGTGCTTGCTCCAGCCACACTCCAACCCGTGGTCAGCTCCAGCTGGTGCGCCCACACACCCATACATACCAGTGCACACAGAAAACAGAGACTCTCACCTGGGCAAGGGTTAGGAAACAATTTAATAAGAAGATAGGACAGACTGTGCTGACTGGGTGCAGAACACAGCCAGACGAGCATACTGACCAGCAAACTATTTACATGTGACCTTTTGTCCCTTTACCCCTCTCTTTTCCCATTCTTGTTCCTCCTGAAATCACCTAAACACCCCCAAAATTTTCCTCCCTCTGGTTGTCCCCCTAAGCATCCCATAATAAGTCCTGTGCAATTCCAAACCCCTCTTTCCTTGCATCCCATCCCGTGCCCTTCACGATAGGCAGTGACTCCCCTCCTAGCATGAAGGTGACCTGGAGAGCTGCTCCCAGTGACTCACAGGGAGGGGTTTCACCCCTGGACAGTGGGAGTGATGCCAAAAACACTTTGGTTCTTGGGGACTTTCTGACATCCTGCAAAGGAGTTGGGACCAGCCACCTGTTTGGAAGAGTGTCACAGGGCATCCCCGGTGCTCCCCAGGCTTGCAACCCTTGGGCTGAAATGGTAAAAGGTACGCGCTTGCTCACCATGGCATGGGCACCACAGCACCTGACCTATCACCAGGTTGCACAGCAGGCTCATCAGCAGTGCTGCCAACATTAGATCATCTCTCCTGACCTACAAATTTGATGCAGCTTGCCCTGTTTAGGATAATGCTTCAGCCAACAGATCGAGCCCCTCTACTCCGCTCTGGTGAGACCCCACCTGGAGTACTGCCTCCAGCTCTGGGGCCTCCAACATAAGAAGGACATGGAGCTGTTGGAGTGGGTCCAGAGAAAGCCACAGAGATGATCAGAGGGCTGGAGCACCTCTCCTGTGAGGAAAGGCTGAGAGAGAGAGTTGGGGTTGTTCAGCCTGGAGAAGAGAATGCACCGGGGAGACCTTAGAGCCCTTTCCAGTATTTGAAGGGGGCCTACAAGAAGGCTGGAGAGGGACTTTTTATAAGGGCATGTAGAGATAGGACAAGGGGTGGTGGTTTTAAACTGGAAGTGAGGAGATTTAGATTAGGTATCAGGAAGAGGTTCTTCCCTGTGAGGGTGGTGAGCTGCTGGCGCAGGTTGCCCAGAGAAGCTGTGGCTGCCCCATCCCTGGAGGTGTTCAAGGCCAGGTTGGACGGGGCTTGGAGCAACCTGGTCTGGTGGGAGGTGTCCCTGCCCAGGGCAGGGGGGGTGGGACTGGATGATCTTCACGGTCCCTTCCAACTCTAACCATTTTATGATTCTATGATTCTAATGGGAGATGAATATGTCTGTCCTGCTTGGAGTCAGCTGTTGCAAACATCAGACTCAAGCACCCCATACAGCATGTTTTCCCATCTCCCTGGACCCTAACTTGTATGTGCCGCTGAATCTCACTGCATTGTTTTCCTCTGCAAAACCAGCCAGGTAACCTCACCCATGTACAAACCAGCTTTACCACAGTCCAGGATGTCTGCTGCTTTTGTTCCAGGAATTCGTGGCGTTCTTGCTTCACTTGCATGAAGGAGACCCACCAACAGGGTTTTTGTGGCAGACATCTTGCTATTTCTCTGGCTGCAGAATTATAAAGGTGCTTTTCAGATACTCTGAGTGCTTCAGCACTGTTGGGACACACAATACTGAAGAACAATGGTGCAGCCACAGGGGAAGAGCAAAGCTTTTCAGATAGCCGGAAAAAAAAAAAAAGAAAATTACAGGCTTCATTTTCAAAGAATGGCTGTTTCATCCTTGTTCTTAGATTTGATGTTAATATTTGATGTCTAGTTATTTCTCCCGACAAAAGCTGTCCAGAAAAAAACCCCACAATCTTGTTCTCTACTCCCTTACTAAACTTCATGGGAGATAAAACATAGCTCCTCTGGTGGAGTTTGCTTCACTGGCACATAATTTTTTGGGTTTGTTTTTAAAAAGAGCTGAACAAGGATTTTGTTGGATTAACTGGCTTTCTCATAATAAAAGCCTTGAGTAGCTCTAATTGTATACTTGGCTTTGTTTACAACAATTATATCAGCTTTTCTTTTCTCTGTAATTTATTTCCAAGTGTTGTTATCCAGCACACGTTTATGTAATTATTTTTTCTTTTTCCAAATGGCCTGATTGTTCCCCAAATGCCTGAAGTTGTTGCTGTGCTAACTCATTGATGCAGGCTACTGTGTCCTGTGCTGCTGCCCTCACATCCCTCAGCAAAAAAAAAATGGAGAAGCAGAGGTGCACCTTTTTCTGGAGGTCTGAGTGGCAGGTTGGAAGCAGCACAAGGAATGCAGAGAATGGATATCCCAGATTTTGTGCCATGCTACAGAAGCAACAGCCCACTTTTCTTCTGTTGAGATTGAAACTTTTCTCAAGCTCCGGCAGATGGTTTCCATGAGTGGAAACCACTGGATACAACTTTGTGTTTCTGTTAGAAGACCAATATCGTGGCATAGCTTTTAGCCTAGAAATATGTCTAGAAATACGACAGCAATACTGATCTCTTTGTCTTGGCATTTCCCATTGTATGTTCACGTCGATGGGTTAAGCTTGAATATCTGGAAGTTAGTTGAATGTGTAATTGAAGATATGATATAGTGTCTATATACAGAGGGACATATGTAGATACAGATACTTGAATATATGATGTGTCTTTTGGAAGGGGGCAGGAATGAAAATGAAGACATTTCACTTTCTTTTTCCAATCGTAAGAAAACTGTAAGGCCATATTTTAAGCCTCGTGGTCTGGAGAGTGTCAGTTTGACTAGAAGAATTAAATTTGATATGTGTATTTCTGCCCTGAAGTTCAAGACCCTGGAAACACTGCAGGTCTGAGCTCTGAATCAGCACCTTGCACAACAGATGTCTTAACATCACAAATAACTATTAAAGACTGAGACAGGAGTAGGTGAAAAAAATCTCTAAGGATCAAGCATTAGACAACGTTCAACAGTCCAGGACAAAACTAGTATCTCAGTATTCAGCTTACTTGAATTTCTGAGTTTTCTCATGTCTTCAGTTCCCTCCCTTTGTTCCCTCATCCAGGTCTTGCTTTTCTCCTGGTCACTTGCTGTCTTTTTGTTGCATTTGACTTTGTGAGCACTGAAGTCAGCGTAAGCCCTATCGCTGGCTGAGATATCCTTGGGCCTCTGTACGCAGGCTGTGTGTGTGCACCTCGCTCCTCCCAGAGACCCTCCTCCAGTTGCCCTTGATGGTGGCTCTTGGAGCAGATGTGTCCCACCTGCCTTGTCTTGACCCTGGCCACACGCAGGATTCAGGTTTTGAGTTGACCTGAAAATAACATGTAAAGGATGCCTTAAGCCACAAACTGGTTTCGGTAACTGATCCTCTGAAGAGCACATTCAGCAGACACTCTCATACATCCCACTTTCCCAGGCCTTAGGGAAGAAATTGCCCTCCTTCAAACTCTGGGCATATTTGCAATGCCACAAAACACAGTAGCTGGGGAGCATGGCCACATGAACAAAACCTGAGGTACACAGTCTAGCTTCACTTCCCACCCCCCCAGCCCCCCCAAAAAAGTGTTTCAAATTTGGTTTGAAAACTTGCCAGATCTTGAACATGAAAGCCATGGGATGCTGAAGAGCTTTCAGCACATTCAGTGCTTTTCTCTGTGAAACCAAAATTGTCCTGAAGTGCCTTTGGCTGGTCTAGTTCCAAAGTGGGTCTGCCTCTCCATCGTTGTGAGGCAATCCTAGCTCTCCTTATCAAACACAACGTTCCTGGTATTTTGTCCGATCCATGAAGACACAAAGAACAACTAACAGCCCTTCTACTGAGCAAGAGCACCTTTTTTGTGAATGTAAGGCTTTTACCATATCCCTCTTCAGTCTTCTCTTTTCTGAACCGAACCACTCCTGTGGAATTTTGGCACAGATCATTGTTCTCTAGGACACTAAAACATCATAGCACCTCGATACCTCCCCGCAATTGAGCAAAATGCTCCTCACCCATTTTCAATTCCACAACAGGTAGTCTTTGGAAGCAAGTATTTCCCCTTGTCTTTGTTCCATGCCTGTTACCCCCAGATCTGGGTGCCTATCTCACCCAGAAGAGCCTAAACAAGCAAGAACTAGGTTGAAGTGTCATCTCTCCTGCACAGGCCAGATCCTCATTCTCCTTACATACACCTATCACCCACGACTCGGGCTAAAATATGCTGCAAGCCAATTCCTGGCCTTGTGGAGCTGGAAACAGGAGGAATGGGATGAAAATCACACCAGGTGGTTGGGGACTGATGACCCTCTGACAGTCCTTAAGGACCTGAAGATCCTCTAAGGAAACTGGGAAAACAGCTAATGTTCCTTCAGGGCACTGAATCCTCTTCCAAACCTGGTTCTGCTGATGCCACATATCTCCTCTCTCCCCATTGGCAGAACGTCTTTTTACCTGATGAAGTCCAGAAGCACCTGCCGCAAAGCCTTGGAGACCATGAGCTGCCACAAAACTTTACACTGGAGATGTGTGGTTCATGGGAAAAGCTCAGAGGAAGCTCCCTGCAACTCCTGCCTTTTGAGATAACCTTGTGTGTTCCAACACTCCCAGACCTCCTACGTAACGAGTTCATTTTCTCATGCAGACACATGTGTGTGATTTTGGGTGATGCACAGACACATCACAGCATACTGGAGGGCAAGAAAGACTTGAAGATGCATTGGTAGACCTGGGTAATGATCCCAGTCTGGAAAAATGGATGAGGGACTGCACTGCTTTTCTCTCCTCAGCTTGGTAGAGTGACATTTCTGCCTGTGAACCAAAGGATTCCGTTCATTAAAAAGTTCCAGAATTGTAGTTGAGCAAGCTGATACTGCTGTGAAAGGTGCTTACATGTAGAGATTGTCCCAGAAAGTGTCAATACCAGCCTGAACTCTCACGGTAGGAAAAAAAAAAAGTACAAATAATCACTCATTTTTTGGAGAAAAAGACAGGCAATGAAAATACTCCCAGTGTTCACAGCACACTATAAAAACTGACAGATAAAAAAAAAATAATACATGCTATTAATCTGTCAAGCATCTCGTGTTACAGCAGGGAGAAAACACCAAGCACAGGACCTAGTACCTCCCGTACCTTGGGAGAAATCTCAAACTGGAACAGCAGAAACTTCAGTTATGCTGCAGCTTGCATGAAATTTGTCATAAATAGACACAGAAAAGGACTGAATGAGCCAAGCTGGGCAGAGGGCTTGCAGCCTAATTCAGCTCCAATATGTGTCTGAGCCTTAAGATAGTGATGCAGGTTTCCCTCTTTGCCTACAAAACTCCTGTGAACAAGTTATCCAGAAGTATTTCCTGCTTTTAGCTTTCCTGACAAGGCTGCAATCGTAATAGAAAATTAAAAAATAAAAAAGTTTCTGCTGTTATTTATACTCTCACTGCTGATGCATTCATATGGCCAAGGCAACATGCAAACAGAGGAGCACCTGCTCTCCTCTCTGCGTGGTGCACATGCCTAGGTGGAAATCACCATGCTTCGTACTGAGCAGAGGAGCAACAATGCTGAACAGCAGCACCCACTGGCTCTGTCTTACATACTACAACGTAGACTCATAGATTCATAGGACCAGCTCGGTTGGAAGGGACCTTTAAAGTCACCGAGTCCAACCACCAAGCTAACACTGCGAAAGCCACCACTAAACCATGTCCTTCAGCACCAATTCTTTTAAATACGGCTTTTAAACACCTCCAGGGATGGTGACTCCACTACTTCCCTGGGCAGCCTGTTAGATGATCATAAGAAGGGAAAATAAACTGAAGTTGGCCTTTTCCAGCCAATGCAACTGTTTGAAGGAGAGTTCTGTTTTAACTTTTGTATTTCACCTTCCACTTGACCAACAGCGATACTTGCAATCTGCAGAAGAAAGGCTACCCCTTTGCAAGGCACTGCAGTAAGGAGCCCATTTTTTAAGTAAGCTCTGGAAAAAATCACTCACCTCTTCAGCCAACAGATGAGAAGCAGGCATCCAGCCCCAAGAAAGCTGCAAAGTGCAGTTCTGTCCACAACATCCTAAAAGCCAGGGACGGTAGGGAAACACTGGAGAGGAGCACCAAGACCACTGGATGATCCAATTTGACCTCTATGTGAATGCTCTGCTGATATCGGTGACTCTCGCATAGCACGTGCCTCCCATGGTACCTAAACACTATTATGAGACTGGACAGCCCACCTTGTCAAGATCTGATGCTGGTTTACGCTGCCCTGACAGCTTCCTGGCTTTGACTGCTTTCTATTTTCACTTTAGAGCATGTACACATTAATAACAGTGGCTGAGAAGTATGTTCTCATTATGAATGAAAATCTGCTCTCCAAAAAACTAATCAAGCAACACGTTCTTGCCCGAAGCAGCATTTTAATGGAAGAAAAGCTTCATGTAAATGTTACTAAATATCATCTCCTTACAGTTGCATGCTGTTTCCATTAACAGACTTTCCTAAAACTCAGCCATGCTGATAAATGTCATTTTTCATTATAATGAGAAAGTAGGGACACTTTGGATAGGTGTTGGTCTATTTCACATGCCTATAAAGTACATTGAAAAACAAAAAAGGAAATTCCTTCTATTATTGTCCTTCCACCACAGAACAGTGGGTTTCCCAGACTCGCATCCTCTCATCTACCAACCTGCATCCTGATTACCCGTCAGCGAAATGTGTAGTGATATGGTGAAGCTGTCCCCAGAGAAGCTCAGGATCTAGGGGAGATGAAGACTGTTTTCAGTTGTGAATAGAAAATAGCTGATCTCTTCTTCCTAACACCAGCCTAAGCTGCTTCCTTAGCAGGGTAGCTTTATTTATAATCATTTTGTTGTTTGCAATGTGATGAAAGACAGGAAAAGTGTAAGAGCGGATAACTGACTTCCCTCTATCGAAGCACTGATTTTGTTGCACCCCTTCTTGTCAGGAATGGGAGAGTTCATCCACCCTGCTATGGCCAACACGCCACACATCTTTCTAATTGTGGGCATGGTTTCTTCTCTCTTCCATGTAAGGAGAGAAGTGGTCCTTGGCTCTGAGAGCGAGGCACCGAACAGAAGTGTGAGCTATGACCCACGGCATCCCATCGTCTCCCCCGGCCCTTGGCTCACTCCCAGCCTACCAGAGCTAACCCAGGAGGTATTGACAGGGCTAAATTTAGAGCAGCAACACATGCAGTGGGACGCAGCAGCGGTCCTGGTACCTGAAACCTCGCTCAGCAGCTGTGGTATGACAGTGCTGCTTCTCCCTGTTCCCACACACAAAGTTGCACACCTCCTACCCCCTGAGTACGTGCACCCCTCCAACCGAGATACCACCTTGGTGCACGATATGGGTGGAAAACTGGCTGGCCAGTCAGGCTGAAAGTGTGAGCAGCACAACTGGATTCTTGCCCAGCTCTATTTTGCGTGGCCTTTTGGAAGACTCAGTAACTACCTGAGCAGCAGGATTTAATCTGCCAGGGGGAACGCAGGATGCCAAATCAAACAGAGATAAGTATAGAGATGGCATCCATGACCAGAGGAGCTTTGCATGGCCCCATCTGCCGCAGCCCCAGGCATGGGAGATACTGGTGTTAGAACCACTTTCCCCTCCAGCCAGCCCATTCTCCCTCTGCTTCTGCCCAGGAGATTGCCATGGACCTGAGCACAGGACCGGCACAGAGGGGCCACTGCTCCCTGCCCCATCACTCCTCTCTTTGCTCACCAGAGCTGCTTCGGTTCTGCAAACACAAGAGAATTAGCAGCTCCCAAGAAGTAAATGCACCTTTTCTTCCAGTAGCCAACGGCCCAAAATAAAATATTGCAGCTCCTGGTATGGTGTGGGATGGCAAATTACAATAATGCTTTCTAGGACACCTATGTTGTGGACTTGGCTGTGGCATACAGCTACACTACGACTTTGCCAACCTGTAAATTATAAATTACAGTTTTACTCTTACTGCTGACACCCTCCCACCTTGTGATGGATGTGTCTTTGCACAAGAAAAGCATATATAGCTCAAAAGATAAATTCTTAATAAGGATTGAAAAGTTGTTTTCACTTTTTAAATGCAGCCTGTATTTAAAGAAAAAAGAGTCTGGGTAAGGCAAAGAGCTGAGGAGGCTACCTAAGCAAAGAAACAAAGCTTAGGAACTGAATGACTGTGGGAGCACTATATGATCATGGCACGTACAGATCTAACACACAAAACTGGCAGAATCGAAGAGCTCTGAGCTACTCTGTGTTTCTCATGGGACTAAAAAAATTGTGAAAGTGGAGCTACAGAATGGGGAGAGGAACTTCTGTTCCTCTTCTCAAGTCTTTCATTCTCACAGTCTGCAGCATTGGCAGATGACCTAAAGCAAAATCCTTCACAAGGAGGAACTTACTGTGGATCAATCCGCAAAGGCACACCTGACATTATAAATATCCTAACCTGTTAAGTGCTTAGAACCATTTTGAACATCACTCTGGGGCAAAAAAGAGGTGTTTGAGTGAGCTGTAGTGAAACACATCATCCCTCCCACAGTCTGTCTACAGTTAATCACTACACACTCTGATTTTGCATGGCATGACATGGGAAACCTGCTTAAAGCTCTGTCCAAAAGGGAGTGTTTTAGTCTGGAAACTATTTTGTCAGACAAGTCAGCTTGCTAAATTCAACCCACAAATAGTTTCCATCTCCCTGAAATGCGTTTTCTCTGCTACTTTACGACTCTGCTCAGATCCCCCAAGCTGCCCCACAAGGAAAGTGAAGCAGAAACATGCTGAGATTCAAGCCTGGCTCTGCAAATATGCCCTTCCTTGGGGGTGAAACTGGCAATCTGTGTTGGGCCTGCCAGAAAGTCACCTGAAAAAACAGCTGAAAAGACAAACTGGGGTTAGAGCTGGCACTGGGAAACAGCTGGATCTTCTCCTTTTGCAGGGTGATGCTGCGCCACCCTGGGGATCAGCGGCCTGTCGCTAACACCTATGGGCATCTCTTTGCCTGGTCTGTGGGATTATCTGTGTGACCTACTGCTGCCCAGCAAGACAGCTCTCCCTCCATGTGACACCATCTCCAAACAGCATCCACAGAACCCCGCCACGTGTGTCCTCAGCACCTCCCCCTCTCCTATCTCCATTGACCCAGCACATGAAGGAGCGTTGTTTCAGCCCAGCTACATCAGTCAGGCCTCCGGCCTGCCAGCTCAGGAATCCGCTTTTAGAGAATGATGTTTGAACAAGCAGCACATCTGCCAATACTCCCAGCGATGGCAGCTAGCAGCAAATAAAGCAGGGCATTTCAGTAGAGAGAGGGACAGCAGTGGCAGTCTCAAAGTGTGTTTGTTTTGCTTCTACATTTCCTAAACAAAATATCCCTAATTTCTATCCGAATATATTATTTTTGGGTTTGCCAGTACACGCGGGGGTTTTTTCCCCCCCAAATGCTGGAAGGACGTTACAACATAAGCAATTAGCTTGGCCTCACATTTTAAAACAGAAGTCTATGCAAAACAGCAGCAAAACAAGAAGGTAAATCTGCTATGAGTTTGTCCACAACAAAAGTTTGCCCATTACCAGAGACAACCCCTAAGCAGAACAAAATCAGCAAAGAAGCCCACGGAAATAAGGGCAGATACAGGTGAATTCTAAGGCAGATCTTTTTTCACCACCTCTCAGCCAGGCCAGGAACACACTGGAATGGAAAACTTCCAGCACAACTGACACTGACTCATATAATTTCTCTCTCTCTTAACTTTTCTGGAGCACAGCAGTGTGGGCAGATACGTCCCTCAGCACCACGTCTGCCCCTCTTTTAAGTACCTTCAGGGATGGCGACTCCACCACTTCCCTGGGCAGCCTGTTCCAATGTTTGACAACCCTTTCAGTGAAATATGTTTCCCAATATCCATCCTAAACCTCCCCTGGTGCAACTTGAGGCTGTTTCTTCTTGTCCTATCGCCTGTTACTTGGGAGAAGAGCTCAACCCCCCCTCGCTAAACCCTCCTTTCAGGGAGCTGTAGAGAGCGATAAGGTCTCCTCTCAGCCTCCTTTTCTCCAGGCTGAACACCCCCAGTTCCCTCAGCTGTTCCTCAGAGGACTTGTGCTCCAGACCCCTCACCAGCTTTGTAGGGAAGGTTTGTTCAGGTCAAACCCGTGCCATTGCCTGCTCACCCTTTAAGGCATCACACACTGTAATATCTGAGGGTCTCCCACCACAGGCACATGTCACAGCTATTAGACAGCGCTTGCTGGAGGTGCTGGACACACAGCCTATGCTACATGTCCACCTTTTGGGTGTTGCTGTGGACCAGAAAAGGAGCCCACCTCCCCACCCAAGGGCTCTGACACTGAATGACATGTCAGCCAAGGCTCAGAGCTCAGCGTGTGTTCCCCATCCTCCCCTGCAAGCCTGACTACCCCACAGGGCGCATGCCTGGCATTTCCTTCCCACCAACAGTTTCCACTTCTGATGAAGTGGTATTGAAACAGCTACGCTCAATCATCCAGGGCCAGGGTTAGCATCACGGCTGTCTTCTTGGAGATACGGTCTAAAATGTGTCATGAGTACGTGTTCCTGATTCTCCTGGGCACAAAGAGCAGAGATCCCCATTTCCTTCTGCATGTTCAGGCCAAATGGACACTTTCTCAAGAGTTCTTTCTCACACCACTACCTCTTTGTGGAGAAGTAAGAGAATTTGATAAAAATCAGGATTCACCACAGTGAGAAGGGCTCATGGGACATCACCACACAATGCCAGCAGGCCTGGCACAGCCTCCAGGTTCTTTCAGGAGCATCTGGTTTTCTCATTTCCGAGAACCACCCCCTAATCCTACATCCCCAGCTGAGACTACTCATGAGACAAGACACTCCAGATTCTGGCTTTGTTCGCCTCACATGGGAAATAAAATCAGCCTTTTTTTTTCCCTGGTGTTTGCTGTCTTTGTGGTTTCACCTGCTGGCCACATGCAAGAAGATGATCCTCTCTGTGCAGCCAGAAGACTTATTGAGCAGACTACAAACTCTGTAACATACTTTTATCGCTACAGCCGCAGCAGTTTATCTCAAACATAAATAGGTGACACAAAGGCAGGGAAATGTCAGGGACACCATGATGAAATCATCTGAAGAAATAAGCGATGCTGCTGTTGATTTTGGTGTAAAAAAATAGAAACTTTTCAAAAGAGCTGAGGTATCTGCTGCAAATTAGATATGAGAGATAAGGGGGAAAGAAACAGAAAGAGACTAACACAGACAATAACCAACTCCTTTGAAAGGCCAAGAAAAAAAACCACAACAAAGAGAAAGATTTCCAAAAGGACTATTTAAAAGTCTAAATGTTTGAAAACCTAAATAAAACATACACAAATCAATGTATCATACTGAAAAATGTATTCATTTCATATTTTAGTGCAAGTAATTTCCTATTTTTTGAAGGAAAGAGGCTGTCTGAGAAAATGAGTGGTTCTGTCAGCAGAGAAAAGAAAGGACTCTGCACAGATTCTCTGATGTCTAATAAGGGTTAAGTCTGTTCTCCAGTCTTTTCCTCAGTAGGAATATTAGTAGGATTCCACCTTTCGACTTAAGCCATCTATTTTTATTACCTTTGTAGGGCCCTGTTGTCTCTTCATCTGCTGTTCTGGTGTCAAATTTCGCTGAGATGGGTCCAGTTGCAATGTTTTGGCCCTTTCCTACCCAAAAAAATGTTTGCAAGATTTCCCCCAAAAGATTTTGGGGAGGCTGAAACTAACAACCCTTCAAAATTATCGTTAAAATATATAAAGCTATTGTAATAACCGTCCCCTTCTTTCCAATGACTTACTGCCATTCTTTCAACCTGGACTCTTGTAAGAGCATGCGTTGACTGTACAATTAACTAATGGCCACCCCACAAAGAAATCCTATTGCTCGGTCATTTATACATGTTCTTTTAATGAAATGAACAACAGGTATATGCTGCTGAACTTAATATATTAATAGCGTTGGATTAGACACTGTGCTGTAGAAGGGGTGCTGCTGCCAAAAACAATGAAGAGGAAAGCCAAGACATCAATTAAACTGTCGGTTACTATTAGTAGGATCATTCTGATTTAAAGCAATCCCATCAGAATGCGTCCACTATCATAACCAGAGCAAAACGAAAGAAGAAACACAGCTAAAAATCAGGCTCCCCATCCAGTTTGCTGTTCCAAGTGCCTTTGGAGCACTTGGAAATATCATTCACTGGAGTCCAAGGAGAAAGCTGAAGTCCAAATGAGCAAGCGTAGAGTTCACCTATGGAAGGAAAAATGACCTATTTTGCTGATTTCCTCCAGGTATGAAACCCATTTTGATGTTGCATTGTATTTGGCAAGTGACCTTTAAAAATAAAACACAAGTGACTTTTCCAAGTCATTTGTAGTCTCTATAAAGTGGAAGGATTCGAGATGAATGACTGGTAACAGAGGATTGATTTGGGCACTAAGTAAACGTAAGTGGATGGAAAAAACCAGCAAAACGTAAAGAAAAATGGATTATCAGGGAGCCTGACAGGAACAAGACAATGCCAAGAAAACAAATGAAATGCAGTAATGAAATCAAGTTTTGCCTGTGATGCTTCAGTCTATACCGAAACAAGGTTTATTGTGCTTGGCCGTGGACTGCAAGAGAAGGCAAGTGCATCAGTCTGAATAGAGCTGTTTCTTTTTTCTCTAGTCTGGCCTTTGTCAGTGCACAACAAGGAAGATGTTTTTCCTAGAAGTGTGTATCTTCCACCTGAAGATAAATACTGGAGATCTGCAAACTTATTCCTGACCAAAGTTTATTCAAACTGCTACCCCTTTCCCTTACAGGCATAGCAAACAGCCTTGCTGGAGAGACTTCGCTGCCTCGGCCAAGAGGGATTGGGTGGCAGCTTAGTTGGCACCTGCACCTTGGTAGCCCCAAAAAGCTCCATCCATCTGCAGCAAACCACAAGACCACTCTCTCAGAGTAGAGCACCGGTGCCAAAAGGCCCCGACTGACTCTCCTTCCACGAAAACCAACCTGATGTTAGTGCCAGTGTGAGAAAGAACTTGGCATTTCAAAGCCAATCCAGGCACTGCCACAGCAGGAGCTAAGCCATCAGGCAGAAGCTTCCCTGAAACCAGTCAGCTTCAACATATCGCTGGCTTAAGTCTATTTTTGCCAGGAGGCGCCGAAGGGCCAGACGGATTTGACCACAACAATCTGCAGAAACATCCTGGTGTGAAAGTGCCCAGGGAAAGGCTGCCCGTACAAGGAGTGATGCATCAGGGTTTCCAAGCCGAGAGACAGAGCCGCCACAGAGACAACCGAGAGCAGTCACAGCCCACAGGCTGGAGATAAGGAGCGTATTTTAAGTGCTGCACTGAAAATACGTGACCTTGCTATTGCGAGGAAGCAAGGGTCTGATCCAAAACCCCCTCAAAGTCAATGGGATGATTTCAGACCTTGCTGGGTCATCAAAAGGAAGGAAACAGCAAGGGTTAGCTATATCCTTTCCTTTGCTCTGCTACTTCAAAGTGCCAGGAGGCTGTGACAAGACACCCACTCTCAGAGGTTTTTAATCCTCGTATTTATTCCGTATACGGTTGCTTATATAATTATATGCAATATGTACGGTTGTCTAATCCTTAGAGGACACGTCAACTCCATCTAAAGCAGGGTGAGCAGGCACACTGTCTTTTAGGGATAACTTTTTTTTTTCTTCAAAGAACAATCTATTGCCTTAGCAAATCAAATGCAGAAAGCCGCATATCTCTAATTTTGTTCAAAGAAATATTTTTGTATTTTTTCTTCTTTTCAAAATTCAGGCTCGAAGTATTTTCAGTGAGCACAGAGGCATTTGTCTTGCGTAAGTTAAGCTGCCACCTTTTCAAATTATTTGTCATGTATATTTGTTTTATAAGGTGAGCAGTTAGTTAATTTAGTTAATACTATATTTATCAGCACAGAAGGGAATCTCTCAACTCTATGAAAACTTTGTCATAAAGCAAATCTGAGCAGTAGCACTGAAACATATTTTTCTTTCCTCTCTTGAGGTGAGATGGACACCCTGAACTTCCCAATTCTGCTACAGGTGCCAGGACAATGGTTCAGATTGGCAAGAGACTTTACATCCTTCTCAGTGCCCTGGATCATGCTATACAAAGCTCATGTGCTTCTTGATTCTTGCCAAGGCTGAGGTTGTGACCCTGGCTGGCAATGGTTAACAATTCCAGCTGCTTACAGTGAAAGAAGATTTTGCTTTGCTATTCAAAATAGTTCAGTAGAAATTTTCCAGTAATATTAGAGAGAGTGATGATGCATTCCTCATTACATACACAAGGAGGGTTCTCACACCACCCTATTACTTTCGCCAAAATAATGTGGTTTTGACCTAATGTGTTGCAATTAGACACAAACAACACTTCAGGGACTGACATGGTTAGCTCTTCATCATTTAACATCTATTATAGCTGTATTCTTCCCTTTCATCCCAAAGGCATTCCATAAGACAACCAAGTGTATTCGCATATTTGGTTTACAAAATAGAACTGGAAAAGTACATATTTCAAACACAATCTTACTCAGAGGTAGGAGGATGTTTTGTTTGTTTTTTTAATAAAACAAGACAAATGGTTTTTGCGCATGCTGGACTCCACAAGCAAGGGCTGAAAAGCCAAAGGCACTTCAGGAACTTCAGGAAAGCTTGAAATTAAACCAGACAAAGAACAGCAGGCACTTGCAAAGGTTTCAGGGAAGGGAGAGAGTTCCAGCGTTATCTAGTAAAACAGAATCTAAGCAGCATTTCTTATTATTTATTTTTTTTTTTTACATCTTGGCACAAACCTACCTGTTTTGCAGCTGGCTTTGTGAAGACAGAAGGAGAGAAAAGTTGGTGACCTGAAAAACTACCTTGTTTGTTCTGAACTGTGAGATGTTCGATACATTTCTAGCTGTTAGACTAGACGCTGCAGTGGAAATCAAAGCACAATATGTGTTCTGACGCCTACAGTAACAGAAGACAGAAGTGAAACTGCTCATTGTTTAGCATTGCTGGTTTGTTCCTTGCTACATCACATACATTAACTTAGGATTTAACGTTTTGTGCGACTCTACGCCATGGTTTCCATCAACACACCCTACTGGCATGAAGCACTCTGAAAATCTTGGACATTACCACAAGCAAATTCCATGCACATTCTGCAGCTACCAAGCAATTCGCAAAATTAATTTAAAATCAAACTGAAAAAATACTCTGGATTTTGGATGTGAACCTTGCAAGGCATCTGAGCATCCACTGACTTGCGCTCAAACCAGAGTGGGGCTGACGACAGTGTGTCCTTCTGATTCAGTTGGTATTCTCACTTATTTCTGTATTCTGAGCAGAACTTGCATAGAAAAATATTGTCATAATGGTTGCAAACACTGACATTTTACTACAGAAAAAAAAAAATGCCACTGCCATTTCAGGAGGCTGTGCCTGCCTGAAGTCCAGGACAACTTTTCCATTGGGACTGTCAGAAGGAAGAGGAATATCCTTCAAGGCCTCAAAACATAGATGGGACAAACAAATGCTAGCCAAACCCAGATAGGTCAGAGTAACGGACATCTTGGAGTGCTGTCCAGGCAGAACAAAGGGAGTGAGGTTTGAAACTGAGAGCTCACAGGATGCTGTAGATGACACTCAGAAACAATTTTTCACTGGCACTCGCAGTCAGGAAAGCAGCCCGTATATCCTGGAAGGGGCTTGATTCAAGAAGATGTGCATGCAAGCTTTGAGAAGTTTTGCAACATTGGTCTATACCTAATTCTGATGGTATAGGACACATGTCAGATGATGTAAGAGAGGGCAAGACCCAGAAGAGAGCTCGCCTGAGCTGGCCAGGAGTCACCAGCTTTGGCTAAAAGCTACATAAAATTGGTGCTGCATGCAAGCAAATGTGCCCCATGACAGGCAATGACACACAAGTGGATCAGGTTATGAATGCCTTCCGTGGAGAAAAAGACTTTAGACAAAGTAATCCCATCAATTAAAACACAATGCGAGGGAAGGGATTTGCCATCCAGCCCTTTGAAAGGAGCAGGCGTATTTTATGCAGTCAGTTTTAAATATCGCTGCAAATACGACGCACTAAATCACAGCAGTTAAGGCTTACAGTCTATTGTAAGTCTTCATCTAGATTTTGATTAACTAACAAAAATAATATTCCCTAATCCTCCAGAGAACATGTTCTTCGCTGTCCCGAGAAAGTGAGATAACTCTTGTAACCGGTGCTGCAGGTCACCTACAAATGAAACTTGCATTTCAGAGAAGTTCAGAGCAAGGTAAAGTTGCACAACTTTTGCAGAGCATGCATTTAAGATGTTTTCTGCAGCAGAAGCAATAAATGGAAACATGAAGTTAGGTTCTGACTCTTGATCAAAGGATTATGGAATTTAAACTATGTTACATCAAAGCTTTAGAGAGAAAAAGGGGATAAAGACACAAATAATCATGCCTGCTTGCACACGTAATATATGCTTCTCTTCCCTTTTGGCTTCTTTCCTTGCATCCATGATGTTTAAGAGATCACATTGTTCATGTATCTTTCAGTCCTCCACTAATAAATTTTACCACGCTAATCAGTCTCACTGGGGAGTTGATGTTTCCAGGATTTTATATCCCTACAGGTTTTGTGAAAATTGGCACCTAGCTAGAGGAAAGTGGTCCAGAAAGTGTTCTCCCTGTCTGTTATAAACTGTGCTTGGCAGCAGCTGGCGACCCATCAGCGCAAGTGTGCTGGCTGGCTAACGAGCACGGATGTCGTTCATCATTACCTACAGGCATCATAGATGACAGGACAGAAGCTGCCCGTAAAGGAAACCAGGTTTATCTAGGAAAGCAGTTTTAATTAGTTCTGCTTGTTGAACACCTTGTTTTGTAGGACATTGAAGTCCTCGTGGTGTGTCCTGCATCATGGTCCTTCTAGCATGGACCCAGAAAAGGAGGAACACACACAACAGTAAGACAGACAGAGTGCAAATGTGAGTCTGCGATCCCCAGCGCTACTGGCCAATTCCTGCAGGGCGGGCAACAACCCTTTGGTAAAGAAATAAGGGAAGAGCTAGCAGCTATTTGTTTTCCAAAGCGCTGGTTTTCCTTGAAAGAATGAAAGTATATCACGCAAATATACGGGCTGTACAGAGGCCAGATTTTATTTGGTTGGGTTTTTTGCCTTGAGTGAAATGTTAAGGATGGTGACTTTTTCATAGCTTGCTTACTGCAATAAAAACCCTGGTGGCCAGCCATTTGCACAGGCGGGAACTTTGATGCTTGCCTGCAATGAAACAGATTGGAGGAGTCTCATAGCGGCGTAATCGCCCTTACAGAGCAGACATCCCACACTTCATTTGTCACCCCCATAGTCTCAGTGGCAAAATTGAAAAAATGCGCAACAATAAGTAATCAACCTGTAAACACGCCAACCATGTGTCGAAATGAGGGATAGAGCACATTCACAGGAGGGATTTAAGAACCTGTGAAATAACTAGCGGTGACAGTAATTTCTCTGTGCAAGCAGATACCATACTAAAAATGGTTTTGTCCCAGTGAAACATTCACTTTCTAGCAAAAACTTTGGTGTGGGTGGTCAGAAATCCTACCTGTATTTAGTTATGATCCACTCCACCACCTGATTTAGAAGTATTTCATTTGCTTTATGTCCCTGCTGCCTTTAAAGCACCCCCAGCCAGAGATTTCCTCCTTTGTGATCACGTGCTGTATCTCAAAAAGAAAAGGGACAAAGCTGCACCTCAGCTAGTGAATCAAACGTGGTTTGGCCCTGAAGCCAAATTGGATGAAATACTTGCATTCATACCATGACATGCTCTCCTCTAAAACAGGCTGGCCACATCCAAATTGACTTTGGGGACAGCAGGAAACCCTTTACCAGTACGTGTCACTCTATCATACCAGTGCAGTCAGGAGTGCACAGTTCTTTACAGGACAGGAGGTCTTTTACTGAAGATCTCTTTATAATGGGAAGTTCAGGAGACCATCAGAGCAAGCAAGCGCCAGTCATACCACTGGCACTTACTCAGCCTACAGAGCAGCAAACAACTTGTCTGTCCTGTGTTTGGTTTTTGTCTAGAAAGTCTACACATCTCACCTGTGGAGATCCAAAATGTGCAGGTCCCGTGTGGGAGGGATCTATTTTTTCCATGCACACATTATCTATTTCTTTTCATACATGGAACTTAAGGTATTATAGCCTTAGGTAACTGAAAAAACCCCACCTTGCTTCATTTGCTTTTTTTTTTTTTTTTATTTCGTATGTGCCACAACATTCATTTTGAACACGGTAACACCAGTTTCATCTTTCTTAGGAAGAAAGGCATATCTACCATCACCACAAAGAAGCTTTTGACCTTTGCCCATGCAGGTCCCGCAAGCAAATACTGGTTTAATAATGCACAGTGGCCCAAAACCCTTGCTGAGACACAAACACCACTGCCCTACCAGCCAGGCAGGGCTGATGCCCAGACACGTTACAAGGTTAACTCAAAAACTAGCCACAGACCAAGGAAGAGAACTAAATTCCCGAGGGGCTGAGCAAAGGGTCCAGTTAGAAGCATTATCCCACTCTTTGTTGCGTGGCATGCAAAGCAAGGACTCCCTCACCCCAGGGCTGTAGAAATACCAGACACTGCTGGAAGCCAGAGCAGCCTTTGGCTGGGACAGCGCAGCAAGGATAGTCAACAGCTCGATGTCCAAGTGGAGACCAGTGATGAGTGGATTAGATATTAGGAAGGAATTCTTCACTGTGAGGGTGGTGAGGCACTGGCCCAGGTTGCCAAGAGAAGTTGTGGATGTCCCGTCCCTGGTGGAGGTGTTCAAGGCCAGGTTGGACAAGGCTTTGAGCAACTTGGTCTGGTGGGAGGTGTCCCTGCCCAGAGAAGGGGGGTTGGAATGAGATGGTCTTTAAGGGCCCTTCCAACTCCAATCATTCTGTGATTCTGTGATGTCCAAAGCTTAGTGGAAGGGGGAACAGCAACGCAATCAAGTAAACTAGCTACAGCAGGGGCACCTAGGCACCTCACTAACCCTTCAGGGTGCACAATTGCTTTGTACCTTCTAAACAGAAAAGCAAACACCAGCCATCTGTCAGCAACTCCTTCAGTGAGGCAGAGTAGAGGGGTTTGTTAAATCCGAAAGGCCTTAAAAAAACAAACCCACCAACAGCTGAATACAGTACCAGATCAAAAAAGGTAGTGGTCTCAAAACGCTCAGCCAAAGATTAATGAGTTGCACATAAACTAGGGAGGAGACAGGGAACCAGAGAGGAGGCACAAGAGATGGATGCCAGAGCCAGATTTTGAGGGTAGCTCTTGGTGGAGTGCAGATGGGTCAGGAATGCGCCCCAGTGACCCAGATGAGAGGTCTGAAAAGACCCAGATGGACTTTGGCTTTGCCACACAAAAAACAAACCTGTAAACCGCAGTAGGCACCTGCCGGCAATAGACAGACAAGGGGATCCTGCTGCATGGGGATGGTGCATGGACAACCCACATGCTTAAACACATGCCTGCTCCATGTAGCCATGGGGCAGCAGGGACAGCTGGAAACAGTAAGATCTTGCTCCAGGTGTTGAGAAGGCAGCTGTCCATGCTCTTACACCTTGCCAGGAATAACTAGTGCTCTGCTCTGCCCAGGGCATCCACCCTACAAAACAGGGAAGGGACCTCCAAAGTCCTTCATCCCAGATCCTGCTTGGAGCAGGACTATCCCCAAACACTAGGTCTGGGAGGCCATGGATTAAATCTGCAGGGTCCTGACAACTGCCAGGGTTGGAGAATCCTTAGGCCTCTTGTCAACTCTTCACAGATTCACAGAATCACAGATGAGTAAGGGTTGGAAGGGGCCTTCAGAGATCATGAAGTCCAGCCCCTGTGCCAAAGCAGGGTCACCTAGAGTAGGTCGGACAGGAATGCATCCAGGTGGGTAGAATGGTAGAATGGTAGGGGTTGGAAGGGACCTTCGGAGATCATGTTGTCCAAACCCCTGCCAAAGCACGGTCGCCTAGAGCAGGTTGGACAGGAATGCATCCTTTCTCCAGAGAAAGATGCTAGTGCTTTTCCACCACAGCAGGGAAGAATGAGATTGCTCTGGGATTTCTTTAAAGCCAGACCCTCAGTATCCTGAAATTTGCTCTACTGTGTATTTTGGAGGAGACGGCAAGTTTCTTTGTAAGTTATGATACATGTTTGAAGTTGGGCATAGAGATATGCACTATGGATTTACACATCTCCACTTGAAAAGCTTCCCAGTCCTGCTCAGCCCTGTGACTGAGCTAGCACCCTCATGCAAGTTTGCAAACTGTGAGGGGGAACTGGAACTGAAACCAAAGCAAGTGAGATTTGGGAACATTTTAGGTAGGTGCAGTAATGGTTCGAAAGGACAGTTGAGACACCAGCCTGCGTAAGGGGCCAAGTTGAAAGTAGTCTCACCCTGTTTCAGTGCATACAGGAACCAGCCAGATGCACTGGGACTTCCTTTTAGCTACTGAAGTCTGAACCCACTCAGTGCCACAGGGTTTTAGATTCACCCTTTGTATGAATCATCACAGATAGAGGGCCCTACAGTGCAAAACGCCTCTATGTAAAGCATATTCATAATATCCATATAAAAAAAAAAAAAGTGTATTCATAGTATCTATATGAGTAAAATTTGCCAATGGAACAAATGCGTGAACAAATTATTCTGCACCACGACGTCACCAAATAGGTGAGCTGGCAGGAGGAGGAGCGGAAGCTTTTAGCAGGGAAAAAGCTGCGCTAGAGCCACAACGGTGAAGCTCAGTCCTACCACATTCAACAGTGCTGCATTCAAGTCTCCCCTCAGCTCTTGTGGACTACCTACAGGTAAAAAACTACCTGATCACCACAGAAAACAAATAGAGGGAGAAGGAAACACAGTGTCTGCAAATCACACCTTGAGGATGAAAGGGTAGGATATGATTGCCATAAGAAAATAAGGCAACGGGAAGAACTCTTCACATTTTATATTTAAGAAAACCTCCCTTTGTGTTGAAGGTCAGGCTTTAAGCTGGCTTTAGCAGGTGATGCTGCCCAGGCTTTGATTCACATGAGCCCTGGGAAAGTGAAAAAAGTTGTGAGATGACATTTCACTTTATTATTTCCCATGTGCCTGCACCTAACATAAGACCCAAATGCATCTCCAGGCACAACTGCAATGTAAATAATGAATTAACATAACAATACCAGTTAGACAGTGCTTTAGGCTCTAGTCAGCTAATACGGCAAATGTGAATTTTTCATAAGATCATAACAATCCTGCCAGTCTATAACATCCTCTTCTCAGTTTTTCACTGAAAAGGTATGAACATCTACAACTCATTTTCAATCATCATCACATTCTGAAGGAGTTTTTATTATCTCTAGTAATGACTCAGAAGAGTGGGAAACAACAGTTACTCTAGCTCCAAGTCTAAACAGTAATGACTTAAAATGCTTCAGTTTCTGTCTTCTGAACTGTCTGATTCTCAATCAATTGGAGGATATCAGAACATATTTACACTGAAGAATAACAGATGTTTTCATCTTAAGTTAAATTTAAACTCAGCATCAATCTCCCAGAGAGAAATGAGATAACACAGGATCTCTACCAGTCTTTCAGATATGCTGAACTACCGCTGAGTAAAACAGCTCAGAGCTGAGCCTTGGCTATACCTTGCCAGTTTAACTAAACCCATCTCACTGTGGGACTAACTGCTGTGTGTAGGAAAGCCCTGAAATATCTTTTTCTTTTTCTAAATCTGATGTTCCAAGACAGACCATCGTCATCGTGGCTCAAGCACAATCGCTCAATTCAGATCATGAATGAATTTGATATGCTTTACCTGATTGAGGCAACACTTGCCCACATAACATCCTTCCACTGCCTTCCTCCCTTGTGTTCCGTTGCTCACGTGCCCTGCACTGTGCGGATGCACACACACAATTCTGCCATCCCAGGCTTTGTCTGTCTCCTGCCATAGGGACAGGGGAAATTCCTTCTCTGGACATCCTGTGCATCCCACTAGATCTGGTTTGGGGATTTGCCCTATGTTTAAGGAAGATGCCTGAGTCCACTAATAGTCCAATTTCATATTCCCAAAGTACTACTGTTGTGAATTTTGTAGCAAGGGCTATAGGAGACCATATGAGCCCACAAATTGCCAAGAAAGCTTACTTTCTTGGTCCTTATCTGGCAGTTTGCTATTTCACAGTGCTTTGCAAAAGCACCCTGCAGTATTCCTACTGCCAGGGCAACGGGGGCATCAACTGCCAAAGATTACCTAAACAAGATTTTCTGCTCTAGGATAAATTCTACATCGTCAGCACAGAGTGAACAAAAGCCGGGGGGGGTGGGGGGTGGGGGGGGTGGAAGGTGGGGAAGGTGTGGAAGCACAGAGACAAGGTCCAAGAACTGCATCACCTTAGCCGGCTGAGGAAGCAGCAAAACTTGGTGCGGAAAGTCAGACTTTGCAGATCTATTTTCTGGGCTTTGCTCAGCAGTTGGGCCCTGGGCATAACATTTCTTCATATCACAGAATCACAGAATGGTTTGGCTTGGAAGGGACCTTAAAGAACATTTCATCCCAACCCCCCTGCCATGAGCAGGGACACCTTCCACCAAACCAGGTTGCTCCAAGCCCCACCCAACCTGGCCTGCTTCCTCACTTTTCTTCCAGTTCACCTCTGTTCAACCTGCAAACTCTTCAGGTCAGGGACAGTCTCTCCTGAAGGCCCCTACAAGCTAACCCAATGCTCCTCAAGGTGAGGAAAGCTGCTCCCCTCCCCATGTACTTGGCCAAGCCTTGGCTCCACAAGTGTCCTGAGCAACCCAAGTGTCTTTGTCCAAAATAACAGAATCAAGAATGTGTGTTGGGACACTTCAGGCACTGGATTAATGACAAAACCACCTTGTTGTTTTTGAAACCCAGCAAGTTTCACTGACAGCTGTAGAAGTTTTGTGACTACTCCTCTTCTGATCCAATGCTGAGCTTCAGCAGTGTTCAACAAACTTCTCTCTGAGGCAAGGCCTTTCCTGGATTAAAGCTTGTGGCACACAGCTGCTGTCCCCAACCTGTTTCCTTCCTCATGGGGCTGGCTGGTCTCCCTCAGCCCACTGCTTGGCTGTCCTCACTTCCTTGGGCCCTTCACCACTGTCACCTCTCAAGATGGATGTCTAACAGCAGACTCAAAGCAGGTCTGCTGAGCAGCAGGAGATGTACATGACTGTGCCAGAATGAAGGCAGCGTCAAGGGACAAGGAGGGGTGGAAGAAAGCTACAGCATGGAGTGGTAAGAGAAAACCCTCCTTACCCTCTAAGATACCATGACAGGATAGGTACGAGGTAGATGAAGTGCATAATAAGATAGAGGAGGAACCTGCACAAGCAGTCTTGCCAAGATCAGAGAGACCAACACTTTGCAGCAGAACCTGCATTAAGACCAGTGCCAAGAAGAACCAAGAGTGAGTTTCGGTCATTGGTGATTCCCTCCTGTGCAGAACAGAAGCACCCCTTTGCAGATTGGACCCTTTTCTGCCTCTCTGGGGCCCAAATTAGGGGTGTCACCACAAGACTGAAGAGCTTCGTACAACCTTCAGACTACTTTCCATTCCTGCCCTTTCACGTGTGTACTAATGATGTTGCAACAAAAAGTCTGACGTCAATCAAAAGAGATTTCAGAATACTGAAAAATTTGGGAGCACAGGTAATGTTTTCCTCAGTCCTCTCAGCAATGGGGGGAGCCTTTGGAAGAAACAGGCAAGCCCAGGATATTAATACCTGGCTCTAGGACTGGTGCATCTGCCAAAACTTTGCGTTTTTAAACCACGGAAGAGCCTTCAAGCCTTTGAGACACAAGGTATGCTGGGGCCTGATGGGATCCACCTCTCCCAATGAGGAAAAAGTGTTTTTGGGCATAAGCTGGTGGGACTGATTGAGAGAGCTTTAAGCTGGAATCAACAGGGGAAGGAATCCAACAGGATTGCAGCAGGTAAACCAAGGGTTTGTATGACATCACTGAGGATGGCAGTGCTGGTGGGAATATTCACACTGCTCCTGGGAGCACAGAGTGCTCAGGAGCTTGTCTGAAATGCTTAAATGCCAATGCACACAGTAAGAGAAACAAACAGGATGAGCTGGAAGTGTTGGCCAGTTTCCAGACCTACAATATCGTTGGTATTAGTGAGATTTGGTGGAATGAGCCCCACGAGTGCTGGGATGGAGGGCTACAGGCTGATCAGGAGGGATAGGCAGGGCAGGCAAAGTGAAGGTGTCACACCATATGGAAGGGAGAGATTTGATGGTACAGCCCTTTCAGTCAGTGATGATGTGGTTGAGAGCCTCTGGCTGAGGATTAGGGGGATGGAAAAAAAAGGAGATGTTGTAGTGGGTGTCTATTACCAATTGCGCTGCCAGCATATAAGCACTGATTCTGTAGGTAATTAGGAGAAATTTCTGGATTGGTAGCCCTTGCCCTTATGGGAGATTTCATCATCTCAGACATCAGCTGGGAATACCATACTGCTGTGAAGAGTAGATCTTGGAAATTCTTGAAGTTTGTAGGAACTAACATCTTGTCACAAGTACCCAGTGACCCAAGCAGGAAAGCTGCCCTCCTAGACTTGCTATTTGTGAATAGGTAGGCGGCTGTCTTGGCCACAGTGATTGTGAAACGGTTCAGTTTAAAATTTTCACTGTAATGAGAAAAAAGGCCAGCAGAGTTGCTACCCTGGACTTCAGGGGAGCAAACTTCAAGCTATTCAGGGAAGTGTTTAGCAGAGTATCCTGGGAATCTGCTTTTGAGGGCTTAGGAGTCCACAAGCTCTTGTCAGTTTTTAAAAACTACCTTTTAGAAGCACAGGAACAGACAATTCCACTGTGTCATAAATCAAGCAAGAGGGGCAGAAGACCAGCTTGGCTGACCAGGGAACTCCTTGTGGAGCTCAAGTGGAGAAAGAAATTGTATGATCTCTGGAAGCAAGGTCAGGCTTCACAGGAAGATTACAGAGCTGTAGTTTGTATATGCAGGAAGAAGACACAAAAGGCCAAAGCTCGATTAAAGTTGAAACTGGCCAGTGTTGTGTCAGATAACAAGGGCTTTTTTAAGTATGTTAATAGCAAGAGGAGGTCTAAAGAAAACATTGGGCTGATACTTGACAAAGACAGTCGTCTGACTAACAGGGATGAAGAAAAAGTGGAGGCATTTAATGTTTTTTTGCCTCAGCCTTTAATAATACTGATAGACCTTGGGCTGCCTAGTCCTGAGTTGGAGGACCGTGAGTGTGGGAACAGTGACTTTCAGTTTATGGACACCGACTTCGCAAGGGACCAGCTGTATCAGCTCAATGTTCACAAGTCCACAGGGCCTGACAGGATTCATCCTAGAGTACTGAAGAAGCTAGAAGATGTTACAGCAGGAGCACTCTTGATCATCTACTGAAAGTGTTGGAGTCTGGGGAGGTCCCCGCAGACTGGAAGCTAGCCAACGTCATTCCAATTTACAAGAAGGGCATAAGGGAAGATGCAGGAAACTACAGACCTGTTAGTTCAGTTCCTGGAAAAATTATGGAGAAGGTCATACTGGGTGCTTTTGAAAGGCATTCAAAGAACAATGCAATCCAGTCAACATGGGTTCGCAAAGGGGCAGAAGACCCATCTAACTTATTTGACATCCTTCTATGATAAGGTCCCCTGCCTAGTGGATAAAGGGAAGGAGGTGGGTGTAGTTTTTCTGGATTTTAGTAAGGCTTCTGGTATTGTCCCTCACAGCATCCTTCTGGACAAATTGTCCAAGTGTGGGATGAACAGATACATGGTGCACTGGGTGAAGAACTGGCTGAAGGGTTCAATGGGTTGCAGTGAACAGGGCTACGTCTGGCTGATGACTGGTCATCAGGGCTCACTTCTGGGGCCGGTTCTGTTCAATAATATGCTTTAACTTTTGGTCAGCCTTGAATTGGTCAGGCACTTGGGCCAGACGATCATTGTAGGGCCCTTCCAATGCAAATATTCTATTCTATTCTTGCCAACTCTTTCTCTATAAAAACCCACAAAGACTGAGGATGTCAAACCTCCTGGCCATGTCAGGCACAGTCTGGCTGTTACCTGCTTGTGCCTCATCCTGTGTAAAGGGTGGGCATTTCCCTCCGCGTCACCCAAATGGAGGGATTTTGGAGCCAGTGGCTCTAGGAAGCTGTTGCAAGGACTAAATTCCCAAAGCCACATCCCAAGTTTGCTCCTGTTTCCATTATTCATAATCTCATGAGACAAGATCTCATGCCTTAACAATGTGAAAATAAATAGATGAACTGTAGGACTGGCTCCTGGATGACTTTTATGAATACATATACCCGGTCTGACATCACATGAGTCACAGCTTATCCTATGGATCACAACAAGTGTCCATGTATCTAGCAAAAGCTCGTGACATCTAGTCATGGTTGTTTACCTGAGGCGTACCTCACCATTTATTCTCTTCGCCACCCTCCAGGCAGTGAGTGGGGATAATGTCACGTAGCTCAGGTAACCAGCAGCCAGGATGCAAACGGCTGGCTGAGCACCCACACTCATAAAAGTACTTGTCCACACCGTTTAGCAAATAAATTAATTCAGCAAACAAGCAATGCAGGTTCACTCCCGCAGGGGGAACATGTCAGACCTGGAAGGGACCTCATTTGCCAGGAAGGTTATTTCTGAAGCCCACTGCTCGAAAGCCTACAGAATAACTGACAATCTGCTGCATGTTCAAGGTTGGCTGAGCATTTTATTCCTACTGTTGTCTCAACATCTCATGTGCTTTCAAAGTTTTGGATATATTTTGGGAAAAGCTGAAGGCTGGGAACTGTTGTGTCTCAGTTCAGTTGATTCCCTGTGCAAACATGTTTAAGAGCAGGTACTGAGGCCACACAGAGGTCCTACATTAGCAGCTTCCATTTCAGAGCAGGCAACCCAAACTTACACTGGTTAGGTGGCCCATGGACACTTTTTTCCTCGTGGGAAACAAAACCCAGAAGCACCACCACTCCAAAGTGAGCACATGGAGCACTGGGCAGCTGGCAACCCTGAATCACCAGGTTTTTCTTTGTGCACAGCAGGATTTGCAGGGACCACGTAAATTTTGATTTCAGAAACACTGTGAGCAGGAGGCCGATTTGTGGCCTGTCCTTCCTTTCATTTCATGAATAATTCCAGCTACTATTCTGCACTGCAACCGTGCAGCAATCTTGCCTTCCTTTTGCATTCCAAAATCTCTTGCAGCCTCCGCCTTCGGTTCCTGGTGCTCTGTAGCTAGGAGTGCTTTTGCATGTGTGCGGTTTGGGCTAGGGATGGTCTCCGTCACTAATGCAAATCTTCCTGGTTTCAGCATCTCTTTGCGGCGACGCCTGGCTGTTGTTAGGAAATGAGTGGTCAAAATTTGGAGACAAGACTTCTGAGCAAGGTAGACAAGTTGCTTTGCTACTGTGAGCTACTAGCAAGTTTGGCTCCTTACTTCTACATGTCCAGTGGGCTTGGGAAATAACCAGGTTTGCATTCAAGTTGGAGTGAATCAGGGAGATGAGGAAGCACAGTTCCTGTTGCAATATACTGACTGCAACATTCTGATTTTCTCTCATCAATGACAGCCCAGGTTTCTGTCACTGCAGAATCCTCAAAACAGCGGTGTGAAGAGGCATGTGAACATGTACAGGTCAGAGCAGAACGACAGCGTGCGCACTTCGGAGGGAACGGGCATGTATCATCTTCTGTGGCTTTGAAAATTTCTCTGGCCCTATGCATGGTATGAGGATTTGCAAGGAATTTGGGGACTGACATGCTCCCGAAAATCTTGTCAGTTCCACTGAGGGATTGGTTACATAATTCAGATAAATGCCAAGCTCCCTTCTCTGCATTTTCGGGATTAAATGTGTCTGTTCAGTCACAAAAATTTCTCATATATTTTTCCTGCAAGCTGATTGTTTCAAGTAAAGAAATCTCTTGCTATCAAAGCAAAAAAAAATCTCATCTTACTGATGAAAGTATTATTTCAATTTTGCATTTGCCAAATGTTTGCCTTTTTTATGGCTTTAGAATCTCCCATGTTTGAAGAAAAAAATAATTCCTACAGCCGTGGAATGAACAACAGTGATTTCCTAATTGTACTTAACCATGCTAGGGTAAGATGAAAACTTTCATCAACAAAAATCACTCTTCTTGCAAGGTATGCTGGAAATACTTTAAGATTAACTGTCTGGGAGGAGAATAAATGAATAACCGGTACAGTTTTCTTGCAGTCACTCTGCAGTTACACAAAATATCACAGCTTCTTTTGCAAAACCGGAATGCAATGATATTTGCAAATGGCACATTCTGGACTGTTTTCAGCATGAAAACTAACATTTCTGGTTTGCAGAGTCTCCCTGGAGTGCCACAGGGAAGGAAGGGCCCATCACAGATGGCTTTCCCATGTGCCCCCTGCAATGAGTCCCCATAGCCATCAGGACAGGGATGCAGGTGTCACCATCCTGACTTGGAAACTCCTGCACATTGCAGAGCCAGTGATCCTCATCACAGCTGGCCCTGGTGGGCACGGCTTGTGCTCTGCTGCTTGCCCAGAGTGGCCTCCAGGATGTGCTGTATGTGGCCCTCGGCCACAGGGACAACCTTTGCCAGGTCATGGTGATGGAGGAGTTGCTGCTAGCTCCCACACGGTACCAGCAGCTACACAGCTGGGTGGCCTTGCCCTTACCTAAAAGTGCAGCAAGAAGTTCTCATGGCAGCATCCTTTCTGTTTAATGGTAGAAATGAGGCATGGAGTTGTTTTCTCGAAAGAAAATCATATAATAGCTCAAATGACCAAACTGGTGGAACCTCTCCGTGGATGGGGTCATAGAATCATAGAATCGTCTAGGTTGGAAGGGACGTTTAAGATCACCGAGTCCAACCATCAACCTAACACTGCCAAAACGACCACTAAACCATGTCCCTCAGCACCACGTCTGCCCCTCTTTTAAATACCTCCAGGGATGGTGACTCCAACATTTCCCTGGGCAGCCTGTTCCAATGCTTGACAACTTCAGTGAAGCTTCAATTTCAGTGAAGAAATTTTTCATAATATCCATCCTAAACCTCCCCTGGTGCAACTTGAGGCCGTTTCCTCATCCTGTCACTTATTACTCATCAGAGACACTCTTGGTGCCGCACTGCTAGGGGTTCCCAGTATCTGAATCCTCTCCTTTACAGTGCTAGCTCTAATAAGTAGCATTTAAATTATACTTCACAGCATCTGAATGCCTTTCTTACTGGGATCATAACGAAGCAGCACCTCCTGGTGCACAACAACGTGTCACTCCACACAGCTTCAGCACGTTCCTTCTGGGCACGTCAGGCTGTGCAGCCCTGGCTAACTGCAAAGACAGCCCTGAGACCTCGCTGACAAATCAGCTCGCCTCCTCGAGAGGTCTGCTTCTGCCTCCACATCTTCCTTGCTATGGCAAAGCAAACTCCAAATTAATAGATAAAAAATAATGTTGTTTTTTTTTTAAAAGTATGACTAATGTTTTCAGGGATATATTAAAAAAAAATAATCTTTGGAAATCGTGAGAAAGTTGCCTTGGCAACATTGTTTTCCATTCCTTTTTTGCTCACTGTTTTCTTGTGTGCCTGTTTTTTCAGCTTACATTTCTGATGGTACACAATGCACGCAACAAATGCAGCTCTTGAAAGGCAAGAAAATCAGCATTCAGCCAAATAAAGGTCTTTCTTCCCTCTCACACCATCAGGGTGGAATAGTCCCATCTATGATTAATACCAGTGAATTACAAAAGCTAGTTTAGAAATTTTCAAGACTGAAAAAACTTATTATTCAGAAAAAAAAGAATGTTTTGACTAGCTTCCATAGGATGGATGACCCAGATTATGTGGGAGCGGCAAGCACTGCTCTTAGCCTTTTTTCAACTGAATATGAGCCCAAAAGGAGCTATTACCTCCATGTAAATGCCAATTTTCATTAAGCACACAGAAAGTAACGTAGCAGCTAGGAGGTAACTGGGATATAATTTAAGTTGACAGCTTTGAGATCGCTTCCCTTTGGTCAGATCTCATTGAATTTGGCAAATGGATTCAAGGGCTGTGAGCTTGCAAGTAGACAGGTGAACAGGAAAAAGAATGACATTATGTCCTCCTGCTCCCCCCACCCAAAACTATGCTAAAAATGTAAAATAAGGTTTAGAAAGGCCAACAACCCCTCCCCCAGATTTCTTGCATTTTCTGCATGTGTAATAAAAAAGTGTTATCATATATAAAAGCAAATGGAGTGGACTGACTTCCATCTAATTCAGGATGAATATTTATGACCACAGCACCACATCACTACGTTTAGTTAAAAGTTCCATTTTGTCTCCTTCTAAACAGCCCTCTCAACTGTAGCTTTATAATCCGTTCACCTTGCAAGGCGAGGTGCAGAGGAGCTGTGAGAGGACAGATCTCAGCATCGCGAATGCTGAGCCCCATCCACGACTTCAGCCAAACCACCTGCGCTTCCCAACACGGAGACAAGCTCTTTGCACAAAGCTCACAGCTTCTTGGATGCACTGTGCTAATACGTGACCTGGCAGCTGAAGTGTCTGCCAGATTTATATCTTTCCAAGTCAGGACATGGATTGCCTTTAACAACTTCAACGCGTTATCCTTCTTCCCTTGATGTAGCCCACATCTAGGGGTTCAAAAACGTTTATTGCTCTCTGTAATTACCTACCAAAAGGCAACTGACAGCACGTTGACATCCTTTTGCCGGCATTAAATCCTTTAGATTTTCTGAGAAAGCATTTAAAACCTTAGTTATTGCTTAGAGATTGGCCAGGCTGCCAAATATCCCAGGGTTTCATATATGTAAAACTCTATTTTATACAAAGTTTAAGGCGTTGAGTTTCTTTGCCTTGAAATTTTCAAATACCTTCATGTGACCTTGCCTCAGGGAAATAAAAAGAAATAGAAAGTTAATTCAAAACAGTCTCAGTCAGCGCAGATATGTTCATTTCCCTGCTTCCTTTAGCATTGACAGGTCTGGGAAAGTTTTCCATAAGAGCAAACAGAGTCATCACAGGATCTCATTTGTATTGTGTGGCTTACAGACTGACCGTAGTAGTTATCAAGAGCAAATCATCCGACTGTTTCTGTTCAAAGATAGAAAGCTTATTCTTTTCTTGTGATGGACTTGGCTATTACAGCAACAAGTTGCATCCCTGAGGTGGGGATGGAGGTCTCTAGCCCAGCTCTAGCCCAACTCCCACTTGATACTAATAATATCCTCTTGCATTACCTGGGTCCCACCAACTGCTTAATGGAAAATCCCCCTTAGAGATAAGCACAGCCCATACCCTCAGGTGAAACTCTGACAATGCTAAAGTGGCCAACAAAAGAGCAATTTGCCTCCAAGAGTGGCAGGATTTTGCGTATCACATGGCATGTCTGTGACAGGTCAAACTAATGACTGTGACAGGACCTTGGTCAGAACAATAAAAAGAAGGAGATGGAGGGGCAATGGTCAGAGGGATGCAGCTCTAAGTGGACAAGAGCAGATCCAGAACATGATGAATAGGAGAAAAAAAAAGAGTGGAAAGTGACCTGTTAAGAAAAAAGTGATGCTGGACAGGAAAAATACATGGAGCCTGATGCCTGGTTTCACATCAGCATTGCTGTGCCTCACCCTCTGGTAACCCCTGAGGGACACTACCTTTGAAAAAATTGGTAATAAAACATTGAAACTTGTTTCGGACAGGTTGTTCTTCAGGGACTTCATATTAAACAATGACCTTCTGAATCCCAAGAGGAAGGCAATTTGAATGGCTTATGCCACCCAGGTTATAACAAATTGTGATGTTTTGTACCTCCTCAGCAGGTTTTTCTGCTTGAGCACGGCAGCCATTTCCAGTTGTATCCACTCAACAACCTTATGTGAGGAAGCAGTACCCTGTGTAGTGAGGCTTTTTGTATATTCAAAGGCATCCACATGATCTACCATGCGCTTCTTTCCACCTTCTTCCTCTGAAGTGCATTTTTGATGCCTCTGAAGGTACAGACACCTTTTCCGGTCCCATGCAACACAATCATCATGGCATTGCAAGACTCATCTTGTTCTTATCAGCAACTCAACTTTATCACCTGCCTTGTGGAGATCCCTTCCCTTTGCACTTTTACCTCAGGAGCTTTGGTCACTGCAATGTCAACAGTCTCAGAGGAGTTTTTTTTTCTCTGCATCCATCACACTGTCATGGATGTTTCCAGAATTAACGGAGGTGTTGGAGACTTTCCCATAAATGTTTCTGATCCTATTCACTTTGAGGACTCATTAATTCTACTCCTTTAGGAGTCAAATGACAACAGTGCCCAAAAGCACTGAAAAATCCCTGCGTGTGAAGCACCCTTTTTCCATTTCTCCACTGCTCCCAGGAGCAATATATTAAACAGAGACTGTGGAAGTGGGGTTGGGCTGCTCACCCGAGGAACCAAAAGCCCTAGTCATCCGAAGGCTGCCCTTTACAAATTGGATGTTGTCATTGTGCATCTCAGTCAGCTCAGATATGCTTCCCCTGAAGTGTGAACACCCATTCCAATTAATTTCCCAGCTTGTGCAGCAGATGAAAACCCTAAATCAAGGCAAACGACTCTTAGCGGCTTGTATTGGATGTCGTTGCAAGTTGATGGACCATAGCAAGAACTGGAGTGACTGCAGAATATAAATAGAACAAAAAATTATATTTTACGTGATGGGATTTATTATTCAATTTAGGTTGAAAATTATTTATTAGTCATGCAGTCATTTAGTCACTTGCCCTCAGGAACTGGGATAACTTAGAGCCTCTTAAAAGTCACATTTACCTTTAGCTTAATTCCACATGCTCTAATATCAGTGCTGTTCACTCTGCTACAAGAGCATCTTTCGTTCTCCTTAACAGACAAGTGCTGTTTCTCCTGCTAGGGGAGAGAGTGGTCCCAGCATGTGCAAGTAGCGTGTTGACACAAGAGACCTGGTTACTGGCTCATTGAGCAGCCCATTATTGCAAAGCAGAAGGTGTTTCCTGTGTCTGCTGCCTCCACAGCAGCACGGATTAGTCACAGCCCCGACCACGCATTTGAACCGCAAAAACCCCTGGGACATTAAGGCAAAAGTTCCCGTTGGATAGCACAACTGGTGATGTGGATTAACCTCCAGAACCCCATTTTCAACCTTTCTGGCAAAGCAGTTCAAATTTTTTACTTTCAAATACTTAGAGCTCATTCTGTGAGAACAGGGCAAAAAGGGGGAAAAGGCCTGAACTGATCCAAAAAAAAATGTTTTATTTTGCAATGTTTGAAACATATCCAGCTTAAACAAAAATCCAGGATCAAGTAGTAAGCTTTATGTCTGTTTTAAACTAATTAATGAAATCACTGACATTTTTCACCCACTGTCACAGAATTGACTTCAAATTTCACCAAGGAGCAACATCTAGTCTAGATCATTGAACCCTAAAACTGCATGCTTAGTGTTTGGTTACACAATTCGAGACTTTGAACTAACCCTTATTGTCAATTTTGGGGCTGACCTTTATGAGTAAGTGTCTGAAATTCAACAGCTGCAGAAAAAGAACCCTAAACTTTCGGAGGAGGCAACGCTCACCACCCTTAGCCATAGTGGTGGCCAAGCAGGACAAAGTTTGGAAAAGCATTTCAAGCTGTACTTTAGCAGTCAGTGAAGAGGCAGAGGAGATATCTAATAGCTTTATGAAGTGCAGTTACAGAAACAATGAGTTTGGAATACGATGCAACAGGGAGCAACAATGGAAAGCCGCAGCCTGGCAGGTTCAGGCTGGGCATTCAGGGAAATGTCTTCTCCAGGATCTGGGTCACCAGAGAGGTTGGATGGGGAGAATCTCCACCGCTGGAGGTTTTGTTGCTGGGTTGTGACAAAGCTGTAGCCCCCCGACCTAGTGGTGGTGATTGGAGGTTAGATTACTGATTTCCAGCAGTCCTTCCCACCAAGACTGCTGGGAGGCTATAAAGCATGGCAAAAATGCCTTTCTTCAGCACCCTCTACACCAGCAATTTCAGCACATCTGTGTCACAGGATATCTAGGTATACACTACATCCTGAACAACATGAAGCCATCAGAGATGGCAACCTCAAGATAAACTGACTTATTCAAAGTAACTCTATAGACAAAATCAGTTCAAAGAATAGGGACAGCTGTTGGGAATTGGGACCAAGTTTCGAAAATTATTTTAAAGAATGAGATTTTGTGCTTCTTAAAGGCTTTTCTAAAAGAAGTCAATGCTTTGTTTAATTTGAAATAGGAAACCTACAAAGTTCACCCTTAAATATTTTTAAAAGCTTTGTAAATGGATTATCTGAGCACAGCAGGCATCATACTTTTGGTAAGTGCAGGATGATATAAGCCTCAGGGAACTTTTGAAGATAGTTCATTCAATAATTCATTCACTTCCCTCTAATACTGTGTTGAGGAAAAGTTAAACACTGCCTCTGCTTTAATAAGTGAATGAACACTCTAAACGTCGTTTCCTCATAGGATTAATTCAATTTGCTATCTTCCTCAAAGTAACGCTTCACAAGGCAATATCAGGGAAAAGGCGCAGGAGCACAGTGCCACGCATGCACCACCAGATAACTTATCACCAAACTAGCATGAGACGTCACTGGCATACAGATACTGAGTTTGAAGCGCATCTTTTACAGGTGGTGACACATTTCCATGGTTTGGCACAGCCTCTGCAGCTCTTCTCCTAGACCTGATAATTTGGTACAGGCAGCTTCCTACATGGGAGGGAAGCCTTTCAAAAAAACTTCTGTCAAGATTTTATTTTGGGAACTGCTTTGAGCGATTCTAGGCAAAATTCAGGAGAATGATGTCGGCTGCAGGAACACAGGAATTTGAGGGCAGGACACTCCCTTGTGCTCAGTTTGCAAGCCTCAGCAGAACCCCTTGAAGACGAGAGCAGAGGAAGGGCAGGCAGGAAAGCATCCCAAGGTCCCGGGTCTGGGAAACAGCGTGGTGTGCACAGAAGAGCTGGGGAAGGGTATGTGCAAACGACCTGCAAATTACCACAAAAAGATAAGGCTGATACTTAGTAGGTAAAGTATTTCCAGAATCGCTGCCAAGAAGACTGCCAAGAAAAAAGTCCACAACACAAGACTACTTTGAGCCCTTTGAAATGGCAGGAGGAATTAAAAAAAAAACCAATCCAGATTATTCAGTAATTTGAAAGTCCTTTTTCCTTGGGGGGGTGGGGGAGGACAACAAATTCCAGTTTTCAAGCAAATTAGGGAAGTTCTCATTTTTACACAGCATGACTTGGGGTCTGAATTTATTTGGGATTAACTGTTTTGGAACAGTTGTGCTTTTGGTCATTTAATGGCACTTCAACTTCTACTCATTTAATGGTGCTTCTTGTCAACTGCCTGAAGCGAGCAGAGAGGCCACACAAGAAAATAGAGGTGGCTGGCTTTCAGAGAAGGAGGAAACACAGTACGTGTGAAGGGTCGGAGGATGCAGCAGGAGGAATTGTTCCCTGATGTTTGGAGGCTGCTGCCTTCTTGTTCTTTGCATGGCTTTGAGGGCTCAGGCATGGCTCATTTTTCACTTCCACACCCCAAACAGAGCATTTCCAACCTCACACTGCTGACCAGACTTCAGCCAGTGCCTTTTACTGCACTGCTCTCCTCTTTTAGCCCCCCCAGGCATCACATTTTGGCTGGGCTCAAGCTGTTTCAAAAGCATGGGCCACTCCGAAGCTACCTGAGCCCTTTCCTGCACTTGAACACACTCAGAAAGAATTGCTGATGTATCAGGGTATATCCTGCCTTAAAATGAACTTAGGCATCTTGATTGTTAAGCTGGTGTATCTTTAGGCCTGGAAATCTACCCAGACGGGCTGTACTCTCATGCCTCTGCTCTCTGCCTCCAAATGCTCTCCTGAGGAGCAAGTGGCCTCTTGCCACTTTCTGCACAGCCCTTGTGGACTACGTAGGTGGCCCAACACTGGCTTCAGTGAATGCTCACTGCCTTTAATCCTTGGAGCTCGTCCTCTGTCTTTTGGTCCCATGTGAGACTGCCAACACTGAGTTGTATTTAGATACCGTAATCTTACATTTCCCCCCTTAAAAATAAGATTGGAAATGCTAAGAAGTAAATTAGACAAGCAAAGGTACTTCAGTGTGCTGGCAAGCTCTTACAGCTGCTGAGGTAAATCCATTAAAACTACTGAAAAAATCAGTGTCACTAAAAAACTAGAACTCGGCTCAGCCTTTGCTTCCTGTAGGCAGCCTTCAAGCTGGAGAGGGACTTTTTACAAGGGCATGTAGTGATAGGACGAGGGGGAATGGCTTCAAACTGGAACATGGGAGATTTAGATTAGATAGTAGGAAGAAATTTTTCACTCTGAGGGTGGTGAGCCCCTGGCGCAGGTTGCCCAGAGAAGCTGTGGCTGCCCCATCCCTGGAGGTGTTCAAGGCCAGGTTGGGTGGGGCTTGGAGCAACCTGTTCCAGAGGGATTTGTCCCTGCCTGTGGCAGGGGGGGTGGAATGAGATGGTCTTTAAGGTCCCTTCCAACCCAAACCATTCTGTGATTCTATGAACTGTGGAGGCGTTGGGAGTGTTTAGAAGGGAAAAAGCTGAAAGAGCAGTAAAGCAGCACATTGTGTGGCATGCACCCTCTGAGATCTGCTTTCAGGCATTTTACAGACCGCCCTGTGCAATCTCTAACAGATATTATGAACTATTAAGAAACTTTCATGGGATGTTTATGAAGGAAGACTTTTGATGTCCATGTCAAACTTTATGTAAGTGGATGTTTATGGATTCATTTCTTTTCCTATGTTGGAAAGCCCAGAATTAATTCTCTCTTGGGACCAATTTTGATTTAGCTTTGACAACTCCATTATCAGATGTAACTCTGTTGACATATAGCTGAGTAATGCTTGCTATAAAGGTTGGAATATTCTTTGCTTTCAAGATCTGCAGATTGTTTGGAAGCAGGAGTGCTGCTGTTTTCATTCCAACCATGGATTTTGCACAGTCCTTCATGGCCAGAGGTCCATATTCACTTTCACTGAACAAACGGTATTATGTGTATCATACCCAGGTTTATGATTTCCCCAGCCTAGAACTGAGCTGAACCTGGCTATCGGAGATAGCCTGGCCTTCTGCTTTGCTCCTTCCACTATCCAAGGCAACCAAAGGCCATGAAAAAAAAAAAAAAGTCCAACTTAGCTTGAGAAGTTATTCAGGAAAATTTGCAGAATTGTTGACTAACTCAGCTTCAAGAGTCCCTAGTCCAACCCTTTTTCCCAAAGCAGGGAAACTTCAAACCAGATCAGGTTGATCATGCCCTTGGCCAGCGAAGTTTTTAAACTATCCAATCGTTACTGTTTCCCTCTCTTCCTGCCCTTTGAATGAATGTTTTGTCTGAATGCAGCAATTTCTCAGGCGATTCCTCACTAATACAGTGCACGTAAGCAGAACAGGCAGTTAAAGGGTTCTTGTAATTCACAGACATCTTACTGACCTCATAGAAAGTGCTGATCCATTTGTAATTAGTCACATAGTGCTCTTGTTTCTCAATTTCTGAGACTCTTTAAATCGAAATAGATGTTAAGAAAAAGGCGTCCAATCCAGTTTTCAGTAAAGTAATGGCAATATTCCAACATAATTCAATATGTGTTAGGTGAGTTTCCAACGCCAGAAAGCCAACATGGGTAAAAGAAATTCCTTAATAATTCTCTCAATGCCACGGATTTCTTGCAGTGCACGAGGGAAAGCTCCAGGAAGTCTCAATGTCAGGCTACAGCACATCACTCCGGTGAAAAGACACCATTTTCCTATTTGCAGCGCCTGTCCTTTCTAACACCTGAACTCAGAAAGGTGATCAAAGAACAAGAGATTCCAGCACACTTTGCTTTGCTGAGTTTGGTATACTGTTAATGAAAACCGTCATCATTAAAATAAATCAAACGGTTAGAGCTGTACTAACAAAAGCAAGAAATCGGCTCACTAAGGCCACGTTCTCCTGCCTCAGTCTCCAGTGCCAAATCCCAAATATGCTGTCCTACTGTGACTTCCCCTTTTTATCCCACAGGGAAGAGGGAGAGCTTTCTGGTCTGAATCAAAAGAAAGTGTCGCTTTAGCGTGAGTGGGTACAATTTAGCCTCTTCTCCTTTAGCATTAGCCCCTGCACAGGGATGTCAGCCATGCTCAGGCATCCCGCGACCAGCTGTAATGGCAGAAAAGGAAGCTGTGGTCATGCTGAATGATGGATCAGCGGTTGTGAAGGATGCTCCTAGAGACCTGGAGGCATCAGGAAAGACAGCCTGTGTGAAATGATCCCCACCCTTGCTGGCTAGAGGTACCATCACCAGAAAGAGTGCTCTTGCTTCCAGGAGGCTAAAGATCCCTCTGCCAACAGAAAACTAGGTACTGATGCTGTCTTTTTTTGCATTTTTTTTTTTTCCCTGGCAGTTATAGGAAGTACAGTCAGAGCAATGGACAAATCTACAGTGCCTGGCACGTTCAAAACTACCCATCGTGTCTTGCTGGAGTCAGACAGACCTGTTGCGAGCCCAGTATCTGGTAACAAAGTAAATTTTGGTGGCCCATATTGCATCACTTTTTCCTGATGTACGCACGAGGTTTTTGAGAATTTAAAATAAAAGAAGTACCACTGTTTCCTGAATATGCCTCTGTCTTCTCTATCGCTGATCCATGCTAGTTCAAATCCTGCAGCACTGCAGCTCCAAACGTATCCAGGTGCATTGAGGAGACGGAAATCATATGAAATCTTCTTTCCATGATTTAGATAAAGGCAGAATAATACCTACTAGCAAGAAAAATCTAGTAAGGTTACTAAAGGGCATAGATCTGGGAAATACTGCAGCTAGCTCACTAAAGATGTATGCTTGTTGTTCAGAGACAGCAGCATGACAAAGCATCAGGTTAAATATAGTATTTGAAAGAGAAAAACCTTACAGTGACAAGAGTAAGAAATCCATGCCAGCATAATACAGTCGTTAAACCGTACACGTGCATTGCCAGGGACAGGACATAGCATCTTCTGCTTCACGCTGAGCCTTTCACCAGTCCATGGAAGGAAAAACTCCCTCACTGAAGAAAGAGCATGGTTTCTGTCTTCCACAGGCGACCCAAGGCACCTCGTCCGCCGAGCACCCAGGTTCCCTCCAGCAGAGGGGAGTGCAGCCTGTGCCGCAGGACCTGCCGGCAACTCCAGGAGAAGGGAAGAGCCTGACACGCTCACCAAGCCTGGAACGATAATTTCATCAGTAAAAACCACCATGTTCCTTCTCATGTAACGCAGCGCCGGGGGAAAACCAGGATAAGCAAACTTTCAGAGGTAGAGAAGTTTGGGCAGAAGCTGGTGATAAAGGAGAAAATCGCTACCAATGAGCAGAGGTAGAGAAGTTTGGGCAGAGCTGGTGATAAAGAAGAAAATTGCTACCAATGAGTTCCCCGCTCACAAACGTTTACAAAGACCCAGTCACATATTTATCTGCTGCCATGATTGTTTATAGCACCAAGCTGATACTTGGAAAATGCATTTGCAAACTTGTTTGCTGGGTCAGACCCACAGTTCAGTCTAACTCTGCCCATTTTGCTTTTCTGTAACGCATCTGCCCTCTACTCTTTTGCTCACACAATTTTTTAGTGAGAAGTTTTTATCTATATCCCCTTAATGGATTCACATTTTCCTCTTGACACTGCTAAGCATGTTCCAGAATATTTTCACTTCCCCTAAAAAGATACTAGACAGCAGAATATATTTTCACTTCCAGCCTTTTGGTATAAGCAGGTAAGCACATCTGTCACAGTACAGCCTTCTGAGAGAGTAATAATCCACGTCCGTGTGGTTGAGGTCACTGCTAAAAGTTTTGCAGAACAAAAGCCAGACAAAAAGGAGAGGGCCGGGCACAAAGACACACACTTGCATGATTTTTCTTGCAATTCTCATTTCAAAAATTGATTTCCAAAATGCATTTGCTTTAGTATTGAGCTATATTGTCTCATTATTGCTCTTTCAAGATCACATTTGTCCATATCAATCACCATAATTGCTGTACTGTAAAGAAACTCTGTTAGAATTATGTCTGCCAAGATTTCACAATTCAGTTCTAGAAAGAGCCTCAGCCATTAAGAAAGTGTAAGAGCAGTCTAAAATCCAAATGTGTCTGGGAGTAATTGCCTTTGCCCTTGCATACGTTTCATCCATTACCTCCAAAGGGGAACTGAGGAATCCTTTCCTCCACGCCAGCGAGACTGGGCTCTCCTTGAAAGCCTCTTTTCTCCCTACCACACAGCATCATGCTTCGCTCCTGCCTTGTCCATTTCCTGGTCTGGGCTCATCTCCCTGCTTCACAAGGCTCTATATGGACTGAAAAAATCAGTTTGTTCCCAAGGGAGTGTCGAGTCAGCAGGTTTAGACACCAGCTGTGGTAGCTTTAGTTTCATTTTGCTGTGGAGGACTGGCATCCAATCCAGCACATAAACATGTTTGCCAGACCTGTTCGCTGATGAGGGTAAGAGGAATTGACAGCTCTCATAAGAAATATATGTCAGAAAAGCAAGGATGTTATTAATATGGAAAAGGTAGTAAAAGTAATAAGCCATATGGAACAGCTACCAGACAGAAATCAGAGTCCATCAACAGAAAAGCAGAAACAGCACAATTTGTTCCTCTGTCTCCAGGAGCAGGACTTGATAATAAATTATTGTACCATGAAGATAAGAGATATTTAGATATTCCGAAAGTGTTTAACCTTTCTTATATCTAGAGCATATTTTAAGTTCAATTTCTAACACGGCTTGTGGAAAGAGATGCTATGACTCTTGGCATCTCTCCCAGTTCAAAGTACAACTGAAAAAGTCCCCAGAAATGAATCTGCAAGTCTGCCCATCACTAAGTTGCCACCTCCTGTGTGTATTAGATGGGTTTTGTTGTTTGTTGTTTGGGGTTTTTTTTTAAATAAAATATTTCTTTCATCCACAGGATTTTTGTCTTGCTCAGACCAGACACATGAAGGTCTCTTATCTAATTTAAAATTCAACATTCTGCATCATCCACAGTTTTAGATGCTACTTATCACGCAGCACAAAGCCTACCTTGCAGGAAAATTTGCTCATTTCCCCCAGCTCTAGAGCTTCTCGTTACAGACCTTTGCCACACAAGTGCACCTGTTTTCACCACACTGCTCCTAACCAAGGGGATACTATCCCCATTATATCACCTGGAAGCTATAACAGGGACTCGGCTGTAGAGAATAAAACACGGGTTCCCCTTCAGGTTTGCAGGGAGAAAAACCACATTTGAAGTGGCAGAGGCTCACCTACCCTCACCTCCACATGGCTTGTCTCCTCTTGTTTGACCTCTGCCTGTGATACTTCGATTCAGCCTCTTTTCTCAAGCCATCCTCCCTTCCAACTAGCCTGGGTAATCCAGTCTCTTCCTCTACCCACATGTCCTTTTCCCAACTTTGTCTCCTTACCTTCATCTCAAAGCCAGGCCCTTCCTTTGCTTCCCACCCAAAATCCTCTCCCCAGCTTTTCCCAGCCTATCTGCCCCATCACCTTGTGCCATACAAACAGTCTCCCTTTCTCTGGGGGTCTGCCTGGACTTTGCTACCCCTGCTACTGATGCCCATGTAACAAGACGTGCTACCTGCCACCCTAACCAACCACTACCAGTATCTACCTGAGTTATGGATTTGTCCCTCAGTAGCCAGTACACGGCATGCAGTAAATAAAGACCCAGTGCACCAGCTGGCTTACCCCTAGCAGTCCTGGTCCTCCTGTTTCTCAGAGGAACAAGTCCACACATCTTCTGCCCTCCCTGGGATTGTCTTCCTCATCCTGGGGCCCAGGCTCATCGCCTCCCCAGCAGCCCCGCTTACGGGAGCCAGGAATGGGGCAGGCGACTACGGACATGGGGCAGGTGGCCGCAGATGGTAGCGGAGCTGCTGACCTGCCCTGTGGGCAGTACAAAGGGCAGCTCATTGCCAGGCCAAGCTTGGAGAAGCCACCACCACTGTCTGTCTTATTCCAGCAGCGGGCCCGAGCTCTCCCCTGACAGACCAATGCTGTGCTCTGCCGAGACCAGTAAATACACATCCAGAGGATGACAGGTAGCCTGGAGAAACTGAGACCAAATTCTTTAAAGCACGAACAGTCAGGGGCAGCCTTACAGCAAAAAGCAGAAAGCATTCTGAGTTCAACTGCTGCTCTTCTAAGTGATTAAAAGAGCAATTGCTTCCCTCAGAGGTACACAAGTCTCCATCTTTTGAAAACCCTCTTCCAAACTTGGCTTCTCCCAGACTGGAGAAGTTGCTGGCGTCCACAGCTGCAAACTCAACCTTCCTTTTGAAGCAGCTGGAGCTGGACGCTGAATGACACAGCAACTCCTGTGTGGCTCATTTATGAGCTCACCAGCCAGCTCCACCCTTCTCCCAGTTCCCTCTTTAAACAGTCAGGTAACTATGTATGCGCTCCTGGCTCATCTGCCACCCTCCATGAAGAGCAGGGACACGCTGGGAGGCATCCCCAACATTTTCGCCTGAGGCTGAGCCATAGGAGTCTAGTTTGTACTGAGAAATACCAACTTTTAAAGCTTCTCAGCTTGAAGACTAGTAAATATACAAGAGACAAAATTGTCCATGTCAGGCAAAGGGATAAAAAAAAAAACCTAATTTTTTCCTCCTTTCCACCAAATTGGCAGGCAGCAAACGCTCACCAGGTTTGCTTTGCAAGTGAAGCACCTCATAAAACAGATCAAAGCACTTCCTGAATCTCAGCAATAGTACGAGTACGGATCATTTCTGAGTAACACATCCCATAGAGAGAGCTCCTTGCAGGGGCTGCACCAGCCAAAACAGGATTAGCAAGTGGTAGAAATAAAAAGAAATTTTCACACTTTCACTCTATCAGTGAAAGCAATCACTGCTAGAGTAACTCACAACGTGCAAAGTGCTTTCACTCTGGAAGATACCCAGGCGCAGGAGAAAAAATACACGCAATGGGATCCCACGCCACCAAAATGCCACCACTTTTGAGGACAAGCATTGAAGCTGTTAAATCACATTTCACAGTCGTGTTTCAAGTCATTCAGGGGCACATGGAAAATGCTGACTGCAAGACACCTTGTACTCAGGTTCTTGAGCTTATGTAAAACAAAATAGACTTTATTGTCTCAAATATACTGCAAATATCTGACTGTTACCTCTCCTTGTATGCTATGTTGTCATTATCTGTTGGAGGAATTAAAATGAAGCGTCCAAACAAAACAGGTTTTCAACATGCTTATTTCTGTAATTTCTTTTAGTGACACAGCCCCTCTCTGAACAGCCTGAAAATTCAATGGCAGGAAGGAAAATACATCGGGACAAAAGTTATTCTTTCAGCAGGTATGCAGACCAGGCATGGGCATTACACATCTGCCGGGGAGGCACCACACGAACGCCTCTTCCTTGCTGTATTTGTCCAGCATCTTAGCCCAGAGTGTAGGCCACAGTAGCTACTATCGTGTTAAATAACCTTTTACAGATCAACTCTGGAAGAGTTTTCGAATTTTTCTTTTTTTTTAAGCTTTCTCTCATTTAGATTTTTAGTCTGTTCAGCATCTCCTGGCAGGGAGCTCCACAGCTTCGTTGTGCAACGAAGGACCCATGCAAAAGGTTCCTTCCTTCTGTATGTTTTAATATTGCTTTTTAAAAAATCTTTGAGCATTTTTCAGTTATGAGAAGCAGCATCTACTGTTTCCCTGCTGTCACTCTTATTCCTGAACATGGAGGACTTGACCTCCGTCCTTTCAGTCATTTTCTTTCCTGTCGTATTTAAACTCTTCTTAACGAGCGTTCACCCATACCTTGGTTCCTAGATCCCCTTTTCCTCTCCTTTCATGGCACCCGTGATATTCTCTGAGACATGGTGCACAAAGCTCCGTGCCATGTGCATGTCTGCGGCACACGTGGGGTTTATACAGCAGGATAACAATGTTGTCTGTTTTTCTCTGGATATCTTTCCTAATAATTGCTCACATCCCATTTGCCTTTTTGACCACGCTGAGCTGCGAATTGATGTTTCCAGAGCGCTATACACAATGCCTCACAAATCCTCGGATCCTCTTTGTAAACGGCACATGATAATTTAGAGACAAACAGCACATAAGCATATTGAAGGCTCCCCACACACACACGCAGACATCATTTTGCAGTTAAAGAGAGTGAATTTTATTTGCAAGATCACTCTGCAGCTCCTCAGCCAGTTTGGACCATCCAGTCTACATCAACAGCAAGCTTGGCCACCGTCTCCTAGATCGCTTTCAAGACATGCAGGAGATTCCACAGGCAAGCTCTGCCCATGGAGAAAATAAGCATTTATTCCTCTTCTACCTTTTAAAACATTTATTAATATGCTTTCCTTCTAGTGTCATCACAACTCCATTTCTTACTGCCATGTCCCCACTAATTCTGCTCTTTATTAGGATTTCTGACTAATGTGCCTGGTAGATCTAGTCCCCTGCAACACTCAGTGCCACCAGCAAGTTTGCAGAACATTTCTGCAACAGCTAAACTGAGGACTCTGCAGTCTTTAGAGATTTATTCACCAGCCTAATGTAACTCCATCTAATTTTCCTTCCTCTTTACCAGATAGCAGGGATGCAAATTTAACAACCTGCCAATCGTTAAGAACTTTCAGAACATTGCCGGAGTTACTAGTGTCTTTATTCTGTTTTCCTTCTTGGGTAGGACATGAAAAATCTCATTACTTTCATGAATGAAAGCTCTTGTCTTCTAGCATCTGCCCTTCCCCGCCCCCACAGATAAGGGAAAATTTAAAAACCTCTCAAAAAGTCAAAGTTCTTAATTAAGGGGGGGGGAGGGGGGGATATCATACCATAAAAGTTAACAAGGGAACAGCGAATGAAGCGGCTGCAGTGGAGAACATATGTTCGTTCTGTAGAGACACTCCAGCTGACGCCAACAGCACACCGGCTGCTCCCATGCTTGTCATAGCACCAGTTGACTCATTTTCAGGCAGATAGGAAGTTTTAGCAGGATCACACCACAGTTTAGCTCTGCAATGGAGTTGAAATTATTAAGAATCTGTCGCTGCTTCCAGATACACTGGAAGCACAGACATAAAATTACTTGGGTGTTTTTAAACCAGAATTCTTGTACTTCTGGCAACCTTGAGAGCTTAGACCACTAAGAATAACTATATGGGCTTGAAAAGACAAGTTTAACCCAGGAGAGCTTGCTACACTTTAAGATAAGGCTACAGTTTAGCTAAAAGCACAATTCTATTGCAGCAAGTGTAGGGGTTTATGCAGATTTTTTTATTGTCTTGCTAAATCCATGCCTGAAGATATCACATCTTCTCATCTGAACCGGCAAACCTGATGCTGTGTCATCACCCAGGTTTCCAGGAGGACTAACCCATGGACATAAACACACTGGGCATCACTGGAGGTTTTTTGGTACCTACCCTCTAACCCAGTCTGCCTACATGTGGTCTTCCTAAGAGATGATCGGTCATCAGATACAGGTTACAATGGGCTGCAACTGGATCTGCTGCAGTTATTGCAAAGCCATAAGTGCTAGAAATAGATGAACTCTGGAATCACATGGCCTTTGTATACATGGTCAAACTCCTCCCTAAGGCACCCATTGGACTAGAGACACCACAGGCACCTTCCCACCAGCACATCCCAGGAGTCTGCCTGGACCAACCACCTGATGCTGTACAACAGAGCAGCCAATGGCCTCCACCCAATAGACCATCAAGACTTAAAACAGGCTACTAAACACTGCAAAAAGGTGGCCTTAAACTGACTGACGTTATCTAAAAGCCAGCTGTTCCAGCTTTTCTAGATAGGCCTCAGTATGTCACTGTACTTAATAAACCATGAAAAACTAATTCTTTCCGTTTTCCTTCTTTGGCGCACATCCATGCATCCTCAGCTGCTTGTGCTATTTAATCTCCTCCAAGTCAGGAGATGACACCAAGGAGGCTGTGGCACAGGAGCACTGTTAATCAGGGATAATTGTGGGGAGTGGACAGGCAAGGAGACAAACATCAAACCACAAAAGCTTTGCCAGCAGACAGCAGGGGTATCAGCGAAGATGCCATTTCTGCCAGCCACGTTTTTCCAGGATGAACCAGGCTTTTTCAGAGCATAGCACAAAAAGGTTAGGACCAAAAAAATAAAAAATAAAATCTAAAACAGTTCCGAAGAAATGAATACTCTTGGGACGTGTGGGGGGCCATTTCTAAACCAAGAGCTAACTTTTGTTGATTAGCGTCACCTTCATTAATGGAAGTAACATACCCAGGGATAGGGAGGGCAGGACACTGGAATAAGAGTTCATCTGGGTAAACCTCCAGGCTGCAGCCCAGGTCTATGTGCAGAGGCAGACATGCATACAGCGCGACAAATGCTCTTTTTCTCCTTTTAAGCTACATCAGCACCTATATTTGCAGCACAAGATCCCTGCCCCATACCCCCTACCTTCTCTTGCCGAGCGGCAGAGAAGCCCCGTAGTGTGGCATCAAGCAAACACAGCTTTGGAAAGCACCATGTCTTTCCTTCACACCCCAGCCCCATCCATCATCACATACAGACAATCAGGCAGGGAGTGGCGGGTCTGGAGACAATGCTTGCTCCTTCCAGGAAACTCATTAGTCCACAAGCCCCAGTTAAAAGGTTTTTCAAGCACTGTGATACTCATGTTCTATACTAAAACAGAAACAGAAAGTTTATTAAGTCAGTCTCACCTCCGTGCCCAGAAAGATTACGGAGCGATCCTCCTGGATACTATGCCAAGGCACATGGAAAATAAGGGTGTTGGTACTGGGACCGACTCACCTTGCCAAAAATAAAAAGCATATACATTATTTGCCCTGTGCTTTTTAAAATCTGATTTGTATATGGGGTAGCAGCACAAATTAGTATGTAATTGTCAATATACTGCATATAGTTAGTAACGCTAAGGATATAATTGCCTGAACTGTCTGTGTTTAAACAGTGATGACAAAATAAAATCATAGCCTTTTAAATAAGACTATATTAATAGTTAAAAACTATAGTTAAATAACTAATAGTTAAAACTACATTAAAACTAATCATTGATGCCTAACCTATTTTGACTCAGGCCTACCTGCTCTCCGGCATCTTTTCCAGGGATGTATATGCCTGTTTACAAGTATGCCGTGACCATACATTTAACCTGACAGTAATGGTACTGTGAGGGTACAGGTGGCCGGATACTTACAGTTTCAGGGCATTACTGAAACCCAGTGTAGCAATCCAGTTGGTAACCACAGGTACACACTACATGGCCACGTTCACCTTGCATTATTCTCTAATCTGAAAAGTAAATTGTTAGGTGACAATACCGTGAACCTTAGAGCCCCTTCCAGTCCCTCAAGGGGCTACAGGAGAGCTGGGGAGGGACTCTTGATCAGGGAGGGGAGCGATAGAAGGAGGGGTAATGGTTATAAACCGAAAGAGGGGAGATTTAGACCAGATATTAGGAAGAAATTTTTCACTCAGGGTGGTGAGCCCCTGGCACAGGTTGCCCAAGAGAAGGTGCGGCTACCCCATCCCTGGAGGTGTTCAAGGCCAGGCTGATGGGGCTTGGAGCAACCTGGTCTAGTGGAAGGTGTCCCTGCCCAGGGCAGGGGAAGTTAGAACTAGATGATCTTTAAGGTCCCACCCAACTTAAACCATTGTGATTCTATGATTCTAATAGTATCAGGGAGGTCCAGGCATTTTTGTGAGACTTTAATTCTCTCTTGGAGATGCCCCAGCCCCCTGCCCCAGCCCCATCTAGGGCATGATGCCTGGGGAATGAAGCAACGCCTATTCTCATGTGATGGAGTCTTGGTCTGGGGCAATATCACTCCCACACAACTCCTTTAAGTTCATGCTTGCTACAGTATTTCTCATGTGCTTGTAAGTTTGCCTCAGCCAGCTCCTTCCAGCTGGGGGTTGTGTCGATGTCTTTTGAGAGACGGAGGACTTTCATGTCACTTTGCAAACGCTATCCCACTGTCCTTACCATAGGAGGGAGGTGAAAAAAATGCCTCTTACTGCCCTCTGCACTCTTCCTCCCAAAATACAGCTTTCTAAAACCCTCCTCAGGCAGAGGCTCGGCTCAGCAATGAAAATTTTAGCCCCAGAGGTGAATGTCTCAGAAAGTTATAGGGAAATGAAAACAAAAGGGATTGAATAGAAACTGGTTTGTGACGTCAGTGCAAGTGTTTGCTACTAGACCCCAGAACAGGGATTGCTTGTGATGGGGTGAAAGCAATCTTCCTTGCACCACTCACAAAGATTAATCAAAGACCTTGGAAATTTTGATTTATAGATCATGTATTCCTAACAAGCATGTATTTATTTTTATACATCAGAAAACATCCATACAGATGACACATTGCAAAACTAGAGCTGTCAGATATTTATTTTTGCAGTCACCAGAAGTAATGTTATTAAACTATCCAAAGGCAGCCTTCAAAAGCAAGAAAAATAAATTCCAAATTAGTTTAAATGAATGAATTCATAATAATTGCTGCTAAAGTATCAAGTGATCAATCTCTGTCTCCACCGCCTTCCAATCCTGAATATTAAACCAGCAGAAGACAAAACACAGTGCAAAGATCTGTGTGTCTGTCACAGGGGTGAATCCGCAGCCAGACCACTCCCATGAAAGAAGTGCTGGTCTCCATACCTCTGCCCTGGGCCTGCTGGTGTGTACCCAACAGTCATCAGTTCCACAAAACTTTCTCTATCAGACCTTTGGATCTTGGAAATACAGAGAATCACAGAATAATTGAGGTGGGAAGGGGCTGTGGTCAGGCTTGGATGGGGTTGCTCAGGGACATGTCCAGCTGAGGTCTGAGTAGTTCCAAGCATGGAGATCCTACAGCCTCTCTGGACTTCCATGCCCATGTTTGACTGCCCCCATGGGGAAAAAAGATTTCCTAGTATATTTTCCCCTTATTTTCCCCTGGTTGCTGACATCATCACCTTTTTTATGCCTCAATAAAAGAGTTGGAATGTTGGGGGCAGTGCTGATATGGTGAAGGCCAGTGCTGTGCCTCACATGGTGAGGGTCTTCTGGGTATCATTACTGATTAACAGCAGCAGAAAGATGAGAGTTGTCTCTGATGCCTGAGATGGTCCTGAAATGTCCTCTCTTGAGCAACATCTTCCAACACACAAATCTGTGGTTCATGGTGGATTGGGGAAGCCACTTCATCACCCAGAGCCAGGCAGGTCTTCCACTTCTGAGGGCCCAGAGGCCACCATTTGATCAACTCACAAATATAGAAGTGGTTGGGGCATGTTTCTGACAGCACAAAAGGAAGCAGTAGGCGAAATCAGCTCCCTTCTTCCCCTTTCTGCCCTCAAACTGAGAGAGAAGCAAACATTTTGGGCAGATAGTCCTGAGGAAGGGCAAAAAATGGGAAACGTAATCATTGATTGGACATGCTGGAGAGCAGCCCTGAGGTGAAGGACCTGGGTGTGCTGATGGACGAGAAGCTCAGCGTAAGCCAGCAATGTGCAATCGCAGCCCAGAAGGCCAACCGTATCCTGGGCTGCATCAAAGGAAGTGTGGCCAGCAGGTCAAAGATGATTCTGCCCCTCTACTCCACTCTGGTGAGACCCCACCTGGAGTACTGCATCCAGCTCTGGAGCCCCCAACATAAGAAGGACATGGATGTGTTGGACCGTGTCCAGAGGAGGGCCACAAGGATGATCCGTGGGCTGGAGCACCTCTCCTATGAGGAGAGGCTGAGAGAGTTGGGGCTGTTCAGCCTGGAGAAGAGAAGGCTCCGGGGAGATCTTATTGGGGCCTTCCAGTACCTAAAGGGGCTACAGGAGAGCTGGGGGGGGACTTTTTACTAGGGCATGTAGCAATAGGACGAGGGGGAATGGCTTCAAACTGGAAGAGGGCAGGTTTAGATTAAACATGAGGAAGAAATTTTTCACTTTGAGGGTGGTGAGGCACTGGAATGGATTGCCTAGAGAAGTTGTTGAGGCCCCATCCCTGGAGGTGTTCAAGGCCAGGCTGGACGTGGCCTTGGGCAATCTGGTCTGGTGGGAGGTGTCCCTGTCTATGGCAGGGGGGTTGGAACTTGATGATCTTCAAGGTCCTTTCCAACCCAAACCATTCTATGATTCTATGCTGCATAGGACTGCTGTTCTGGCAGCCTGGGGATCACTTTCAGACCCCTGAGAACATGCAGGAAATGATTAACAATTACCTAGTAATTATATTAATTGCATATTAAGTCTGTCCTGTGTTTTATGAATTGCGTTAACCATATTAAGTGGCAATGTGTGAAGTACGAGCAGTAACACCCAGCTCTAACACCTAAGAAACTCTCCTATGCTTTCCTCGCTCTTTCTAGAGAGGTGGTAAAGGTGGAAGCCACTCGGGGAGGCTGAAGCAACTCTCACCTCTCCTGAGCAGGGTGAGGAAAGCAGAGACTTGGGATGGCCCAGAGCTCTCCACTTGCAGCTTTATGGCCCCAGCACTGGCCGTGCGAGCCATTTCACGCTTTTCAGTGGGAAGCAATACTTTTAGGCTTTGTATTTCAGTTTTATAGGCCATGAAATACTTCTGAAATGCTTCACCCTTGGCAGGTTTATGGGCAAATAGATATCTTCCTTTAATATTTAGTCACGTTCATGCGTGAATTAACAGATGCTAGTCATGCTAGCACTGACATTACACCCTGGATTTGAATATTTTTCTACTCCAGTTTGTACTGTTACAACAAGGGGGTGCAAAGAACTGCCCTTTTCCAGCCCCCAAAGCTGTAGCTGCTGCCCCCAGCAAGGCTCACACGCAGCCAGGAGAGGTCAGAGCCTGAAGCACAGAGGTGCCAGAGGGGAAACAGAGACAACCCCTTCCACTGGGAGACATTTGCAGCCTCAAAAAAAGAAAGCATTAAAAGGGGATTTCAGTCTTGCCCTTTGTCTTCAAACACGTGTGGTCTCATTGCACTCAGTCACATGCTGCGGGTCACCAGCATGCCCAATCAGAAGGTTTTCTGGACTGAGGTAAGAGGTAGATGAACAAAGCTGGGAGGGTGTCTCCCACTACCCATCCCTGAATGGAGTGGGGCATGAGGCTGCTGGGACATGTGGTGAAGGGCCAGCAGAGCAGTGAGCAGGCCAGAGGGTTCAAGGGGGCAAGGATGAGGGGGAATGGCTTCAAACTGGAGGAGGGGAGATTTAGATTAGATATTAAGACCAAATTTTTCACTATGAGGGTGGTGAGCCCCTGGCGCAGGTTGCCCAGAGAAACTGTGGCTGTCCCATCCCTGGAGGTGTTCAAGGACAGGTTGGATGGGGCTTGGAGCAACCTGGTCTGGTGGGAGGTGTCCCTGCCCAGGGCAGGGGGAGTTGGAACTAGATGATCTTTAAGGTCCCATCCAACCTAAACCATTGTGATTCTATGATCTCTGGCGGTGGTAAAAGATCAGATAGCAAGGTCAATGGAGTATAAACACATGGCATCTCTTGTCTCATGGGCATTCGGGTGTCACCCCCAGACTTTTCTCCCTTCCCTGCAGGTAGGACACGGTCACAGAAAGCCCTGATATATCTATGGACCATACGAGATTGGCAACACCAGGGAGAAACCCTGAATCTCTTCAAGAGATGTGGAATGAGGGGTGCTGCAGCAAGCAGTGGGCAGCTGCCAGTTCTTCCAGCACAAGCATCGGCTGGGGTTTCTGTTCCTGGATTGTCTTCCTTCTGGGAGCCAAAGCTGCTTCCTGCAAGTGTCTGGCCAGAGGACAGCATAAGAGGGAGACCACTGACACACTGAGGGAAGTACCACTGGGCAAATGTGAGGTGTGAGGAACATCTTTGCTGGGGGTCCCACAGAGGTGCCACCCCCTCCACCTGCGAGCATGCCTGGCTTTGTCAAGCTAGCATGGAGCTAGTGGGTAACAGTGGCCATGGATCAAAATACATTTTCCCAGTAAAAGAAATTTTGCTGAATTTAGACTCTTTAATTTTAGCAATACTCATCAGTGTCTCTTCATCCTGATTACAATGTTCATCTCCAAAAGCACTGTTTCCACAGAAGTGCTGATTAATGTTATCACACCAACAAGCTGATGAACAGAAACGAAAACACTCTGGAGAAAAGTTGTCAAAATCCTGTCACCCCGACATGACTGCAGAAGCAAGGGAACCCCTGAGCCACACTCCTCCTCCCACAGGGTGGAAAACTCCTTCCTCATCCCAGAAGGCTAAAAATGACCTCTGGGATTCCCAGGATGATGGACACGTCTTCAGGCAAAATTCTGTGACCAAGCTTTCTTCAGAAAAAGCACCACTTTTATCTTGGCAGCTCCACTGGCCTGGGTGTTACTGATCATGGCTTCATGGCAGGGAAAGGAATCAAAAGATGGGGTCTCCTGTCTATCCTGTACAAAGAAGTATCAGGCCATAAGCAAAGTGTAGAGCAGAGACATTTCTGAAATACACAATATTTAACCATTTGGGGCTCCAAAATCCCCTCTGGCTGCAAAATGACTGGTTGAGCTAGTGATGTTCAGTCATAGCTGAACAAAACCTGACCTTGGGCGCCTGCTCCCAGGTGGATTGCCGTGATTGGAAGTGCGCAACTCCATTCTTTCTGCCTCTCTCTCCCCTCCATCCAGCATAAGACTCTGAACGTTTATAAACCTTCAACTGTTGCATTGGTACACTTCTGTCAAGTTTGCTCATGTTTTCTGGGACAGATGAAATGTTTGGCAACAGCAGTTGTTGCATATGCCACCTGCTTCATTGGTGAAAAAAAAAAAAAAAAAGAATTGCTTTTCCTAATTGCATTATGGCCGTACCTAGAAACTCAGAAGAACAAGACCTTTCTGTTCTCAGTCCCTCTGTACCTCCAGTAACAGACAAAAATTGCCCTCTAAATCCAAAGAGATGCAACAGTGGAAACAAAACCTCATCATCTCTGTTTTGCACAGGAATGAACCAGAGCAGAGAAAGGCCAAATAAGATGACCCAAGACCCACCTGGATGCAGTCCTGAGTAATGTGCTCTAGGCAATCCTGCTTTAGCAGGGGAGTTGGACTAGATGATCTCTAGAGGTCCCTTCCAACTCTGAAAATGCCGTGATTCCGTGATTCCGAGATACCCAGCTTCTGCTTTTAAACCAGGCTTCCAGTTGCTAATGTAATGTTTGATAGGACAAGGGGTAATGGCTTCAAACTGGAAGAGGGGAGATTTAGATTAGATATTAGGAAGAAATTTTTCACTATGAGGGTGGTGAGCCCCTGGCGCAGGGTGCCCAGAGAAGCTGTGGCTGCCCCCTCCCTGGAGGTGTTCAAGGCCAGGTTGGATGGGGCTTGGAGCAACCTGGTCTGGTGGGAGGTGTCCCTGCCCAGGGCAGGGGGGGGGAACTGGATGATCTTTAAGGTCCCTTTCAACCTAAACCATTCTATGATACCTGGCCCAGGCATCTGTGGAGCAATGGGTTGGTGTTTGTAGGAAACAGCACCACCACAGTGTTGTCCTCTCCCTGCACTGCCCTTGTGTGCTGGCTGTGTAACGCGACGGGACTGAGGCATTGGCAAGGACCTGAGGCGAGAAGCAAGGCATGGGTTGTAGGCAGAGGCAGTGAGTTGGACTGAGCCAGCAGTGCAGCAGAAAAAGCCACACAAAAGAGAACTTTCCATTTTCCACTTTCACATCAAATGCAGGTTGAGATTTTTTATTTTTTTTTAATTATCTGGACTCACACAATTTGAGAGAACAGGGTGGCGTTTGGGCAGCGGACAGGAGTATCAGAGAGGAAAGAGATGAAGAAGTGGCTTAGACTGCAGTGGTGGTTGTCTCTTGTCCACCAAGGGGTGGCTGGAGAGAAGTCCTATGCACTGTAACACCAGCACCTCTGGTTTTCCAGGATCCACTGCAGGTACGAATTTTTGCTCCCAGGCTCATCTTTTAATGGCATCTTGATGACCAGGATGGGAAAATCAGAAACAAAAGGGATGTTTTACGCTGGTAACCAAGTGTGCTGTCCTTTACAGACTGTTTGTCTCTGTTTGTGCTATTGTACGGAGGTTTCTTGGCTTCCCTCGCATAGTTTCCGTGGTGCGTTGGGTGCATTTGAAGCGTATTGTGTTACATAAAGCAGCTCATTTTAACGTCGCATGAATTGTGCCATCGCCTCCCTGCCCTCTGCTTCAGGCACACAACAGCTATGTGATATGTACGAGAGATGTGACTGCCTCCGTGAACTCTGGGCAGACACACATGGCTTTTATCAAGTAAGTGACAGTGCTATCAGTACGGGGCCTGATCCTGATCAGGTGTAAATTGCTGCAGCCACTAACACCAGGATGTTTCCAGAAAAACAAATAAATCAAGAAAAAGAAAAGAAAAGAAAAGAAAAAAAAAGGCAGCAGGGTTTTTTCTTCTTTCTTGGCAACCAGCAGTTCATTTTTTTCCAGCTGTGGTTTTCAAGTTTCAGACGACAACCCAAATATTTTCACTCAAAACAAAACTTTTCAGGGAAACCCTCTGTCTCTTTCGCTTTATTTCCAAAGGCAAAACTTTCCTTCAGCAAAATCGCAGCCCGTGTTAAGACACCCCCTGGATCCTCTGCTTGCTTCTGCTGGCTGGGAATCTGGCCTGTTGAGACCTGAGGTTTCTAGCAGCGAATTTCAAAATTGTCATCTCTCTGATGTTTTAAATAAATGTAGGCAGCTGTCTGAGCCACACGTCTACCCTAGCCAAAATATTGTTCATTCCTAGTGGATTTGCTCCATTATAAATTGTCTACAAATAATTTAAAAAGCGATGGTGTTTCTTAAATTATCTTATCAAGCTCTTTAAATATTGAAATGCATCAAATATTAATGCTTGGCAATTCAGGGTATCCTTAGTCCTGGTTACTGCAGTATTCTGATCAGCATTAGAGCTGTGTTCTGCCAGGCCTAGGTTCTGAAGAGGTGGTGCTAGCTAAGAGAAGTGTCACATCCACCACCTCCATGGGTGCTCGGTTCCAGGGGTGGTCTGCAGGAGTGAAATGTGGAAGCCCCAAGAGGTAGGACAGTTTCAGCAGGAGTGGAGCAAAGGGGTTAGCAGGCACGAGCAGAGCCAGGAGCAAACACACAACGATGCACGCACCATCCAAGCATGCTGCTGATTGCGTGCGTTATCTCCCAGTCCTGCAGGGCAGGTCCAGGGTGAGCTGATATCAGCAGACTCCTCCCATCACTGCCATAGAAGCCCAGCGCTCATGGGCTTTTCAGTCTCAGCCTGGCCATAGAGCCCTCAAATGTCTCCAGTTACACACAAAATCAGAGCCCGTGGGGCTGTTTCTGAATTTAGGAATATCACCCGGGCCAGGCTGCTGCGATGCCCATCTCCACAGCCTCAGAGGCGGCTCTGTCAGAAGGCAGGAAAGTGTGAGATGAAAAAAAGCACGGCATGTGGATTTTACATGTTGGGGATGGAGAAGCTACACCTGTAGAAACCTGAGTCCAAACGAACACAGCTAGTGTTGGACCAGCTCCTCCTTCTCTTCCAGCAGAAATCCCAGAACAAAATTCAAGTCTTCTCTTTTGGAAGCCAAGGAGCAGGTCCGATTGAGTTGACTGAAGTATCTCATTTGGAAAGGCTGATGTGCCATTTTGCACACATGTTCCTAGGCTGGTGTCCAGTGAAAGGGAGCTGGGGAGACGAGGCAGGCCCCCTCACTTCTCTATTTACTGCTCCTGTCCAGAAACCAGGAATTTTCAAGACCTGTCCACCAGCATGTTGCCTGCATGGCAGATTGCCCCAAACTCCAATCCCTAGTGCTGCCACCAGGCTCGCTGCCAGGCAGATACATTGGCAGGGGATCAGCAAGAGGGTTTTGATGGATCCCCTCTTTCCTTACTCCCACCCTGCCTCAGCCCACCGTGGGGTACCAGAGATTCAGCCAAATCAACACGTTCTTCTGGAACATTTCAACTTTGACTAATCAGGAGAGTTTCTGACAAAAAATGTTCCACTGGAAAATTTCTGACCAGTGCTAATTAGCATTTTTTCTATTAGCTTTGTCCTGAAGGCACAGTAATTTATGCCTCAGTGAAATAAACAATCACTTAATGATCACCAAGAGTTGGACACTCCCCAGGTTTGAGGCATATTTGCTTACCCTAAACAGAAAAAAAATCTTATTCACTTGCAAAGCTTTACATACCTAACACAAGGAAAGAACGGCTGCCTGACTTTCTTGTGCTTTACCTGGGCACAGGCCCAACTGCATTTTAATCACTTTGCTTTTAAAAAAGGGGGGGGGGAAGAAGGAAATAGTGGATTTTCACTTGCAGAGCAGTAAGGTTCAAGCAACGTTGGAGACAAGCTTCATATGTGGAATGAGAGGTGGACTCTGCTCAAAGAATTTGTAAGGTAGTCCCTAAAAAGAACAGGAAGACAGAAAATGAGCCAGGTGCCCCTGGAGTCCAGGTTCCCTTGCTATTCCTCTGCCATATGACTATATCCCGAGCGGAGTTTCTCACAAAATCACAGGATGATTTAGGTCGTGAAGGACCTCTGGAGGTGGGGCCCCTGCTCAAAGCTGGGCTGGCATCCACAGTGGATGAGGCTGCTCAGCGCTGTGCCCAACCTCCGCAGCACATACAGCTACACCGCACATCTGAGCAGTACATCTCAACGTGTGGGAGACGTCAGCTGCGGTCTGTCCCTCCACCCTTTCTGCCCGGCAAGCCTTTATTTTGGAACCCTGTGCAAGCCAAATGCGGAATAAGAACGAGCCCCTTGGCGGTCTTTGGGAAACGGCTGCGGATGTCGGGGCATATGGTGCCGCTTTTGCTGCAGCGAGAATACGGCTACAGGGTCTCCCAGGAAAGCAGGCAGCTATATTTAAATCACTCTTGCGAAATTCTCATTGATATTCATAAAAAGACACTTCAACACCTCTTTGGTGACTTGAAGCTGCAGCGCACAGCATGGGAGAGAGCACCAGTGGCTCTGGAGACCAAGGTTCCGTTTCACTGACCGTGACAGGCAGAGGATGGGCAGCACCAAAAAAAGAAGCCCAACCAGTAACAAAATCCTGGCGACGCAGCACCACGCTGCCGAGCAAAAAGCCAGGGATGATTTTCCCCAGGAGAGAGTTCAGCCCTGGGAGAGGATGGAGCTGGACAGGGGACATCCCCGTAGGGGGACCAGCTCTCAGCAGACCAGCCTGGTGCGGTGCAGGCACCAATCCTCATCTCACCAGCTTACCGCAAACCTCTCTGGTGCCTGTCCAGGCAGAGCTACTGACGTCCTCCACCTGTCTCGCAACCAAAGGTGGGCTTTCTCCCTCTGTCCTGCCTTTTCTGGGGAGGAGGAGACCATTCAGTGGGCACGAAGAGCGATGGTGTTTTACTTCCATCCCCCTGCGGCTGACTGTGGCAGCACCGCTGCCTATTTTTCCTTTTGCTTTAGGAAAATGTCTTCCACCTTATCACCCACGTGCCCTGATACAAACTTCACCTCTCCCAGCAGGGACAAGTGGAAAAGCACTCAACGGAAAATATGAGAAGCTCTTTGGCCGCTCCGTGCAGGGAGCGGAGTTCAAAGAGGGCGGCGTCACTCCTTCGGAGGGTGACAGGCAGCGGCTCTGCAGAAGGGCAGATCAAAGCTGGAGAACAGCCTACCCCCATGGCCTCGTGGCCACCAAAACTCTGAACGCAGCATTATCCTGTTACTCTCAAAGCCACCTACATTTTTCTTCAGTTACGCACACTGGCGGCTTTCAACATTTCCTTCATGGAAAGGGGGACACATGCAATGAATTGAAGCAACAGTCTTGCTTTCCTTAGCCCTGTTTGGTTAGCTCTAAGGCTTCTTAGGAGCAATACATGGAAGTCAAAAGACCTGTGAAACACAAATATATTCGTGCCAAATCTTGTTTGGGTTTTATGTTGCTTTGTGGTGGCAGCTTCATGTCCACATCTGGACAATCTAGTAACCCATAGAAATAAAATCACATGAATAAGCCCAGGGAGGACAAAAGTATTATTCAATATTTAAGATTAAACAGGAATTTCAATGCTTTGCTCAATCACATTCTTATTTGTAGACCTCCTGAGTCACCAAGCCCATCTGACAGGCAAAAGCGGCGTATATTCCCCTTCAAGCACGCTCCTGGGATGAGCTTGGCTCCTGCTCTTGAAAGGCTGGAGAAACCCTGGGACAGATTTTCAGAAGGGATTTTTCTTCTCCCGTTACTTCCCACCACTCAAAATAACAGGCACCAATCATTTGCCTGGCATGGTAGGAACCGGAGGGTCCCCTTCATACTTGCTCAATCTCTTTTTTTTGCAAAGGATTCCTTTTGCTGCCAGTTTCATGCTTCCATGGGATGGAGGGCTGTGCTCCCAGGGCCTTTGTTCTGGATGCCAGGAGGGTGCTGGAGACCTCCCAGCACCCCCATCTATACACACACACACACATACACATCTGCTCCAATTTCGGAGACACCAAACAGCAGGAGTCAAATAGGCCATTTGAAGCAGTATCTCTAATTGGGCAGTTTGGAACATAATAATGAAATAATGTAGTTTATCGTAATTGTAGAGGTGGAGCTGGTGATCCCTTAACAAAACTTTTATTCTGCCAAGTGTTCAACAGATGTTTAGGAAAAATCTCAAACAGTCAAGGTCATTCGCGTGTGGGAATATACAAGGAATTTCCTTCTCCTGCAATGAATCAAAAACAGCAAGTTTGAGGATGACAGTTTCAATGCAAGCGGCCTGAGTACGGACACCTACATTCAGCCTTAGGTATTTAAGTGCCTGAATATGTCTTTCACCAGTTTTTTGTCATCCCAGGAGCCCCGTCTGGAGCAACAGATTAGGTCGCTAATATCCTCTTTAGTCCCAGTTGCCGCTACAGCATACAATAGCAATGACATATACGTAGTCTCGCGTTTTCATTGGAGCCCTTAACATTCCCATTCGCACAGCAGGGATAACAAAGGGCAGAGTTAAGGTTAACTATATGACCGCTTGGCTGACCCATGACACAGGGCTCCTTGTGCACGTTTTTGTCCTTTATCAGCCCTTTTGGAAACCAAAAACTGGGAAGTATGGAAGGTGGGAAGGAGAACGAGGAGTGATTTATTCATAAACACATCTGGAAGGAGCTTCCAAACTGCAGCTTCCCTTCCTCAGTGTTTCAGGCATGTACCCCAGTGGCTACTGTAATATCAGAGGAATGCTTACTCCTGCTACTGCTGCTAATCTGGGAGCAGTCACGTGACTCTTCCATAATCTCTCTCTCTCCAAAAAATTTGACTCTTAACCTTCCCTCGCTACAGACATGATGTATATTGCCTTGACATGCTTCCAAGTAGCAAACATGCAAAACCCTGACCTATAAGCAAAGCAAAGGGGAAGGGGGGGAAGATATTTCTAAGAATAAAATTATGTGAGACTGCAGGAAAGGGAGAAGAGTAATCTGCCTTGGTCATTTCTGTTTGCCCTCACCTAGGAATTACGTTGGAAAAAGAACAACAAAATGTTACTCTGGGGAGAAGGAAAAAATAAAAGGTGTTCTGAGGTGCAAATAAAATAATAATTAAAAAAAAGGGTAGCCGGCAGAAAAGAGCATTATTTATTTATTTCCGCTCATTTATGTGTCAGATGAAGCTGAGAGCTGCCAGATAGCTTCTTTTCGACAGCTTGAAGTTACTGTTGGGAACAGATCCATGTATGGAAGCAAAAGCAGAAAAGCATAGATAAGCTGAGATCCAGCTATGCAAACCATCTTTAGAGACACTTAAAGGACAAGCACCCCAGCTCCTTTCTTTCTGGTAAATTTAGAGGCGCTATCATATGAGGGCTTTTTTCCGTTCTGCTTCACCCACAACTGCTGAGACTCGGCTGGGGTAAGTGAAAAGCAATTCCAGCGTTTCTTGGGAAAAGCTTGCTATTCGGTGAGTCTGACATCCTGAGAAAAGCCGTAAATCCGGCGCTATGGGATGGCTCCAATAGCTGGATAGCGGTTAAGCTCTCTGACTAAGGAACATGACATATAACAGCTTTGCCGCTGGAGGGACAGAAACTTTCCAAGTGTCTGAAAGAGGCACAGAGAAAAATGTTGGAAAACAAGCGGTTTATCACTCCTGAACTGGATTTACAGCTGACTGCTGTTAGAGCTCCGGCGGACAAAGGGGCAGGAGGGATCGGTGGTAGTTTCCAGCGTCTGAGTCTTTTTGTCTTTCTATTTAGAAAAATTTGTTAAAATAGTCAAGGGTTTTTTCTTTCCTGGTCTGTCCTACTTTCGTTTTGAGAAACATGTCTCATTTGGGTTGAGCTGACTGGACATTGGGAAGAGCTTGTTGTAGATGACTGTTGTTTTTCTTGGCACTTGAAGGCAGTTTCTCAACGTTTCTCTGTAGATTTGAGGCTGATTACATCCTGTGCAAGGATTTTTTTTTTGGTACAGTTTTAACTGCCATTACAGTGTTGTGAAAGTCGACCCCAGCGAAAACAGCTGTGTGCTATTGTGAATGTTTCCAAAGCGCTCCTTCGAACTAGCACTGAAGTGTGTTAGCTCTGTGGACCGGGCACTGCCAAGAAAGCAGAGTATACCCTGGGCAGAAAGGCTTTCCCCACGGAAGTGTTTTGTTAAAAAGAACACCAAAAAAACCCCTTTTTGTCGCTTTGGCTTAAAATCTTGTTGGCTTGCGGTGGTACAGTTAAATGTGAGATTTTTCTTTAAACGCTCCAGAACGGCATTTGGGTAACAGTTCATGTGCTTTCGGGTGTTATAATACAGTATTCGTACTCCCACTGCAAAGCGCTAGGTAAAGCTTTCTCATTTTTCCGGTGGTTAATAGACTGGAAAAAACGTTAGAGCAGGTGAAGTGAAATTATACAGAAAGAACTGAAAATAGTATCGGGAATATGACTGAAATTGCAGATTTCCAGAGATATGAAGGATGACTGTAAAGGGAAATTACGAGACCACAACTGTCATAAGAATTTCCATTCATGAATGAAAACTCTTTCCATTGTCATAACATGGAGAACATAATGAAAGCGTTTGCTTGTAACTCTGTAGTGGAGTCTGCAATCGAGAGGGCCCGTGCATACAGCCCTCGTTTCCCCTTATTTAGCTAGCATTTCCATGGATATTCCCACATTCCTCGTTTTTATACTCACAGAAATACAAATCTTCTATTTGTCCAGTTTCCTCCCAAGTGCTGAAAATAAAAACTACTTAAAATTAAGCTGCCGTTGAAATTTGTCCTTGCCAAGCAAACTTTGATTTTTTTTCACAGGTACCTTTTAAATACATATCACCTGTCTACAGAAATGCCAGCACAGAAATTAATCTTTAAGTAATTGAGGGTCAGTAGATAGCTTTTTAGTTGCCATTGAGTTGTTAACAAATAAACCTTTTTGCTGTTATTGCTAGGAAAGAACACTTCTGCATTTCACACTTACTCAGATTGCTTCTGTTTTCCGTTGGGTATGGTCCTGGTTTATAGGTTGCTGTGAGCCTGCTGATAGAGAAAAGCTTTTCCCCCATTTCCCCCCCTCCCTTTTTTTTTTTTTTTTGCCTTCTCTTCGAGGCTGTTCGCTTCCCCCTCCCCAGAGACACAGACTAGCTGATGTGCATGGTCCCTGAGCAAGGCTCAACTGCTCAACAGTTGTGCTGGGCAGGTCAGGAAGAGGATGGCAGGATGGAGCTGGGAAAGCTGGGACTTATTTGATTTTCCCATTTGGCCCAGCGTGGACGAGTAGACAAAGCCCCGGTGGCAGGAGCCATCATTCGGTTCCCATCCCCAGGGTGGACCTGCTCAGGGACCTCGTGAGTGACCCGTCCTTTCTGCTCCCCTCCTTCCCTCCCTCCGTCAGAAGCATTTTCAGGCAGGCTGTGTTATCGCTAATGTTTATTGCTATTATCATCAGTGTACTAGCTATTATTAATATTTACTATTGATTAGTCACGGGTATTGCTAGTGTTTGTTTGGTCCCTCATGCAAAGCTGATGGGATCTCATTCAGAGCCGCGAATATAAATAGTCATATAAAGCATTAGCGATAGTATCGCTAACATGTCTTTTATAAGTGACGAGTCATTATGAGCGCTGCCGTCTCCAAGCATCCGCCACGAGGTCCTCCCACGCGCCATTCCTCGCCAGGGCACCAGGAGGAGAGGGGGAAGGGGGAGCTCTGCTCTTTCTCACCATCCCAGCGAGGGAGGCTGCTGGGGCAGCGCAAAGCCCAGGAGCCGACTGACAATGGTGAAGCCGAGCTCAGTGCTTATTCTCTCCAGTGGTGGAGAAGGGTAAAGCTGCCCTCGTCCTGGTGGCACTTGGAGCAAGCAAGAATCTGGTGTGTGTCTCGTGCAAGGAGCCAAAGGCACACCAGACTTCTAGGAGCACTGGGTGCTTTGTGTTCCTAAATCTTAGTGGCTTTCAAAACAAACAAACAAAAAAACAAAAAAACCCACCACCCTTGGGTTTTCAAACATAAGGTCTGGAGAAGTCTTTGCACCAGACATCCACAACTGGGCGCTGAATTCAGACTTTCTTGTGAGGAGGGAAAGATGTGTTTGTGGTTTATAGTGCGCCCAAGACGAGAGCGTCCTCAAAATAAACCACACAGAGGAGAGCTACACCCTGAAGTCGCTTCGTGAGGATTTCACAAACTGGCTCTGGCTTGAAGTTAGCCCACCATATACTCTCCTCCTTCAGACACTTCAATATTGTTACGGTGATTCCTGAAGGATGGAATTTGGACATCATCTCTGCCTTTTCTCTAGTAAGTCAGAAGGTTGGAGCAGATTCTGGGGACACATTGACAAGACTGATCCACTTCTCTGGCCAGATACATTTTATTGCCTATGTTCTACAGAAATGAGCTTTATGTGACAGCTCTGCTTGTTCCCAGCCTAGAAACCTGCAGACCCATTTGCCAATTCAAATCTGGTTTGCCCAAGGAACTGAGTCCTGAAGAATATGATGTTTCAAAAAAAAAAAAAAAAATCTGAAAATGTGCAGCTGTCTTTGGTTTTCTTGCTCCCAAAACATCATCTTCCTATTCTTGTCTCTCTTCCTTCAGGGTAAGGGACAATGGTCTATCTGGGGAGGGTTTCACCAGAGGACTCACAAAGACAGGCAGTTTTCAAGAAGGAAAGGCGTTTTAGGAAAAGTTTGTGTTTGCAGGCTGCAAGCAGTATGTGTAAATACTGCAGCATGTACCATAGCGCTTGCTGCGTGCAATCTCTTGCACAAATATGTCCAGTATCTTCTGTGCACACGTGGCCAGAATAAGAAGAGTAGAACTTCAGAGGGGAAGTGAAAATAGGCTGTGTTTTGGAGAAACCGTGCTGCCAGTTTTGTTTTGCTGTGTTAAGCTCTGGGCCATCCAGCCTCACAAACTTTCCCTTCTTTATAAAAATTTTGTGTATAACAACTGGCTGCGCAGCATGGAGAGATGAGTAAATAACCCTCAATGGCCTCAGCTGGCCTAAATCCGGCTGTCATTTTTGGTCACTTACAGATATGAGCTACTCCTAAATTTCCATTATACAAGTTGCCTTTAAAGCCAAGCTAGCGTCTAGCTCTTACCAAATAGCTCCAGATGATACTAATTTTTCACGTACTCAGCATCTCACTAGCAAACTGAACCGTGGTATTGCTGAATTATGCTCACACGGGAGGAATCCCGGTGCTGGGGTTTGCAGACAAGGCAAATGGAGAAATGCCTCCTTGCAACTGCAGGAAAAAATAATCTGAATTCAGAGTCGCATGCCCCTGAGCTAAAAAGCTCAGTTTTGGAGGTGCCCAGGATGTTTTCCCTAAACGGTCGGCAAGATGTGCCAGCAGGCTGGCTAGGGACATGGCTGCAGAGATCTCCTGCTGTTCCAGTGTGCTTCAGAGCGACGCCAGCCATGAGGCTCGCTCTTCAGACCCACCATCTGCTGATCTGTGCTGCTACAGGGAGGTAACAACATGACAGCTTTAGGCAGCAGTGGTGTTTTCTGCCAATTTACAGGTAAAGCATGGCAATTGATGAATTGACATTCATATTGGAGTTGATCCTTTAAGAAACTCAGTATTATTCTGGCAACAAACACATGGGGGAAAAACATAGCAACAATACAGTAAATCTGGAGGTCTTCAAAACAGTTTATATTTATCTAGGGCTCTAGCCCTCACTGTGATCCAATCATAAATGTATTCTTATTGCATGGGGTCACTGCAGGGTAAAGCTGAAGTTGTTTTGATTTCCATACTTCAACATATTTGGATTTCTTTAATATTTAATGCTGAACTTCCTCCTGAGTTTGGGATGTTTTTTTTTAGGATCTTTCCCAAATCCTTGGAATGCTGAACTCTGACGTTGCTAACATAAAATGCAGGTTTTGGTTTGTGATGTCTCTAGCTGAGCCTTTTTCAGAGACTTGAGGAAGAGAGGAGAGGAGAGGAGAGGAGAGGAGAGGAGAGGAGAGGAGAGGAGAGGAGAGGAGAAACCTCCATCGGTTTACTTATGCAGAAAGGTGGGCATAGGCAGAAGGAAGATACTCACAGAACTGGGATTCTTGAAAATGGCAGGATTTGGGTAGAGGTACAGTGCGAAGACATGTGTTCCAGACTAGTTTGGGTTCCACTCAGCTTAACAATGACTAATGACTTGTCTGTAAATACCCAAAGAGGACAAACACTTGGGAACCTCTTCTGCCAAGGAGCGCTGTTTGGGTATAGATTTTTCCCTTAGCAGGCTGGGAGATTCAGTGCTTGGATTGTGTTACTCCCCGTGGGAATATACTATATCGAACAGTGTGTAAAGCCTTTTTCCTACCCTCAGTCTTCTGGCGCTTTCAAGCCCCTCATCCTGTGCAGGATGAGTTCCACCAGCAGTTTTGTTGCTGAGATGTTGCCCAGGTTATCCCACAGACTGCAGTGTGCCATGGAGGTCACAGAGTAATCCCACACGGCACCACCATGCACCCTTTCTTGCTCTTCCAGAGGGTTGTCCTTCCTTTCATTGGAACATCAAGTTGGCTTTTCTTTCCCTCTTATGTACGAAAAGCATAAAACTAGAGGAAAATGTGGAAATGGAAAAATAACAAAAGATGAGAAGTGCAGGAATGTGGCCTGCAAAACTATTGCTGCCTTTCTATCCCCGCACCAAGGCTTCCTTCAGCTGGGAACTTCTGCACATGAAATGTTCCCTTCCTGCTTTCTTCTCTACCCTGAGGTGGATTGGACAACCTTCTGTTGCAACATGGACATAACGGGGTTTGAGGTCTCCTCTTTGTCAGCCAGGTGGGTCCCAGCAGACTGCCTGGACAGCAATGTGCAAGGAGACAAATGGCATACCGCCATCCTGGGCCACCTGTCCAGCCCCTAACCCACTGGGAGATGGATGGGATCCCTTGATGCAATCTACCTGAAAACTCTTCTCCAGGCAGCTAGGTCTCCCAGGCTACAGGGCGATCTCACCGAGATGCTGAGTTTTATCTGTAATGTTAAACAAGCGTTAGGAAGCAAGGGACAGGACATGAGGTTAGTGGAGGTGATGGAGAGGCCTGGCCCACAGTGATTTGGTCAGGGCTTCAGCGGGTCAAGCCTCAGGCAGAAGCCTGAAGAGTCCTGAAGCAGCTAAGGGGACGTGCTTGTCCACTTGAGGCAGCTCTGACCACTGTTAGGCTTTCTGCACGGGCCTAGGGCTTGATCGACCAGTCTTCTCTCTTGCCCTACAACCTCTTCAGCCTTCCAAATCAGCTTGCTTTGATGCCTGCTTCCAAAAGTAGCAGCCACGCATCAAGGTTTAGGCTTTAGTGTGGGAGCCCATCTCTTTGAACCAGCTGATTCCCAGCATCAGCAATTGCCGTACCCGCACACTGGAACTAGGAGGCAAAACCAAGGTGACATCTAATCCTTAGCTCATTGTTTTTGCTGCAGTTTGGCAAGCATGATATTAGAAATACCCCATGTTATCTTTTTGGCTCACAGAAAGGCTCCAAGCAGAGATCTTGTGCTTCTGCCCTAGATGCAGCAATAAACATTTGGATTTGCTGCTAGCCTGTTGAGACTGCCAACATGTACACAGTAAAAGTAAACCCTTCCTGTGGCCACGGACCACAACATGCTAGTGATCCATGGTATTATCCTGTTATTTAGTGAGTCATTGTTGCTGCTGAGAAATACACATAGTCGAATAAGTTGCTAACAATAACACTGGATGTGAGAGACAAGTGTTTGTTTTACTCTGGTGTAACTTATTCCATATGGTCCTTTAACGCATGTTAAATGTTAAGTCGCTTTGGCCTGCCAACTATTATTTCAAGATGACCTCCCGGATTTAGCCTGCTTTTCAGAGCATAGCTATTTGAAACAAGGCTCTGAAAGCATCTCCTGTCCAGGATAAATGCCCAGTTCAGGAGCAAGACAGATGTTTTGGATTGCCCTATCTTTAGCTGGATAAGTAGGTCTCCATTTTTGTTGATTGTCCAGAATAGTGATGTTTACAGCAGCTCTGACGCCTGCTGTGACACCTTTCAGATGTAAGCCACGTGTTACACCAACGTCCTGGCACAGGGCAGAAGCCATATCCTGACCGAAGAGCTGATAAAAGTTTAACTTATAGAATCACAGAATGCTTTAGGTTGGAAGGGACCTTAAAGACCATCTAGTTCCAACCCCTCTCCCATGGGCAGAGACATCTCGCTCTAGACTAGGTTACTCAAAGCTTCTATCATTAACCTAGCTTCTAGGTTACTTCTAGCATTTACCTCCCATGTGTGTTTTCCCAAGGTGCTGATGAGCCAAATCTTTGTGGAAACCTTCTTCCAGGTTTTCCAAATCTTCTTGGTAGTGTTAATTCATGGGCAAAATACGGCAAAAAGAGAGAGAGGCAGCTGTGAAAGGCGTCCCTGTTGCACCCTCTGGCTACGTTACTCAAAGGTTTAACACAATGAGCTCCAGCACTACAGCAGACCTTTGTGTGATGTCCTGCCCTTGTGTTCCTGCCCATACTGGGCCCAGTCTACAGCACAGCTTGGAAAACAAAGGCATTGAAAAGTTTCTCTCGTTTTGAAATACTTCTTGCCACCAGTTATGGAAAATAGATGCTCCGAGAAGCATCTTTCTCAGTAACTGAGAGATTTGCCTTTTGGCTTGAGTTTATTCAATCCGAAGTGAATTTCTGAAAACAAGAGTAACCAATACTTAAGAGCATTTGAGAGCCTTGCTGATAACCTCATCTTTCCCCTGAAGTGTGGCATATCTCCAACTTAACCTAGACAAAAGAGTTAATCTTTAAGGTTCTCTGCTGTGAGAGTGTACGAGGATCTCTGTGATCCTGTGGAGGAGAACAGTGTGTACAGAGCACACGTGTTTTATTATCAGAGAAAAGAAAACTTTGGACTGTCTGTCATTGAAAATCTGCTTAGGGAGCAATGATTTGTCTGTTCGGCTACCAATTGTTGGGTAAGATTAAGGAGAAATCACGAGTATTTTAGAAAAACTAATCGGTCTCTTTCTAGACACTTGAGAATCTCCATTATAAATCACCAAAGACCCACCTGAGGTGGGAGGCTCAGGGAGCCTCAGGGAGGCTGAGGATCCATAATTCAGTGACAGTCCTTGCGTTTTTAGAGGCTGGGGCAAGCCCGCCTCAGTGTGCACCTTGCTTCGTGTGTGCCTGGAAAGTGCCTCAATGCGTTAAAATGCCTGAAGATGTACCTCCACCTCATAACGCACCAGAAAACTTTTGGCTCTTGACCCTTAATTTCAATGTTCTTACCTTAAAAATACCAGGCAGGCTATTTTTAAGTGTGCTTTGATGAACAGACCTGGAGGAATGCTACAAAACAGGACAAGTTTGTAAGCATTACAAGCTGTGCCACTGCTCATGTTTTCTAGATGTTTTCTGTCCCTGTTGATAAAAACATACCCGATTTTAACATTCTTCTCTTTGAAACAGACAGTCTGATTATCTTGAAACGTGCCTTGATGTATGCAGCCTACAGAAAATTATAGAACAAGACAAGTTTGAAGACTCTAGCCTTAATAAAGCTGATGTTTTTCCAGCACAAACTCCCTGCCTTCATCCTTGAGCTGTAACTTCATTTCTTGTCTAGGGAGTGGATTTTATTTGACGTATGTCCTTTCCTTTGTGGCTGTTGACTTGTGCCGAGACTTCGCTTTAGCTAGCTCTTTCCTCCTCCCCAAAACCATCTGCAGGAACGCACTGCGGTGAGCTGGGCTCTTTGAAGAGCTGGAAGTGTGCTGAACATTTATTTTTTTATTATTATTATTTATTTGTTTGCTTATTTATTTATTTATTTATTTATTTATTTATTTATTTATTTTGCCCAGGTTCTGCTTCTTTACCAAGTCTCTCTCCTCCCGGACACGCCATCCACCTGTATTTCATTTTTCCCTCACTGGCCCCAAGTTTCCTGACTTTATACTCTTACTTGGTACTCACGATGGGGTTGCCTTGGTAATTTCTACCTCAGTCAGCAATTAAGCTAGTACCCTGCTTTTGTCATGCGCAAAGTTTCTCTTTTCTGCTGTTTTTCACACTCCGGTCTCGTCAGGTCGGTCTGCTCCCAGGTTGTGTGAGCTTGGATAGCATTGCCACCTGGATCCGCTCTCCCAGTGTAGCTTAATTTACAGTGCTCTGACCTGTTTTGCTACACCAAATCTTTGTCCAAAGCCTAAAGGCAGGGTTTCTTTTCTTTCAGCCTACTAACTGTGGCAGCGGTTTTCTTTCTATGGTGTGCTGAATGCCTCCTGATTGTTCATCTCTCAGGCGCATCTTCCTGATGGAATGATGTTGAGAGCTAGGTCACCTACACCTGAGCTGAGCTCAAAAGAGGTTTGATCATCCTGGTCTTAAAACCTTTGCGTGACACAGACTTCTCCTTCTCTGCAGACAATCCAGCTGCCTACACCGTTACTCTGGTGGCTATAGAAAGCTTTCCCTCATGCCAAACTTCAGGGTCCCTGCCTGTAGTTTAACCTCCTGACTTCTTATCTTATCGACAGTAGGAGTGGAAAACGTCTATTCTTTTAGATTTGTGAGGCTCCGTGTCTTCTCTTGACTTGACAGTCTGTGTTCCTGCAACATTTCCTCTTGAATCATGTTTTCTAGACCTCTTACTTCTCTTATTTCTTCCCATTGGTGGCTCTGCAGATGTTGCCTGCTTTCCTGATGCCACTGGTCATGTAAATACGGCTGTTAACTCTGGAGTCTACTGATGGCAAATAAAATGCCAGTTACCATTAACAGCCCTGGCATAAGTACCAAAATACCACACTGGTGTCTTGAGATGCAGGGGCCCAGAAACTTTCTTGGCGACTGAGGTGCACGTGGAAGGGAGCTGAATGAAAGAGGAAAAGCCTGTGTTCCCATCAGCCCTGCTAAGGCACTGGTCTACCAAACATACAGCTGCCTACACACACTGTTTCTACTGCTGGATCTCCGCTCCCTCCCCGTATGGTGATGCCTTCCCATCCCTGTCATTCCCTCCCTACCTGCCACGGCACTGCCTGCACACATCCCCGTGTCCCTCCTACACGTACAAACACGGGGATAACAGCCCCAGAACATGGACAGCTTTGCCAGAAGCTGGGAACAGCCTCCCATAAGAGCAGAAGATGTTTATAAGAGACTTGGGGATTTCTAACCACCAGGCAGCCGGCAAAGGAGCATCTTCAGTCGTTTTACAGCATCATCGCAATCCAGAGAGATGTGACGAAGCCACTCAGCTCAGAGCAGCTTTGGAACAGGCCGTGTCTGAAATTCCAAGGTGGGGGGTGGGGTGGGGAACAGACCGGCATGTGACACCACAGGGAGTTTGAAAGCCAATCCGGTCTCACAAACGGTGCAGTTTCATTTCTCCAAAATCTGCAGCAAAAACCCCAAACCCATAAACATTAAGTAACCTGGAAGTTAAATCTGGTTTTCTTCAGTTTCTCTCCTTTTTGGTTGAATTCTTACGTGCAGGGCTGCGATTCCTACATTTAGGACGTGCCGCATCGGGTACTGCCCCACCGCTGCTTGCACAGAGCAGCCAAGCATTTTTGGTCTGTGCGTCTTGGGAAGCGCAAACAGAGCAAACTGGGCCAAAATGGCAAGAGCTGCATATGCACCAGTGGGAGCCCCCATCCATTGGACTCATCTCCAAGCTGTGGGGAGCGATAAGAACCCTGCTGCCGCCTCAGCTGTTCCAGGGACAGAGCCAGCCAGGAACAAGGGCACATGTCTTCTCCAGGGTGCCTTGGGGAAGACTGAGGAACACAGAAATTCCTAGTCCCATGGGTCCTCTTGGCCTAAAATTGACTGCCGCATGCTGATAACAGCTGGCAGCACATTCCTCAGCTCCGCTGTGTCCCCAGGACTCAGGGGTTAACCTCCAGCAGAGCTGGTCAGTGCTGGAGGGCCACATAGCCAGGCAAGGCCACTTGGAGGTCAAACAAGGCAGACATCGGTAAAGTCAAAGCAGCAAGGAGCTACGGAAAACTACTGACCACCCTGCAAGGACAGCGCAGATTAGAGCCCATCACAGCGAAGACAAGCTTCCCTTTAAGAGAAGTCATTTCACATCCTTTTGCCTAATGGGCTTGGTTTTTGTAAGGTGTTCCAGCAGCTTTCTTGACCTGGAATATATAAATAAAATATAAATAAGGTGCTTCATGCAGCTGAGGTCAGTCACTTCTCACTTTTAATAAAATAAGTCTATTTTCCCTGGAATATTCAGCCTCGCTCAGGGCTTGGCAAACAGATGGTGCAGAGGAGGCCAAATTACCTTCACAACTAGGGGCTGCAGCCGGAGTCATGCACTACATCCGATTCCCCCTGCGTCCCCCACTGGGAGCGATGGGAACCTTGCACGCAGATCAAATGAGGGATGTGGCCTCACGCCACACCGGAGCCGCTGAGGAAGCATCGCAGTCCTCAGTTTGCAGGACGAAGCTCCCAGATCTTGCCCCATTCTCGTGGTATTTGCACATTTGTTCTTTCTTAAAGTCCCAGCTCCTGGAGTCATGTGATGACATACCACCATTTCATCTCTCTTATTTTTTTAACTTATTTCTGGTTACTAAGTAAACCGGAAAACATCAAACCTCTAGGCTTCAAAAGCAGAAGGCAAATCCAGAGGACACAACATTTGCGGCTTTTTAATTCTGGATTTGGGCATGGGGGTGGGATGGGGGCAGGGGGGGTGCTGGCGTGTAGTGCTGCCCCAGGGCTGGCGCGCTGCAGCTCCACGGCCCCTCGCAGGCCACTCGGCTTGAGGCAGCAGTGTTCCCTCGGCTGCTGCCTTCACTGGGGAACGCATTTCAGTTGACCTCACTTCTGCATTTTTAGTTCCTGCATTCTGCAGTTTTGTAGCAGCAAAACACAGCTTTTTTTTTTTTTTTCTTTTTTTTTTTTTTTTTTGGATGGTAAAAGGGACAGCTAAGGGACAGGCAGTTGAGCAGGGGACATCTGGCCCTTCATTTTCCAGTGACTCAGGCTAGGAACTGGTTTTTGCCTGTGAAATGGGGACGGGAGTGACATTGCCAGTATTAGCAGGCACCATTGTGGAGACAAATGACAGCTGTCAGAAGGCTTCTGAGTTTCTACTCCTTTGAGAAGAGCAAGGAGGCAGTTTGCACCTTCTACATCTCTCACATTAAGCCCAGGTGTTGAAGTCATTCTGCGCACATCTTGGATTTTTCCTGATGACTGAAGAGCAGGTTTTGGTTTTGTTTTGGTTTTGTTTTGGTTTTTTTTTTTTCAAAAAGAAAATGCAAGATTCTGAAGCAGAATTTGAAAAGAATAGTGTGTGGCTTGTTTTGCAGACTAGATGTTTGCAAAGTATATGCAGCTCTCCCCGTTTTCAAGCTCCCAAAATTCATGCCCAGCCCCTATAACTAGCTCTGCTTTCAACCCCCAACGTGGCAGGTGGTTTCCAGGGCAAATATTCTTTCATGTCCACCACACACAAGCGGTGCTCTGCAAAATTTGGCTAGTCAATGCTTCCTCCAGGAAAACTCTCTCCCAAGCTGTTAAATGCTACACTCATCAATTAGCGCTCTGGATTTGTTGTTTAAACCCACATGAAACATAGCATCGAGCAAGTACTTGGGGGAAAGCTTGAAAGCAGAACAAGTGTGGTTTCTCCAGTTACCTCTGCGTGTTCCCAAAGCATCGCAGTGAGAGCAAAGCACACGCTGCCAATTTTTCACAAGCGTGCCCAAACATCCCACTGAGCACTGCTTTTTCCCTGGGGTACAGCCTTCACTCTTGGTTTTCCCGGGATAGAAGACGCCTTCCACACCTAAGAGCTCTGGTTGGCCCATGGACAACTGTCAATGCGGTCAGGCCTCCCTGGGGGTCATAAGAATTCAGACTGTACCAGCTACTTGGAAACAGCTACGCAGGCACCGCCTGGAGAGCTCAAGAAGTGTATCGTGTCCAGCACTCAGAATTGCCCTTCATATTCACTGCTCTGTCCCACTCCATCCACCACATTTCTCAATGCCCTGATTTATCCTCCCAACAGCAAAAGCAGGTTTGAAGGTGACAGTGAAAGTGAATGCTCAAATTGCTGGAAACTATGTTTCTGAGCGTCTTTTTTAGAAACACCACTCTCAAGGATCTCCGGGTCTCTGCCAAGAACATGCAGAGGAGAGCCAGAGAAAGTTCAGTGGGCGCACAATCAAGCCTGCTGCCACGAGGAGCAAAGACAGATGGATGGAAAGACAGAGGTGACATCCCATCTGCTCCTGCAGGATGTCTCTGGCATCTCCTGAGGGACTCAAGGAAAACCACGACCAGAGATAACTAACCAGTGAGGACTCGCTGGTTATCCTCCAGCATTACCTGAACCCGCAAAAGCTGGAGCAGAGACCAAAGCATCCCAGTGAGGGGATGTTCCAGACAGGGCCAAGAAAGGGTGGTCGCACAGCCGCTCGGAGGTGAGCACACTGTGGCCGAGCTGAACCTTGCCCTGAAGGGAATATAAGGCAGGAATTTTTCAAGCAAGAAATGCCTGAGGGTTCGTGTCCCCCTCCTCTAAAACATGCAGGAGCTCGGATGTCTTTTTCCAGAAGGCATTGAGCAGAGAATTGGCCCGCACCATTCTGTCCTGAGCTCCACACTCCACAGTCCACTAACCCCATTCTTTGCGGGGGGGAATCATCTTTCTGCTCTGCGTATGTAGACAATACCCAGAAACCTCCTCCAGCAGCCGCAGAGAGATGCAGGCTGCTGTCGGAGAGAGCTGTGGGTGTTGCATGAATGAATGAATGAATGAATGAATGAACGAACCACTCGTTCGCATTGGCATAAGAATCTCCATGATTTTTGAGACTGCTAATTAGTGGTTGTAAGCGCGTTTGCAATGGTAGGTGTTCGCTCGCCCGACTCCAAAGAGAGAGAGAGACGGGGAAGGAAAGGTAGCTGGAGCAAAGTGCTGCCTCTCCCAAGCGCAGCCCAGGCTGCAGCGGTGATGCAGCACAGACGTGTCCGCACCATGACCAACGTGCTGTGTCAGCACACAAGCAGTCTCATTGCATTTGTTGCCTGGAGCACTGGGCAGTCCGGAGGAGCGCTCCCTCCAGCTTGTCCAGCATGGGTGGACTTCACAGCCCTGTGACAACCGCTTCAGCTGCCTTGGCTGAGAAAAAGCAGTGCGAACCACGGCCACCAGTCCTAAAACACAGCATCTGCTCTCACCGTTTGGGCTCCCTGTCTCCCCTACTCCCCAGCTTCCACTCTTTCTTTCGGAGCCCAACTCCACCTTTCTCTTGGAGACTGTGGAAGACGAAGGTCTGAATGTGCCTGGAAAGGGATGTGTGAGGGACCGGGGGATGGGGAACATCTCCCAGCCTCACATCCCTCCTAACCAGTCACTTGCCAAGCAGATGGAAGCTGCTCGCAGCTGCAGGTGGGATAATGCCACATCTCTGCTTCACCTTTCCTGTTCCAGTGCCGTTAAGCCAAAGGCTTCATTTGCGTGGACTAATGAGCATCACCACAAACACCGCCCAGCTCTTGTTTTCTTCAGCTGCCCTCAAACGTCCCAAAAATCCCTCAGCCGAAGCAACTTTTCTGAGGGTCTCAGCAGGAGGCAGGGGGAGACGGGGACGCACAGGGCAAGCTGCGGAGAGAGGTGGGCCTGGGAGGAGCTGGGGACGCGCCTGGCTCTTCAGAGAGCAGCTCACCAGTGGATCAACCACAAGCAGGGTTAACGTTGCGGTGCTCCAGAGCAGTTGTGTACCATATTCAGTGAAAGAGCTGGGAAGTAGGTCAGCAACGTAACTGAGGGAAACGGGGAGCTTTAGGGAGAACTTCATGGCTGACAGCTAATTAAAATCCGAGTTCTGCTGCTTAGGGTTGCGATGATTAGATTTCAGTGCGCAGGGTGAAAAGCACCAGCAGGGACTGGCTTTGCTGCAACCACGTCAGTTTTTCCTGCTCGTGCTCCCCGTTTGCCGTGCCACCTTGCGCAGCGCCTGGCATCCGGCAGCCACTTCCAAACCCAATGCCACCGGTACACCTCCACGGCTCTGCCCGGGTCCTGAGCACCTTTACTTGTCCTCATTTTATATCAAAGGCCCTGCAGGGAGAATGGAGTCCCAACAAAGTACCGCACATGGCCAGGTACAACCTCATCCCACCTCCAAAGAGTTTTAAATCAAAAGAGGTGAGACAGACAACCAGAGTTAGCTACTGGACACAAAAACCTGTTTGGTTTTGTGTTTTTTTTCCTAAACCAAATTCTTATTTGGAAATGCCTTGTGTAGACAATAAGCTCTTAAAGTGAGACAAAAACTAAATAACAGGACGTGGCGATGTAAAAATCTTTTTTAAAAAAAAGGAAAAAAAAGGAAAGAAAGGAAGGAAGGAAAGCACAAATGAAATCCAAAGGTAAAATTCTGGCTTGCTGTCTTGCCAGTGGTGACAAAAATTACAGGCACGGCCGACAAGATAAGAGGGAGAAGGTGTAAGAGGGTGCAGGAGCTAAAATAATGGCTCTGCTTCTCCCCGGTGCTTGTTGCACCTGAGGATCTGGGCATAGAGGGCTGCTCAAGGTCGCTGGGTACTTGCAACTACCAGCGTGTGAGTTATTAGATTTGGTCCTATTTTAAGTTCCTAAAGCCACAGAGTTTTGCCTGGAGGGTGGGACAATGGGTTCATCCGCTCCTTGCTGGAGCCAGCGATGGGTGGAGGAGTCGTTCAGGCGTGGTGAAAGGGGAATTGCCCACAGGAAGGACACTTGGGCCAGCCTGAGGTGCAGCAAGTCCTTCTGCGCCAGGCTGCCGGCATCCTGCAGGACCTCCCCAGCCCCGATGACCCTCCCATGGGGACAGTAGGCTCTGTGGGTTCAGGGGCTGACCTGGACATAGCCAGATGCAGGGGCAGTTCCCAGGAGAGCCCTAGATGACCCATATGCCCCTCGCCTGTCACCCCATGTACCCCTCTGTCCTCTGCAAACACCAGGGTTTGGTTATTTAGGTTACTGGTGATGTGAGCAGGGAGTGAACCTCAACCCAGGCCCACCTGGGATGCTCCTGGCCTCCCATAGCCTCCCCATAGCAGCCATGGCGGACACCGTGGGGCACGGTGACAGACACAGCAAGGCACTCCTTGCACCCTCTGTCCTGCGTCCCTACTCGCCATCTCTCCCAGGGCTCCTTCCCCCCCTGCAGGGTGCAAATGGCACCGGGCTTGCCCTCATCCCGGAGGGGGGATCAGATGAGCCACGGTGGGCAGGACTGGGAGCTGACTGAGCATGGAGGACTGGGCAGGGGACAGGCAGGACATGGATAGGGACTGTTCTGGGCAGGGCAGGGGACAAGCAAAGCATGGATGGGGACTGTCCCAGGCAGGGCAGACAAAGCTGGAGACAGGCAGAGCAGGGCAGGGGACAGGCAGGGGAGGGCAGGGGACAGGCAAGGCAGGGCAGAGGACAGGCAGGGCATGGATGGGGACTGTCCCAGGCAGGGCACAGCAGGGCTGGGGGCAGGCAGGGCAGGGCAGGGCAGGGCTGGGGGCAGGCAGGGCAGGGC